>NC_082686.1:33208152-33532843 GCF_949987515.2 Delphinus delphis
TTTTGGTTATAGTTTGCATGTTCCTTAAAAATTGTAGGTCATTGTTTATGAATACAAAATACATTACCTTTAACAATTTATCACTAATTTTTTTAATAAAGAGATCACTCACATACCTTCTGATAAGTGTGGATATTGGATATTCTCAATGACAGTTGTATGGAATGCCTTTTGTTCTCCTTGCTTCACTTTTTCTTTTCCAGCATTTCTTTCTAATGCTTATTGTAGATTCATTTTACTACCAATGGATATTCAATAGCCCACTATAATTTGACTCTCATTGGAAGTCAGCATAAAGGGTTATTTGCAAGGAAGTTTCACTTATTACCTAGCTCCTTCTATCTTACAAATATTGGCTAAGAATTCTCTTTGACCAAACTTTAGTTAGGCTCCCCTGAGCCCATTTTTTGACTAGGCTTCATCTTTGGGGTTTGTCTTTGGCCTACCTAGTCCAGTTGTAGCAAGAATCCTGCTAAGTCAGTTTAGCAACATCTCTTTACCTTTGATCTCTCCTCAGCATCATTTTCCATCCACTGACACCTCACCCTGCTCTTTGGCTCTAAATGCCCACTTGTCCTTATTGTAGTCATGGTTGAATCCATCTCTCTGTTATTGCAATAGTCCTGAATAAAGTCCTCCTTACCATTTCAACAAGTGTCAGAATAATTTTTTTTTCTTTAACACCATTTGGCTTAATGTACATGAGTTAGTGTTTATATCTATTTCCTTATTTAAAAAAAATGAAGAAATCTCTTACCCTGGTGACTTTCAAATTATGACCACCTTAGAAAGTTCAACCACAGAGTCTAAAAGCATACTGAGTCATCAACTAGATCAAAAGAAAAATTAAAATCTAGGAAAAAATAAACTTGTAACTCAAACACCTGATAAAGGTTTTAATACTTGAATATAGAAAGGGCTCTTAAAACCAATATAACAAAAAACAATTTATCATTAACATAAATATGAATCACACAGGAAAAATTATATGCAAATGGTTATTAAATCCATAAAAAAAATGTTCAGACTCAGATACTTCTAGTTGTCTTCCAATAGTCATTCTCTCATTTTTCTTAGTAATAAAAATAAGGTCAGATAAAATTAAATTAAAATAAACGTATTGTATAGTTATCTCTCTTGCAGCTATGTGTGGCCACTTGGCTGGAGGTCTCAAAGAAATATGTAAATGTAAGTGCTGGGGAGACACAACCAGGAAGTCTCCTTTAAAGAGAAGGAGCATGTCTTTCATCTTTCTACTTGATTTTTCTTCCTTTTTTAAACACACCTGTGATGGTTAAGGCTCCAGGAGCTGTTTGGAACATGTGCATGAGGTTAGAGACATGAGACTGATCACAATCGACTTTGAGGGGCTGCCACACCAGCCCTGGGTACCCTACTTCTCAATTCTTGTTTTATTTTTAATAGGAGAGAAATGCAACATTATGAGATTTAAGCTCCCGATATTTTGGATTTCCTTATTTTATGCTCACAAACCTTATTGTACATACACAAATTTGTTTACAAATAATGAAAAACACACTTAAAATACAACTTTTAATTATCAATTTATCAAAGATGTTAAAGGTTAAAACTGTTATTTTTGTCCAGGTGTGAAAAAACAGGCACTCATATACTGTCAATGGTGTGGTGATTATAAACTGGTGAAAATTGTTTGAAAATCATTTTGTGACATTTATCAAAATTTTCAAGTTATGTATCTCTTGCCCCAGCAGTTAGACATCTAGGAATTAAAATTTTTCTTCTAAGGATATCTTTCCAACACTTTTGCTTATATATCATTTTCTAGACCTTTAGTCAAGGAGCCACACATGAGAAGTAGCTATAAAAATATTTGGTTACAATTGTAGCATTATTTATTATAGAATCTGAGGTAAGTATAGAGTTCATCAATAAGGCTCTGGTAAAAAAAAAAAAAGAAAGAAAATGGAACATCCATTTAATAGCAGACAACCATGCATTTACCAAGGATAAGGAAGATTTCTGGATAATGATGTGGAAGGATATCTAGGAAAGACTGAATAAAAGTAGGTCTGCTAGGTACTCCCTTCTTCAGGATGCCTTAGGCACTCCTCCTATGTGTATACTGGTAGCATCCAGCTGAGAGATAACCTCTAGGGTGTTAGGTTATCCTCAGTTTTTTATCAGTGAGTTCTTTTAGCAGAATACACATGATATATCCTGAAAATAAGTATTACTGGTAGACTGACTTGTACTGCAGATGGTGCTTCATTGTCTTTTCCGAACCCAAATGTCTCCCAGTGTGGAAAGGAGACTTATAGAAAGCTAAGTCTGATAGTTTGGGGGCTTCACAGATACTGATGCTCTATTGGTAGTCACATTAGGCAAGATCTCTCTTGCCTAATGTGTGAGTCTGTTTGACAATTCAGCCTTTAGTGATAATTCAATATCCAAGATACATTGATACACATAAAGCAAATTTGAGAATAGATTGCTTATATATATATATATATATATATATATATATATATATATATATATATATAATTATCCATCTTCTCTTGTATAGATAGGAAGAGCACATTTCAGGATGGATACTCAAGAAATTGTCACCAGTGAGGAATAAACCTAAAGACTATGCTTTCCACACTAAATTATTTTCTCACATGCAATATTAATTTTGACTTGCATTCAAATTAATGTAAGGAAGTAAACACAGATTTTTTAAACTCAAGTAAATTAGAACTGTCATACTACTTTTATTTACATCAAGATCTGTGACAGCTTTGTCATTAAGGTAAATATTGCAAGGTTAGTGAGGAAATTCAAATTTGATTTCCAAGTCCAACCTGACTCAACAGAACTATAAACATAATTCTCTTAAGACTGAGAATCACATTAGAATAAACCTATTGAAATAGAAACTCATAGAAAAGTTTCCTTTAAAAAAATCAGGATTTAATCATGATAATGACAAAGTAAGACTAAGTCAAAATGATACACCTGACAGACCTTTGGAGCAAATCTAGATACTGTTTATATTTTAGTGTATTTTAAGGTATCTAACATACATAAATATTCTCTTGCCTTGTTTTTTTTCATTTTACAAGAAGTTGTTCAACGTTAGGAAGTTTAATCCTTTGTAATCTCAAAGGATCTTTTCCTCTAACTCAAAGTCTCCCATTTTCTTCAGTTTCATGATATTGAAATTTATGGCCTCTGGTCTCAATTTACTTTTCATAAAAGTTTATTTAAACTTTTGGAGCTAACATATTTAAAATTTTCACAGTGTTATATGAAGTTGTATTGTTTGGAAGGGATTAAAAGAAGGGGACTTTTCAGATTATACTCTTCTGTATTGTTTCTGCTATTACAAATATATATATATATGTACTATTTTTATAAAAGAAGTTAGAAATACATCTCATTGCATTAAATTACCATACACATGAATTCAAAGAAAACCTTGTTCAACTGAACAACATATCTTCCTTTCTTTTTTTTTTTTTAATCTTTATTTCTCCCTTTCAAACACTATTGTGGAGAAATATTGCAAAGTAATAGATTTCTGAAAATCATTTTGAGGTTAATGGAATAGTTTACATGATAAATAAATCTTAGTCAGTGTACAGCTATTAAAAATAAGGATCAGAAATTAGAACTCTATAATTCAGCCAACCTGGAACAAAAGTAATATATTAGACAAAATCTTCATATTCTAACCCGTGCTCAGTCTGTACCTCTTCAGTGTGATAAAAAAATCTAATATTTTAAATTTACATCTTCAAGTTAACATAAAGAAAATACTGCTGACAAACTAAAAAAAGCTTCAGAGCAATAACAGATGACATTATAATTCTTTATATATTAAGCTTTTATAAGACTGCTGATGAGGATGAAGTAAATAGAAGATTAAGGAATCTATTAAAGGAGAATTAAAAGCTCCAGCAATTGTGATAATCACTTTTTCAAAATTGTCTAATTTATAATAGATCATTGTTTTCTGAAAATAAAAATTAGTTTCACCATGAGAGAAAAAATTATTTTGATACTTTTTATGTTACATAAGCAATGATGCTTCATTTAGAACTGGAAGACAGAATTTCCATTCTATTATTGTTAAAACAATTTCACTTCGCCTCAGGCAGAATTTGTGACAAAATGTAACATTTTAACAAAAATATATCCTATATTTTCTTCCCAGATTTGAATTGAGTTTTAAGTATAATATGATTCAAAATAATCAGTGGTAGGAAGTATAATTTTCTATCCTAAAAAATATTCTATCTTATGGCATCTGCTTTGTCGGCCAATATGTACTGAGTAGGTAACTGGTCATAAATAAAAACCAGAATTTACAATACACTTACTACATGTAATGCTCTATAGGTATTTTTTGTATATCTGAAATGTAGTCTACATATCAGTTACATGTAACTTTCTAGAGGTTCTTTCTCATTTTGCAAGTAAATAAGTTAGAATCCAGACAGTTTAAGTGGCTTTTCCAGAAACGGCAGCTTAGTGAGATTTGAGCAAGGTAGGCCTAGCCCTTTGTTCTAAGTACACTCTATTGTTTCCATGTAACTCTATTTGATATTAAGAAATGAATATTTATAAGGCATCATGTTTAGCTTCCATGTACCTAGAGAATCCGATAGAGAAGATTGGAAATATATTCAATAAAGTAAATAAGAGATCATAGTACTGAAATCATATGTGAAAATACATGTTATATTACATATGTAGATTATTTTAATTATTCCTACATACATTTTTATATAAAACATATACAAGAGCCTATCATTTTAGCAAATTGTTCTTTAACTGAATCAGAAGAGAATGAACACTTAATGTTATTTCTTTTAATATTTTTACTGTGATTAAATCCTTAGTAAATTTAGCCCTTATATGCTATTAAATCCTTAGTAAATGTCAAATATTAATATTTTGGCACACATTAATTTATGCATCTGCTGATAAAATAAAATTTTTTAAGAAATTGAATTATATTATTAAAGGAGCATAATAATAGTGTTAAAAATCAGTAACTGTATAATGAGCACAAATATGTTAAATTTAACACTATCTTATTTAGATTTATTTTAACTATACTTGTTAAGATTGCTTTTCAATTTAATATTGATTAATTAATTTTGATTAATTAGATTAGTTTTGCTTTGGTATTTTATGAGGTTAATTTTCTTTTTTAAAAAGAAAATTTTATTTATAAAATAAATAATATATATATATTTATAAAATATTTATAAAAATATTTTATTTATTATTTTTGGCTGCGTTGGGTCTTCGTTGCTGTGCATGGGCTTTTCTCTAGTTGCGGCAAGCAGGGGCCACTCTTCGTTGTGGTGCACAAGCTTCTCATTGCAGTGGCTTCTCTGTTGCGGAGCATGGGCTCTAGGCACGCGGGCTTCAGTTGTTGTGGCTCACGGACTCTGGAGCTCAGGCTCAGTAGTTGTAGCACATGGGCTTAGTTGTTCTGCGACATGTGGGATCTTCCCGGACCAGGGCTCGAACTCGTGTCCCCAGCATTGGCAAGCAGATTCTTAACCACTGTGCCACCAGGGAAGCCCTATGAAGTTGATTTTCAACTATAACTTTCTTCTTTATCCCAGTTAATCCAAATAGTTTTGTTTATAATTATGGTTACATTATTTTTGTATTATGACATCATATGTTGTCACACCTGTAGATGTCATAAGTGTTTCATTTCAGTGCAAATTAATGTAGTGCATATGGACAGCTAAATTATTAGTAAATATATCTCAATGTATTTTATGTTTTAGTTCAATAGATAATGTATTTTAATCACAAGTAAATTAGGTTTGATTAATGACCCTGAGGTTTTGAAATGAAAAACAGTAGAACTAGTAAATGTACATCCAATCTTTATGGAGAAAATATGTGTTATTCATGATTTAGCTGTCTGGTATATAGCAATTTAAAACTCCAGGTATATACATCTTTTTTGGAGACAAAATTATAAATCTCAAAAGCAAAAAATCATAATCTTTTAATTAGCTTTTATTGTGTTCTCTGTGGTAATACAAGTCAAAAGGAACTTTAATACAAGCTCTTTTTCATTCCCTTGGCACCTTGCTGAAACTAACTACTCAAATATTTGTAAAATCTATCATGCGTGGCATAGCACACACTTTGGCATTGTTTTATGTTAATTTAGTATGCTATAACAAACTGTGGGACATAATTTTTCCCATTATTTTTCTGAGAAAAGAGGAAACATTTCTTTGGAGTTAGGATTTTTTTTCTTCATTGTCTTTTTCTGTAGATTTCAAATCTGTGATTGGGTAAGCCAACTTTTTATTTTGAAACAATTTTATAATTTTTCTTAATGATTTCTTCAGTGTTTTTTTGACGTATAGTTGATTTACAATGTTGTGTTAGTTTCAGGTGTACAGCAAAGTGATTTGGTTATACATATATATAAATATATATTATTTTTCTCGATTATTTTCCATTATAGTTTATTACAAGATATTAAATATAGTTCCCTGGGTTATACAGTAAGACCTTGTTGTTTATCTGTTTTATATATGATAGTGTACATCTGTTAAACCCATACTCTCAATTTATCCCTCTACCCCTTCTCCTTTGGTAGCCATAAGTTTATTTCCTGTACCTGTGAGTCTGTTTCTGTTTTATAAATAAGCTCATTTGTACTATTTTTTAGATTCCATATCAGTTTTCAATTTTAGATTTTCATTTTCTTCCTCTTGTGGTTCTTCTGTATTTTTCAGTCACTCTGTCTTTTGTGTTGGTTTCATCTCTTTAGTCAGTTTCATGTATTACTTCATGTGTCTTCACATGCTGTTCCTGATATTTTTGCCAGTATCTTTTCCTCACCTGCATTGTTAAGTCTCTCAGTAATACCTATTTACTTGTGTTCTGCTAGACAGTAATGATGATAAGCCTAACAGACATCATGAAAAGTAATTTTAGAATAAATTCTTGCAAGGTTAATTTCCCATGCATATTTATATATGTCACTATCCAAGACTTATATTTGATTACAGGACCACTTGTTGAAACTCCATAATTTCTATGGCAAGATTGACTTGATACCATCTAATCCTATCCTTGATACCATCTTATCCTTATCCTAATAATGACAATCTTTAGTAAATTCAAGGCATCCAATCAAACATTACATTTCCTTGGAGGCTCTCTACAAGTATACATCAATGGGCTGGTTGTTCAACTAGCCCACATTGTTTCTACCAAAAGATTTCAGTTTTTCATTTGTAGAACTGAAATGTCACAGGGTTATTGTGTAGACTAAATGAAATAATTTTTGTAAACTTTAAAACAGATTGGCATAGTTCATGCTCAATAAAGTTTCTACCTCCAAATCAATTTCTTTAATTCATAAAGAAAGCAGCCAGCCACTCAGCCTTACTAAGCATTAATACATATTTACTTCACAGGAAACTGCCCAGGACAAAATTCTTTCTCAAAGGATTATCTACTTTGAATGAATTTCTACAAGGAAATAATATATTTTTGTTGCTTTCAGTGTTTTCATCCTTTTTCCTGAGAGTCAAATATTTCATATGCATTGAGTGCCGTTATTGGAGTATGTAAAATTGTAGAGATGTAAGTCACACTAATTGTGGCAGCCATGGAAGTGTGCCACTCAGATCTCCTGCCAAGACAATACCTGCTGGGAGAGGTTGAGTTAGCTGACAGCTTCACCTGCCGCATCTTCTGGTTTCACGTAAGTACTCAGGCCCACCTAGCCCACACTTTCTCCTGGCTGCTTGCAGTGAACTAGTGAGTTGTGTAGGGGCAAGAGACTTTGGCCATTTCTGTCAAATGTGGGCACCTTGAATGGGAAATCATTGCCATGGCCTGGCTGAGACTTTCTCAGATCTGCACTGAAGTGGGAGCTTCCTCCCACCCTCCCTTCTCTCTGACCTCTTTCCTTTCTCAAGGTTCAGCTAAACAAAGAGGTCTGAAGGCTTTCCCTGCCTATCTCAGCTCCTTGCCCTCTTTAGCATTCATAGACATTTCCTTCAATATACTTTTTGCTCTTCTAATTCTGTCCTGGCATCTTCTTCCCAGAGGACAAGAGCTGACACACCGCTGATTTGAGGTTTTACTTTGATCCCTATTAAAGAATGTGCCCTGCCTTAATCATACTAAGCCTGGGTCACCAGAGATAAAATTATGTACATACTGAATATTGCATTTGGTATTATTCAAAATTTTCATGCCATTAAGTAAGGATGTAAGAAATCATCATATTTACCATGGAATGAAACCCCCATTCTTGTGTTTTTCTAAATAAGAATTATGTATCCATTCTCTTACAATGATCAATTTGAAAAAGTTCAGTTATAAGAGTCATCAGAGAGCTCCAATAATTTCAGAAGTAAATTAATAAAATCATAGATTTTTAAATCTTTCCCTTCTTACCTAGAAGTCTTTTTTTTAATAGTACAGTGTATATCGCAGTATAATTTTATGTAACATAGAAATATTGACTTTTTAAAGAGCTCTAAGGGGTCTACAAAATTATCTCGTATACTCCCCTTACTTTATATAAGAACCAATTAAGATTCTGAGAAACTAAGGTCACCATCACTGTCAGAACCAGAATTAAAATCCCTCTCTCTTGATAGCATCTTTTCATCAAAATTGTATAGTACTTTCTATAAATTTATTTATTTTATTTATTTATTTTTGGCTGTGTTGGGTCTTCGTTACTGCGTGTAGGCTTTCTCTGGCTGCAGCGAGCAGGGGCTACTCTTCATTGTGGTGTGCAGGCTTCTCACTGCAGTGGCTTCTTTTGTTGTGGAGCACGGGCTCTAGGCATCTGGACTTCAGTAGTTGTGGCATGCGGGCTCAGTAGTTGTGGCTCACAGGCTCTAGAGCACAGGCTCAGTAGTTGTGGCGCATGGGCTTAGTTGCTCCGTGGCATGTGGGATCTTCCCAGACTAGGGCTCAAACCCATGTCCCCTGCATTGGCAGGTGGATTCTTAACCACTGCACCACCAGGGAAGTCCCAAAATAGTAGAGTACTTTCAACATTGCTTTTGATCAGAACACTAGTCTAAGGGGTTATACATGAAATTTTACTCCTCCTTTAATCATTTCTCAATCAGAACTCCAAATGGTAGACTGCCTCAGGGCACAAAAGGCTGAAAAGTTATATAAAGTAAATCCACATGCATTAGGATTTCAGATAAAGGGAACTGAGGATTAAGAAAGATTTGCTAGTTATTACAAAACTCAGGGTCTCAATCCTAAATTCAATGAAGGATTATTAATGGATGCAAAATGTCCTGATTTAACTCAAAAAGGAATCCTTCACATGTTCTAAGACTCTGCAAGTTCCAATTATCATTAGATTAGACTTAAGTGCCAAAATGCAATTTCCTTCCATTCCTATTTAAAATAACTGTCATTACTCTAGTTCAGTTGTTATATGTTTTAAAGCATTATTTTCCTGAAGACATAATGCATTTCTTTTACATATTACTGATACAATCATGAGATTAACAACTTTTTATTTGGTTAATATCCATGCATACCACAACACCTTGTTTTCTCATACCTTATGCTAATACACACTAATCTTTTAATCCTATAGAGAGCTACAAGTGTGAATTGGGTGGGACAAAAAAATCCTGTGTGCTCAATATATGTTAATGCCAGAGGGATAGAGAATGAGCTGTTTTGTATGTAAATTTTATAAAAGCATGCAAAAAACTTTTTGCTAAAATCTGCTTCAAATGAGAAGGATTTTCATTAATGATGAGAAAACATGGGTCATGGTCTCTGGGGATGCACAGAAGAATTTACAATGGCAGATTCAAAGAACAAAGCCTATTAGGCAGATGGTATCGTGGAAAAAAAAATGGGGATCATGCTGAGAGGAAGGAAAATTTCAGTCTCTTAGAATGATAAATACAATGGAAAATGCCCTCCTGGAAAAAAAGATAGGAAAATCACATATTCATAGCTAGAAAATTCATAAAGAGTATTTGAATTACAGCAAAAAAAAATTTTTTTAGAGAAAATAAAGGTTAAAAGCCATAAGAGCTAAGTATATCAGACAAATTTTATGCACTCAAAAACTTAAGTTAATGTAGCTCCATAAAATTATAAACTGAAATTTGACCAGCATTTAAAATTGTATTGTTAGAACTAATTCTAATCTAAGTATTGCCAGATCACACTTTTAAAAGCAAACAGTAACTTTAGATATAAACTACATTTTATTGAAACTTTTATCTAATCATATAATTCTTATCCTTACTTTTCACCCATATTTTCCAAACAAGTGTGTGAATATAACAACAAGATTTCCTAAACTCCTAATTTCCTCACAAGTAAATTGTTGATGCCATGCATTACCAGTTTTCCAAAATTAAAATTACTTCATTATTTATTTTTCAGTTTTAAAACAACTTGCTTATCTTAAAATTGTCAAATACTGAAACATACAAGCAATAAAGTAAAAATAATTTCAAGACCTACTATCCAGTTCTTTTTTTTTTTTTAACATCTTTATTGGAGTATAATTGCTTTACACTAGTCTACTATCCAGTTCTAAACATTGTCAGCACTTTTGAGAAAACCTTTCAGATATCACTCTATGTTATACACATTTATAATCAGATAATTAACAAAAATGGAACAAAATGTGTGCTGCTTTATACATTTTTTGTGGCAAAAAACTTTTGCATGATGTCTGTTTCATCTATAAATATTTGTTTCTCTTACACAAAGTGTTATCATTTACTGAACACTATGTTCTAGACATATAGCAATGTAAGCAGCATATAATAGGTGCTAAATGTTGGTTGTTATATCATTTAATCATCACAAAGATTCTGTGTATTAGTAATCATTACCTTATTTTATAAAATATTTTAAGGTCACACATTACAATTTTTCCTTGTCTGATGTCATCAGTTGTTTTTAATATTTAATTAATGAATGCAGGGTATTTATCCCAAAGTTATCTAGTCAGTCCTCTATTTATGAACTTTTAGTTTATGTATAATGACTCATCATTACAAAAAAGTTTCATTAGTTGATTTGCCTTTACATTTTTTATCTATTCATAATACACTCCTAGAACAAATTTTTAGCTCAAAGAAAATGCAGTATGTAGATTTTGAGATATATTGACAAATCATTATCCAAATATTGTTCATCAAATCACAGTCACACTATTGCCTTCAATGCAAGGTTGTCAATATTTTAAACTTTTTACAATCAGATAAGTAAACAAAAGTGATCTCATTTTTTATATATTTTCATGTATGTGATCATTAGCTATTTTTATGATTCTATTGTGAGTTTTACAATCACTATTTTCAGCATTTTTCTATTGGGTTATTGGCCTTTTTATTGATTTGTAAGAACATATTTTGGAGACATTTGGACTTCCCTGGTGGCGCAGTGGTTAAGAATCCACCTGTCAATGCAGGGGACACGGGTTTGAGCCCTGGTCTGGGAAGATCCCACATGCCGCGGAGCAGCTAAGCCCGGGCACCACAGCTACTGAGCCTGCGCTCAAGAGCCGGCGCACCACAACTACTGAAGCCCATAAACTGCAACAAGAGAAGCCACCGTGATGAGGAGCCTGTGCACTGAAACAAAGAGTAACCCTCGCTCTCTGCAACTAGAGAAAGCCCACGCACAGCAACGAAGACTCATCCCAGCCAAAAATAAATAAATAAGTATAAATAATTTTTTTGTCTGTTTGTTTGTTTGCGGTACACGGGCCTCTCACTGTTGTGGCCTCTCCCGTTGTGGAGCACAGGCTCCGGACGCGCAGGCTCAGCGGCCATGGCTCACGGGCCCAGCCGCTCCGCGGCATGTGGTATCTTCCCAGACCGGAGCACGAACCCGTGTCCCCTGCATCTGCAGGAGGACTCTCAACCACTGCGCCACCAGGGAAGCCCAGTATAAATAAATTTAAAAATAAAAAAAAATAAAGAATACATATTGGAGACATTCCAGTGTAACATATGAGTAAATAGTTTTTCTTGATGCATCACCTTACTTGCAATATTTTAATAAAAATATGAGTATGCTATCTGTATTTTTAAGTTGTTCAAAGTTATCAAATGTATAAACATTTATCAAATGTTTTAACATAAAACATGATCCTTGGTTTTTTTAGAAGGAAATTGCTTAATTTAGAAACATGTGGATTATCTACTAATCTTTTTTGTGCTTAATTTAATTTCACTGTGAACAGAGAAATTCTCCATTTCATTTCAGTATTTTGAAATTTGTTGTGACCAGCTTTAAGAATCAGTAAATTATTACTTTTGACAACTGTTCTGTGTACACTTCAAAAGAATGTGTATTCTGATATTATTGAGTACCAGGACTGCAACATTAAATTTTAGGGGACAGTTTGAATAAAGCAAAGAAAATTGAGAATAACCAAAGGAAAATCAAAGAAGTATGGCCATAACCAAGAATGAGAGTGGGGGCCCTCTGTGTCACATGCTGCTGACTAGAGAATGGTATGATTATCATTGGATTTATCTTCATAAAGTCATTGGGAAATTTGACAGTAGATGTTTTAAGAAGGTGGTGATAAAAGCAGTATCTGAGTAGCTCTAATGCAGAATGGAATAGAAACATTGGAGAAGAGATGTCTATGTTTAATTCCTTTATGGCTATGAGAAAGAAGATTCATGTTTCTATCATTTTATTGTCCTCCCCAAGTCTGAATTCTGAAGAAATTTAGAAAAATTTTCCTTTAGAAATATAGTTTCTATAAAGTCTTAATTCTAGATTGGACTGAAGTAAGAGTATCAAATGTGAATTTATTATGATTGTCCTTTCATTTCCTAGTGATTACTATTACTAGTACAGTAATCTAGAAGAATCTTACATAAAATAACTTCACCTATTTTTTTTCCTTTGCTAGTTACTTATTATTTGGACTCCACACATTTGTTTCTGAGAAAATTATATTCTTAATATACTTCCACAAAGCAAGTGAAAGGTAGGAAACAACACACCGAGGGAAAACAACAACCACAACAATAACAGAACAAACAAATAAACAAACAAACAAAACAAAAAAATTGATCATTTTTGGAGCCCTTAACCACGTGACATGTAAGAATGTAAGAACATTCTATCAACGTTGTGCTTAAAGCACAATATTCCAGCCATGTAAGTTCTTGTCTCTATATCTTTCATGTGGGATGCTTTAACTTGTAAAACATGAAACTGTAAATAAATAGATATATTTTACAGCATATAATTCCTGAAATAGAATAGGTGATTGTCCTTTGGGGACATGGAATGCCTGCAGGGAAAATCAAAAGGTAATAACACAGTAAGGATTTTCCCATTGAAGTGAGACTACAGGTGGCAATTTGCACCAGGAAACTGCAAAGAACAAATGTAAGGTACAATCATTAAAAACACTATTTTTTCACAAATGCTTTGTATTTCTATGCTGCTCTAGTGTACTGTTTTTATTTGAATTTCAAGATATTTTATTTTAACTTAAGCAGTTATCATTTCCTGGTCTACAGTAGTAATTACAGCCAGACTTACATATAATCACAAAGGCCAGTTGTGTGGATCACACTGCATTGGAAGTATTGTAAAAAATCATTCCACACACAAAAATCTTCCCAACTCTGGGACTATACACTATTAGCAAAATTCTTTTAAAAAGTCCATTTCACATAATTGATGGTTTTTTTTGTTTTGTTTTTCTGTTAACTTGTGTTATTTTAAGCTTTATTTGCATGGATAATACATTGTGCCATTAATCTCTTAGCACTAAAAAGTCACTCTCTTTTAACTTTTGTCATCGTAAAACAGGGGTAACAATTACATCTGTCCCCATAAGATTGTTTTAAAAATTAATTTACTTTCTAGAAAGGTTCCTGATATAAAATGTGTTCAATACATGTTAGTATTACCTTCTCATATATTCTATTTATTGAAACCTCTACATTTCAGGAGTATTTCAGTTAATCCAGACAATAATCTTATTAGTAGGTAATATTGCTGTCCACATTTTACATAATTTATACATTTACAACAGATAAACTAGGATTTAAAAGCTCGACCACAGGCAGAGCTGTTAAATGTTGTAATCATTCTGCTAATTGTCTTTTAGTTAGTCTTCAATGTCCATGCATACTGCATCTCAAATTATCTATAATTTTCTCATCCAAGTAGAAAGATCTTATAGAAGGAGAACTCAGGAAGTTCAAAGAAAAAATACTTTGAGAAACTGAAAAGATTGTTTAATATGAGGATTGAGAAATTTTCACTGAATTTGTTAAGAAGCATTTATAATTATTAATATAATTTTTAGTAGAATACTTGAACAGAAGCCAAATTTTAGGAATATCAGAAAAAAAATTATATGCCCAGTGGGTGGAAATAATGGGTATGCAATACACTTTGCTAATTCCCACCTTTACAGAGCATTTACTCTGGATTAGGTACAAGTTTAAGGAGTTTATCAAGAATACACACACAAAAAAGGCCAATTAGGCTGCATCTGGAATTAATACATTTACAGAGGATGTAGGCATACAGACATGAGAAAATATATATAATTGACTCTTTTATTCATAAAGTTTTCCAATAGCTCTTTATTCAATCAGTTTTTTTTAACACAAAAAAAACAAATCTAGATATGAATATTTGGCTATGGTCTATCTTGACTTAGAAAGCAGACATACCAAAGCTTTCATTTCAATATCAAAAATCTAAAATACCATAACTACTGAGAAATAATTTAAAACTTACAAGTTTTGCATACTGCCTATCAAATATTTCTTTATAAATTGGAAATTTCAAGTTAAATTTCAATTAATACTCTTTATCCCTTTAAAAGATAATTTAGTTCTTTCTAAGTTTGATTCCAAGTTAGGCTTATTAAAATTTGAAATTATTTTTACTTTTTTATTGATTTCAAGAATCTGACTTGATAAGAGCTTAAGAAAAATTATTTATTGTGCAGCATATATTACTCTAAAGAGTGCAAAATACATTTGCATGCCTTAAGTGTTCAACTTTGTAATTAAATATGTTAACATAGTAATTACCTGTTCTAATTATGATACATAATTAGTATAAGTACATACAATTATGTAGTTACATGAAACATCCATGTGACAATAAAAATCTTACAGTATCATTGAAGATGAAAATGGAGAATTAAATAATAAAGTGAATCACATTTAGAGGAAATACCCATGGCTCTCACAATATGCTCTTTAATTCTCTTCCCTATTGGTTATTGTTTGTTTAGTATAGCTAAGTTAAATCTTACTGTTGTTTTTAACAGTTACAAATGAAAGAAATGACAAAATAAGTTCAAAATATTGGATTAAGTGATTTAGGATTTAGGTGACTATCTGAATCACTCAGAATAATTAGTTCCCTCATAGAAAGGTATGAAGTTTCCTAATGTCAACAGTTCCCAACAAGACTTGTGATGTAACTGATTTCAGAAAGATTAACTAAGATGAACCATGCTAAGATTAAATGAATTATCTTTGATAGATGATTAATAGAATGAAAATATCTAGAGTTAAGTCAATTCATTTATTTACCTAGAAGTCTCTTTATTAGAATATTACCCTGCTTACTGTTAGATTTTTATGGGCAATGTCTAGTTTTTTTTTTTAATAACCATGGTGAGAAATTTGTAAAAGCTGCTTTAAACTTTCATTGAGGTAGAATTAGGAAGGCTATTGCTTATAGTGCCAACCATATAATAATAATCAGTTAATGCAGACATACAACCTGAAGTGAAACTAACATGATATTGTAAATCAAGTATACTTCAATTAAATAAATAAATTTCAATAATTTAAAAATATATATAAACATACATATTTATATAATTATATATGTTGCATAATTAAGTATTTTAATTAATTAACTCATAAATAAGTGAAACCATGTAGAAATAACCCTCGGCCATATTCATGTGCTCACTCCTGTGTTAGAGCAGACTTAGAATTGTCTCTTAAGGAAAACGTAAGATGCCCTTATATTAAGTTATTCTGAATGGCCTAGTCCATGTTTTTAAGAAAGTATCAACCCCAGCTTCTGGAAGTTATACAATCTGACTCTGTCCTTAATTGACAACACAGGATGTTGATACACCAAATGCTTGTCAGAAAAGTATAACCCTTTGAGAAATTACCCCAAGCTTATCTGAATATTTATTGAGAATCGCCCAAAGGAAACCCATCCATTCTGTTCTCTAGGAAGCCTACATTCCACATTTAATCAAATCCTGAGGAAACAGCATATTTAAACCATATCAGGTTAACCTGTCATAGAATTGCCTGTATTGAACTGTACTTTTGTTTTATGCCTGTGACATTGACCTTCATGTTGAGCTGTAAAGACTCAAACTGGAAATGTCAGAGAAAGATCCACAGGAGAAATTTCCTATGTCAGCTTGCACAGGCTATCAATGCATAAACAGTTCTGGAGTGTATTGCGTTCAGGGGTCTGAAGAGAATGTAAGCAACAGTTGTCAACATTAAAGTATTTTCTAGGTTTGGCAAAAGCTCATTGTGAATATAATGTCTTCTGAACATTACAGAAAGGGTCTGAGTAGAATGTAAATATAAACCAAATGGGATCATTGCTTAATAAGAACTTGTTACATAAGCAAGGGGGCAAACACATATTAAATACATACACTTGAAAAATCAATCCACACTGAATGATAGGGCCTTCAATCTTCCAACTGTCTTTCTTCATAGCTAGCATGTTTCTTTTTGAAGTTCCTTAGAAATGTAGCTATCAGCTTTCACATTTTCAGCCTAACACCATACTGAATTGCTCCTGTGTTTCTTGTTCCTTCTCATATAGGTGATCTTTATTTAATACTGAGATTTATAAGTGATGCACAGAAGGCTGCCAAGAATATGTGTGTGGTATCTGGTATCTATTAACATGCAAACAGAAAGTTACTCTCATGTTTTAAAATATTCAATGTGTCCTGAAATGTGAAATATTTTGCTCTATATTTTGTCTTTCAGTTTTTCAAAGTGTAGGTCACACTCTTGCAATATTGTTTGCAATGTCCTTGTCAAACAAAATATGTTGCAGAGGTTGTAGGATTCGGAAGGAGACTTCGGATGTGCAAAAGCAGCAATAATATTTTGTGACTGTTAGGACTTTGCAAATTTGTGGAATTAACGTTATCAGCATTCTTCTGACGTACTGTCAGTTCACAGCACACTTATACAGTTTCTCCAAAGCAGTTCACCATATGTTAGCTTTGTAAAATAGTAATCAATAGTAATCATGCTAGAGTTTATGATCATTGAACGTACTTTTGCTAATGTAGTTATTAAAATAAGAGCAGGTAACCAGTTAGTGTAATTCATATTATATCACAAATCTTTTTTTTTTTTGCGGTACACGGGCCTCTCACTGCTGTGGCCTCTCCCGTTGCGGAGCACAGGCTCCGGACGCTCAGGCTCAGCGGCCATGGCTCACGGGCCTAGCCGCTCCGCGGCATGTGGGATCCTCCCGGACCGGGATATGAACCCGCGTCCCCTGCATCGGCAGGCGGACTCTCAACCACTGCACCACCAGGGAAGCCCTATCACAAATCTTGTAACCACTTATTTCGTCTTCAAGCATGACCCAAACAGTGAAATATATTGAACTTAGAACAGTGAATATTACCAGTCCATCTGTTTGTTGTAATCAAAGAATCTTGGCTTCATCTCATGCAAAATTCCTAATCATGTTATTCAGAAATAATAAGTATCCAATAATCTTTAAAAATCAACAAAAAATATATATTTACCACAGTCCAGGCAGTTATAAACACTTGGCATAGTAACTCATCTGAAAATGACAATAACACTATAGATTCTATTCTTATCATCTACATTGTACAGATGAAGAAATGGAGGAAAGAGGAGATGAAGTAATTGATTCAAAGACATACATTAGCCAGTGGAAGTGGTAGAATTATAACCTGGTATAAGGTATGAAACCTAGACTATCTGTATCTAGGGTGCCTGTGTTTAATTACCATGATACTTGGTCACTGAACACTATTTCTAGAAGTGTACTTTATACATATAAATTTTTTAAGTAAGGCAAATCTTTTTTCTTTATTTCTGGATTATACTAATTTTTATTTCACATATTTTAGTTCAAGCCCATATGCAGAGGTATTGTGACTTTCTTTTCTGTGCATAGGGAATATAGGGAATTAGTTTTTGTCTTTGGTAATTAATTATCTAAAAATAAGGCATAAACACACATATTCAATGTCCCCTGCCAACTAGTTTATCTTTAACCCATAAATCATAATTTATCCAGGCTTCTGTATTAGTGACTCATTGAAATCATGGTATTTTTGTATTTATTTTTATAAAAGAGTTACCACCATCCATTATTTCTCAAGAGGCCAAATTTCAGTTTTGCACAGAAGAGAAATTCTATTACTTGTTAATGAATGCCCATTGCTTATTTTTGAATAGTGTTTTGGTAGATGTTTTTACCTTTATTCTTAGCTGGTACTTTTTAAATTTTCCATTAGAAAGCAAGTTTATGTAAAATAAGTCTTATCTTCAAATAGATGTTACTAATTAGAAGAGATTCTTGCCATTCAAAATACATACATTCTCAAATAGGAGAAAATACTGAACACAATAGAGACAAGAGATTCTTATCCTTTTTGATGATTTCATTACTTTTTCAATTCTATCACTAACTTTTCTTTAAGGATATGATGAAGGGTGTGGGTTAATACAGAAATGTTTTATTACAGAAAATGAAAAGTATGCAAAAGTTATAAAGCAAAGAATAATAATCAATACAAAACAAAATTATGGGACACCTGTATATGCCAAGAGTGACTGAGAACAAAAATTGTGAGAAAATTTTATCTCAATTTCTCATGTTTGCGAGAAAATAAAGACTGACCCACTTACGCTGGGATATTTCCCCCAAGGCTTTTGCCAGGCTTTTGATGGCATTTATAATTAGGTTGCTAAGGGGATATGATACTGTCCAGTGGCTTTCTCCAGTAACTTAGGAGGAAATAATGGGTTTCTGTTACCCCTGTAAATCCCTGTTTTCTTAAATTCATATAATCTTTATTAGACCCCTCTGAAGTTACAATTTAACTATCATAGCAGGACATAAATGTTTTTAGTATTTCAATGCCTAAAACTGAAGACAGTGTACACACACTTTTTTTCCTGTATTATAAAGAGTTCTGCTTGTTATTTTTGAAATCAATGAAAATATAGTATATTACTTATTTCAATCTCAAATGATACTAATAGGCATGTCATTTCTATTATTTTTATTTGATTGAGGTGCTTTAAAATGTAACTTTCTTTAACTTTCTCTTATAAATATTTAAAACTTGAAGATTAACCACATATCGGCTGAGACAAAAATATGCTATACTACTCTCTGCTGATGCTCTTATAAAATCATGATACTCTGTTACAAATATAAAATCAAACTATTTTAACTGAATTTACATGCTCTTTGTAACAATCAGAATATTTCTGCCAAGTGGAACAGAAATCTACAGGAGACTTCATGGTTTTATTCATGACCCAAGATTTCATCAAGACTGATTTTTTTCTATCACTCTCTTCTGCCATCCACAGCATTGTGTGTTCCTTCCTCAGGCTAGCTCCCCTCATGGTTGCAAGAAAACTATAGCAGCTCCAGAGCACGTGAGAGGGTTTAGAATAAAATTTTTCTATCTTTTTTAAAATTGAAAAATCCATTTCCCAAAAGACTTCTTATCAGACTTTCCCTAATATCTCATTGGTCAGAATTGCCTCACATACTCATGCCTAAACCAATAACTAGAGAGGGAAGCTGGTGATTTCAGCACATCTTCATTGCTATGGACTGCTTGTTTGTGTACCCACCAAACTCATATGTTGACCCCTAATCCTCAGTGTGATGTTATTCATAGGTAGAGCTTTCAGGAGGTCATTAAGATGGAGCCCTCATGATGGGATTAGTGCCCTTATAAGAAGAGATGCAAGAGAGCTTGCTTCTTGCTCTGCTTTCTGCCATGTGAGGAGACAGCAAAAAGGTGACTGTCTACAAGCCAGGAAGAGAGCTCTCACCAGACACCCGTTCTACCAGCACTTTGATCTTGGACTCCTTAGCCTTAAGAACGATAAGAAATAAATGTTTGCTGTTTAAGCCACCCAGTCTATAGTATTTTTGTCATAGCAATCTGAATTAAGACAGTTATGCACTCTTTGTTACTTGGGATTAGAACTGTCTTCTCAAGCCGTGGCTGTGCAGAAAAGTGCAGATTAATAAAACTGTGGATCTCTTAAGAAGGGAATCATCTCAAGAATGGAATTTCTGTACAGCTGAGCAGAAAAATAGACTAAGCCTGAGTTTTTTACAATTTTGTAAACCTCCAAACCAGTCCTGGAGTGCTCACCAAAGAATTATGTTGTATGCCAGAATAAACTGCTGAGTGTTTAAACATTATAATAACTCACAGCCCTAATCAATGTGTAACTGATACAATAACATGAGAAATTTATAAGCATACCTTGTTTTATTGCACTTTGCAGATATTGCAGTTTTTACAAATTGAAGGTTTTTGGCAACCTTACATGAACAAAGTCTATTGGCACCATTTTCCCAACAGCATTTGCTCACTTTGTATCTCTGTGTCATATTTTGATAATTTTTGCTATATTTCAAATGTTTTCATTATTATAATATTTGTTATGGTGATCTGTGATCAGTGATCTTTGATGTTACTATTGCAGAAATGTTATAAGGTATGTACATTGTTTTTAGACATAATGCTGTTGTACACTTAACAGTCTACAGTATAGTGTAAACATAGCTTTTATATGCACTAGGAAACCAAAAAATTCATGTGACTCACTTTATTGCAATTTTTGCTTTATTGCAGTGGTCTGGAACCAAACCTGCAATATCTCGAAGGTATGCCTGTATAAATGCCTATATAAATATTGTGTTACTTAACCTGAAAGGTCACATAGATTTCATAATAAAGTTTTATTTAAAAATGCAATAATTGGCAACCTTGAATCATTATTAGAATGAAAATGCTTGAAAATGTAGAATACTTTACATTCTCAATTAATAAGAATTTTTCACTGTTATAGAATTGGGAATTTTCAGGGTTTTTGTTTGTTTGTTTGTTTGTTGCAGTACGCGGGCCTCTTCCATTGCGAAGCACAGGCTCTGGATGCGCAGGCTCAGCGGCCATGGCTCACGGGCCCAGCCGCTCCGCGGCATGTGGGATCTTCCTGGACCGGGGCACGAACCCATGTCCCCTGCATCAGCAGGCGTACTCTCAACCACTGTGCCATCAGGGAAGCCCTGGGAATCTTCACTTTTAATAACCACTGATATTAATTAACATTTACTCTGGAGTAATATAGCTCTAAAATACACTGAACCATTTCAGCATACATATTTATAACTTACTTAAATACAATTAGATTTTCTGTTTCTCCTGCAGCTGATTATTTATATTTCAGGTAAGTTTATCAAGTCATTTTTCATTATGTAAAACTGCCTATATTAAACCTCACCCCAAATAATTGAATAAACCAAAGTTATTCCCTGTACTTCTCTTCAATACAACATACTCTGATGACTACCAAAAATAAATCCTTACCATATCTAATACTACGAACAGCAGTTTTTGTCATTTTAATTTAATTATCATTGCTTTTTCTTATTTTGGTGAAAGAAAAATTAGTCAGTGAATTGGGTGTTATAAAACTTAAATTTTGTTATTTTAATTCTTCCCAAATTAATTCTATATTTAGATAGTAATATTGACCTAAACCTTTTAGAAATCATGACTAATATATTTTGTACTAAAAGTGTAGTAACATTTTTAGTGAGTATCCTATCACTGTTAATGTCTTCTTTGCTTAAAATCACCATTTTTCTACCAAAAAAGTCCTGAGTATATGAAGAATAGTGTGTCACTGGATATCCACTATCCTGATTGTAGCAGTGATAGAATGTATGCTATTAACACTAGAAGGGAGTTTGAAAAAATTGAGATATAATTAATAATTCATATTAGCCTATTACCTGTAGTGAATTAATGGGAAGTGGGAGGTTTATAAACCCAAGTCTCGTAATGGCTAAGTCATCTTGGTTCATATTCCCTATGGCCTAAAATTCATGACACTTGCAATTAACTCTTTAATAGGTAAAGAGTAATATATCAGGTTCAAAATAAAAATTCATTACAAAACATTCAGTGAAAAATCTGTTAATCAGATACAAATATATTACTCTTCACTTTTTACCAGTAAGAAAATGCTTTTCCTAACATTTCTATAAAATATATAAACAGTGGAGTAATGTTTTATGATGGACTAGATTCCATTAATTATGCTTCTGATAAATATAGCTTTAAAGGATGGGTAATTTTTTAGTGCTTAAAAATGCATCCTTGAGTTGCAACAAATCAAAGACTCCAGAAGACAATAACAAAGTAAAAGTGAAAAGCCTTGTGTACTAAGGTAGTCCTAAGTCAGTTTTCACCTTGAAGATATATTTCAAAACTTAATGAATTTGACCTTAATCTTAATGGTTGCACAGGTTTAGAGATGAAGGAAACAAAGCCTAGAGCTCACACAATATAGAAAGTATAGTATCATAACCTACATAAAGGTAAGATCCACAGACATTATACCTCATTGCAAGACTGAATAAGAAATCAACCTACAAAGCAGAAATAAGCAGTAAATAAACTTGCTTAGACATGTTTTGACCTAGACATTGGGTAAACAAAGAAAAAAGAAAAAGAAATCCTGATTGAAAATGAAGATCTGCAAGTCAGTTGTTATGTGGTTTCATGATATAAATTTGTAAAATTTATATGGAAAACACATGGATAATTTAATTTAAAGTAGTCTTCAGTTGATATTGATGTTATACAATTAATAAAAGATTGTGGAATCTATTTCAGGAGGAAAACAACTTCACATTAACCTTAAACAATTATTTGGATAAAGTTCCAAGGGACTTTATAGCCAAAATTCATACAACACTCAATTAAAAACAGGCAACAAAGAAAGTGAGTTTGAAGAAAGAACAGGCATTAGAAACAAAAATGTAAAGATTTCAGATATTGACAATATGAGACATAATTTAGTTAGATATAGTTAAAAGATTTTAAGTAAAAGATAATATTGAAAATATACTGAATCACCTAGAAAATATATAAGAACAATTTTTAAAATGTGTAAGTTTGAAAAAAGCTCAACAGACTTTATATATATATATATATAAATATATATACATTTATATATATATATATATATGAAAAAATATATATTAAAGATTTAGTGGATTGAATAAACCAAATTAAAGATTTAGTGGATGGAATAAACAGTATATTAGATGCAACTGAAAAGAAAGATCTGTTACCAAAATTTAAATTGAATTAAATTATTCAAAATATAATAAAGGTAGCAAAATAACTTAAAAATATGAAAGAGGTAAAGCAAAGTGTAGGATAGAGTGAGTTGATTTAACATATATCTGATCAGAGTTCCTGAAGGACCTCAAAAATGAGAAATAAAAGAAAACAATATTCACAGAATAGATATTAAAAACTTTTTCAGAATTGTTAAGAAAAACCCCTATGAATTCCAGATTCAGAAAATCCAATGAATCTCAAGATGGATAATAAACTAAACACACACTTCAATATATTTTAAAACCTAGACAAAACTCAAAGAAAAATCTTAAAACAAAAAGCTGGGGAGAGTGGGCATGGGGGGAGGTTGAGCACTGTAAGATCTGTTAAATTAGATGAACCCCACACAGTGAGCTGAACAAAATGTGTCTGTGGATCCTGCAGTTGGACATGTCTATTAGCTCATCATATCTTGCATAATATTCTTGATCTGGGGGATTTCTTATCTTTCTTAACTATCTCCTCAGTAAGGAAAAGAGAAATTTCATTGCCTTTAACTACAAATAAACAAATATAATACAGGTGCTACCAATCAGATGTACTCCAGCAGGACTATCATTTAGAAGAGAGAAATATGTGAAAAAAACATTGTGAGAAATTGTTTTCTTTTTTTCTTTTTTTTTGTTGAGGGGACAGTGAAGGTTTTTTCTGGCTCTCAGAGGCAGCAGTTGATGTCTTTCTAGGACCTGGTTCCCAGAACAGTTCAAGCTGCTATGACAGTTTCCCCATTGCAGTTTGGGCTTTGTTCTGAGATTCTATTCCTCCAAGCCAGATTCTAGTTCACTTGGAGAGTCTGTAAACCAGCAAGTACTATTTAGTAAATAAAATTTATGGTTAAAATGGCAAAAGTAGGTTTCAGTGTCTACTGCTAAGAATACTGCTTATTACAGAAATTAATATTCATTGTGATTTCAGCTTTCAGACTCTAAGGAAATGAGAATCCAGGATAGGTGAACTGGCTTCACTTAATTTAAAGAGCATCAACTATCCCTCTAGTACTCAAGTACAAGACTCTAGCAACCTATGGCATACATTGACAACATGATTAATAGATAATTCCATTTGATCATCTGTAATGAATTGTAAATTGAGAGAGAGGGTCCTTGGGAGATCTCATTAGCTTTTGCAAAAAATAAAAAAAAAATCATAAAGTTCAAGACAAAAAAGAACTGGATAACTGACTCTTCTAGGTATATTGGAGAACATACAGAATAAGACTTTTGTCAGTTTTAATTTCAACACAAAGAATGTTATGAGAAATCGGTACTTTCTATGATGATGCTAAGAAAAGAAAAGAAAACCCTAATATTTCTTCTAGTTTTAGGGGTAAAATAGCTGCAAATCACAAATAAATCAAACTGGAAATAAGTTTAATCTCTAGCCTCACTGTATTTCTGATGTAACAGTTAGGACACTGTTATGGAGAGAGTGAGACCTTGAGAATTAAGAAAGGAACACATGTCAGAATATATAACATTGAATTGATAAATATCTTAAACATCTAAATCCCTTTGAGCTTCATTTCCATCATAAGCCTTTTCTCCTCTGTCTCACAGGTTTTCTTCCTGCTGTACTAGAAAAGCTTGAGACAATCTTGCCAAGGAGAAATTGATGCTGAAATCTCAGCTTCTCTGTACCTGTGCCAAGTCGAATTTAGAGTTTTGGGTGAAGTAGAAAAGGATAACTTTATTACTTTGCCAGGCAAAGAGGACACAGCAGGCTCCTATGTGTCCCAACTTGGAGAGGATAGTGAGAAGTTTTATAGCACTGGTTCAAAGAGGGCATGATCAGCTCGTGGACACTCTTCTGATGGGTTGGTGGTAAGGTAAGTAGGAGTCAGCAACATCAACCTTTAAGTTCCAACTGGCCTGGGGTCCACATGCTTGTGGGCATCGTACCATCATTAATCGCTAATTTTTCCCACCTGGAGGGGTTTTAGTATCTGCAAAACAGCTCAAAGATATTGTTTGTGTGTGTCAGTTGATGGGGAACCAGGACCTTGCCCCAAGGCTGCACTATTGTTTCTCTTGACAGTTTGTTTCTCCCTGGTCTTGCACCCCCTCCCTTCCCTAATTAACAACTGTTTGAATCTGCCCTTGGAGCTCAGGGAAGGTCATGGAGGTTGAATGAATGCTATTTCTTGTAATCAAGGAAATGAGGGACACAGAAAGTGTTTGTGCCCAGGAGCCCCACAGGGCCCTACTCGGTATCAAAATCAATTCTCTTCATGCTCCATACACAGTGCCAGTCACTGTTCTTAAATATAAATAGATTCCAGCATTTCCTCCATGTGAAATACAAGGTTTCAATTCTGAGAGAAGGAGGACCTAAGTGCCAAATAATTGCTATTTTTTATATAAACCAAAATTCTGAAAATATGTATGGCTACTGATGGTATTAGAACAAAAAGAGAGGAACACATTCAATATTTTAGATGAGTTTAAATTTATTATTCCAGATAAAATTATCAAAAGTTCTGGATTTAATGTGCTAGATTTTAAAAATTATGAATAGCTTCTAATCGTTTTCTGGTAGGTTGACTAGAAGCTGAATTTTACAGCAGCTTACAATAGATGAAATTGAGCCAAAATTTCCTTGGTCTAATATGGAGACAGTAACGTAAGGATTTAGGGTGATAGGAATGTTGAACGAGTAGAATTACCATAAATCATCTGCTTATTTACCTCTCAGTAATGCCCTAGTAGGAGGCACAGAATTCACTTCCTTCATCATGACTTAGATCATACCTTGTTGAAGGGGAGTACCAGCAACACTGAAAAGGTGCTAGTGATCTTCTCTATGATCTAAGATGCTGACAAAGATGCCATTGGAATAGATTAACAGATTTCAGCTGGGATGGCATTATGGGTTGTGTCGTGTCCTCCTCAAATCCATATGTTGAAGTCCTGACTCCCCCAGTACCTCAGAATGCGATTGTACTTGGAGATGGGGACGTTAGAAAGATAATTAAGGTAAAATGAGGTATATAAGTGGGCCATATTCAATACGACTGGTGGACTTATAGAAAGAGGAGATGTGAATACAGACACACACAGACCAAGGAATGACCATTTAAGAACACAGTAACAAGATGTCCTTCTGCAAGACAAGGAGAGAAGCCTCAGAAGAAATCAACCTGCTAACACATTGATCTTGGACTTCCAGTCTCCAGAATTATAAGAAAATTAATTTTTGTTGTTTAAGCCATCCAGTCTGTGGTGTTTTGTTTTGCCAGCCATAGAAAACTAATACAGTTGGGTGGATGAATACTGGGCTGACAGAAACCAAGTAACTTCACTTAGCTACCAGAGACAAGGGGAGTATTTATTGTAATATTCAGCAGGAAGAGAGTGCAACCTGATTGGTTCGGATTTTGATAGTAGCAAAAAATACATCAGAGTCAGTCCTTAGGACTAAAATATATCAGATCCCACTGAAGTCTTACTGGATGTGTGTAATTTTTAAAAAATTACATCTGCAGAAAAAAGACTTGACTGAGTTTCAAAGAATACATTAAGAATCCTCATATAATTCTTAAACCTATATCATCACATCACAAAGCTAAGGCCCCTTGATTAAAGATTAGGATGGGAGCTATGAACAGGAACTGCCATTCATTCATATTTTTTTACCTTTTATTTTATATTGGAGTATAGTTGATTAACAATGTTGTCTCAGTTTCAGGTATACAGAAAAGTGATTCAGTTATACATATACATGTATCTATTCTTTTTCAAATTATTTTCCCATTTACTTTATTACATAATATTGAGCAGAGTTCCTTGTGCTATATAGTAGGTCCTTGTTGGTTATACATTTTAAATAACCATGTGTACATGTGAATCTCAATCTCCCTAACTATCCCTTCCCCCCACGCTTCCCCCAGTAACCATACGTTTGGTCTGTAATAATAAAATTTGTACCTGCTTTTACAAAAAAAAAAAAAAAAAAGGAAAGAAAAAAAGAAAGATTAAGATGGGAAACTTAAAAAGATTGTGATAAAAACCTAAGATTGTGTGGTAATATTTTTCTTATATTTTTTTTTCCAAAGGTATATGTGGTTATTTACTACAGAGACTGTACTGGGGAAAGGGTAATAACCGTACATTTCAATAATCATATGGATCATTTTAGTTCCTTACCCCGAGTCATCACAAAACACACTCAAAATTGTGCAAAAATAAAAGTGTGGCCATGTGTCATGGTGTCATATTTGGGATTACACCTCAGAACAATAATACACATTTCCCTTCACCAAGGTTGACTTTGCTTGTGCCAGTGCTAAGTACCTAACCTGCCAGAAATTTGTACATTCAGTCCCTATGCTTTACCATATTCACGGGAGACCAGCCAGCCACCTGGTGACAGGTTGAAAATATTGTAACATCCTGAGATCTTTGAGGGGCAGCAATTTTATGTCTTTTAAATTATATTCTAGGTTTTATTTGACTTTCTTGAGTAGATGTCCCTGCCAGTAAAACGATCTGTGGAATTACCGACTACTCTAATCACCGTTACACTTATAAAACATTGCTTCTGACCATGTGCAGCAAAAGGACTAAGGCAATTAACTACAGCAACTGAACCTAATGAAATTTTTGGTATTACTGTCGAACTTATCCATGAGAATAATTAAAACCTTTGCTTAGTTACCATTCCAGATGCTAACTTGCAAAGTTGGATTCCTATCTTACTGACTGTGTTATAGTCTTTGAACCAGAAAACGATGCATTGTCATGTCTCACTTATAGCCCAGATACGCAGGTTTAGGAACTAAGAACATGGAATTGAAGTGGCATTTTTCAATTTAAAGTTTAATATCTCATTTTCACATTTATTTTTTTCTTGTTTCCATGACTTCAGGTTTGGGTGGTTTAGAGAAGGGGATCTGCAACCTTTGAGCCAAACCTGGTCCACCACCTGTTTTTGTAAATTTTATGAGAACATAACTAAACCTATTTGTTTCTGTGTTGTTTATGGCTGATTTTGTGTAATAGCAGTAGAACTGAGTATTTGTAAAAGATACCATATGGTCTACCAAGCATACAATATTTACTCTCTGGCCATTAAAGAAACAGTTTGCTTATCATTTGTTTAGGTTTCATAGTCTCTAAGATGGAAATGTATTAAAAACATTTACTAGGGAACTCAACAGTGACGTCATTGAAATAAAAGCTGAAATATCATCTTCCAATTTGGGGTACTTGATGCCACTCTTTGAACTGGTAAAAGTGAGTTGATAGTGTTGAATTAGATAATTAGGAAGGCAAATATGTTTGCTGCTACATAATGAAGGAATAGAGTACACTTGGAAGTGTTTGGAAGACTAAGTAAATCCCTATGCGAAGGACTAGCATGAATTTGTATTCCTCAGGAATGGAGGTTTGGATCACCCAATCAGATAACCATATAACAAACTTCAGTCACCTTAAGTGCCAGCTGATAACAGAGGAGATGTAGACAAGATAGTGGAGGAAAAAGGCATAAAAACCAATTGCAGTCAGGTTACCAGTTATAAAGCTAAGTACTGAATTATGTGCTCCTATACTTCCTTTGAGGTATCACATATTTATATATAAATCTTAGATACTTTTTCTTTCCCTCAGTCAACTTCTGCAGCTATTTTAGGTACTTATTTTTGTGTAAGTTTTAAAATTTGTACATAGAGTAAATTGAAGATAGAATTAGGGTGGAATGAGAGAAAAAATGGATATCACTCAGAAACCCTGAGAAATCAAAACCAACACTTGATTTTGAAATAGAAAATGAGGCTTTGGGTTGCCCCACTTTTGCAAAGTGAGTGATCAAAACCACTACACTGGATAAACCTAGATGATATCCTTTATAGTTTATTATATACAAATGTTACCACATAGAATAAAATGTGACTAGAGCATCCTGTTTAAGACATATTCAACATGGTGGCCTGAAAACCCAACATTATTTTATTTTCATATTTATGAGTGATATTTATAATATGCAAGGGAGAAACATCTTTTATTATTGCTCTAGTTGTTATTATTGTTTGGAAGTTTAAGTATAGAAAAAACCATGAGTAAGGATGTTGGACTTTAGTGGACATTTGTTACAACTGGAGTTCCCTCACATCCTTTGAACATTCTTCCTTATGAAGGATCTCTCTACTTTGAATACAAGCTGGTGTTATTCCTTTCCAAAATCCTTTGAAGATAGGACACAGGAAGATAATTGAGGCACTCAGTCAGATATACGCATATATAGTTTCAATTCAGAGCAGAGCAATGTGAGAAAGCAAGGGTCACTTGGAACTTATGATTTGGTGAGATGCAGGGGCAGCAATAACTGAAGATCTGCTCTGAGCTCTGGTGGCAGTGGGTTACAGGTGGCCTGAACACAAGGTCGCAAAATGTTATCAGGAGCATATCCTTCAAGCGGGACTCTCTGTCTTCATGGAGAGTCTTGATTTGCTTAATATTTCCTTAAAAACCCTTCTTCCTGAACTCGATAGGGAGGGGTTCGCTTTTGGCATGTAAGAGTCCTGAACGAAATAATGTCTTTTCTATATAGTATTGTGACTTGAGCAGTAGTGATCTGAACAGCACAGTTATAGAGTAATAAATTACTTTACCCATGATTTCTATTATATGAGTAATTATATTGACATTATTTATAAATAATTTCTATTATATTTGAAAGAAAGTATTATAAAGATTTTGATCTATCTCAGTAAAAGTATTATGTTTTATTCATCACTATACATCTTACCTACCTGGTATGTAATACAAATACCATCACTACTGGCACATTATTTCACTCACATTAGAAATATGGTTTCTAGTCATTGAAGCAGAAAATTGACAGAAATCAGTAAAATGTTATCAAACTCATCCCACTAGCCCCATTCACCCCAAGACACATACTCATTTTATTTTACTTTTTAACTATTTTCCTTCTTTTAATTAAATTCTACTATTTACACTGTTTAATGGGTGAATATCTGGTAGACAATTAACAACCATCTTTTATACAGTATTTTATTTACGTTTTACTTCGTGTACATAAATGTAGCATTCTGATTTTTTGTACTTAGTCCTAGTGGATTGTTATTTTTAAATATGGTTTGTAAACAACATTTCAAAAATTGTAAACATGGATACATAATATTTGTGGCAGTTTTCCAAATTAATTAACTAATTAACACACCATATGTGGCAGTCTACCAGTATATGTATCTATCAATGAAATAGCATCTGTGTGTGTGTCAGGGAGAGGGAATGATCAGGAAAATACAATATAAATACCAATCCTTTTCTTTACATTTAAAATTTCACAATACTTATAAGACTGTAATGAAGGGATAACATGTATTAAAAGCTATGTTATATATCAAGAGTGTATATATGTCCATCTCAAACATATATATATATATATATATACTATTGATACTATGTATAAAATAGGTAACTAATGAGAACCTACTGTATAGCTCAGGGAACTCTATTCAGTGCTCTGTGGTGAACTGAATGGGAAGGAAATCCAAAAAAGAGGGTATATATATATATACATATAACTGATTCACTTTGCTGTTCAGTAGATACTAATGCAACATCATAAAGCAACTATATGCCAATAAAAAGTAATTTAAAAAAAGCTTTGTTATGCCTTTGAAATATTTCATTTAATGCCTCTCTAGGTTCTTACTATTGAGAGCAAACATAGCTAATTTACATTAGCATATTCTTTGTATTTTATACAACTGCAATGCTATTAATGGTCTTTTATAATTAAATATGTTGCAATAATAAGATATTAAGCCAAAGATATAATCCAATTAGCCTTTAGTAGAAAAAAACTATTTTAGATTAGAAAAGTATCATTTCAATATATGCTTATTCAGAATTATGGAAATTCAATTTTGGTTAATATTTTAAAATATATCAGCTTAGTTACTTATAAATTTTAATGAAATTATTCTCTTATTAAGGACATTAGGATTTGCTGCTGTCAGCCTCAAACTCTTCTGGGTAAAGTAGTTTTGAAATATATAAATTAAATGTAAGAAGTTGTCGTTTCATTCCATGAAATGTAGGCATTTTGATTGATAAAACATTTATTCCACTATCTATAATGTAAGCTTCTGTAGGCATCCAATAGCCAGTATATTATAAAAATAGAAATTCATGATAAGAATAAAGACCATAAAACTGTAATGAAAAATAAATAACTCCCCACTGCTTTGCTAATGGAAACAGAAAATAAACTTTAAATGCCATAAGATGGTATAAAAGTACTTCAATTCTACTGCCCAGCCTGCCAATAAAACAAGATTCAATAAAGTAAGGTAGGCAAAGTGCTGTTTACCAAACATACACCTTTGCCATCAATATATCACAGTGTATGTCTGCAGTGTCAACACAGAAAAACCACAAAACAGAAGTACAATAAGAAGTGCTATAATGTACTTTCTAAAATGTGGTGCAAACTCAATATTTCAGAAATGTAATTTTAAGATAAATTTACTGAAGTCATTGATAAATTAGTTTATCTTTTGTTCAAGAAAAGAAAAATTAGAGATTATGATGTTAGTTTCCTCTGTAACACAGAGACATATATATTTTATATTTCAGAGTTATTATACCATTGTATAAAATTACAAACGATGGACAATAAGCATATAAGGCTTTCAGAGTTTAAAAATGGCATTCCAGAAGAAAACATTAAGTTTATGAACTTCAAAAAATCTCAAGATAGAATAGGGACATTTACAGATAATTTCCTAAAAACAATGGTTGTAAGATACAGAAAAAGATAACTGAATATTCTGACCTTTGTCAAGGATCAAATACAGTTCTTATGTATAAATTTAATGTTTTTTTCTTGTGCTTATATAAAAAATTATTCCCATCTTTCTAGAATTCCTATTGGTATAAAACTGCTGTTTGAAAAAGTCTATAGTTTCTCAGTTACTTACTTTGTTCCCAGATTTAAAGATAATTCAGTCTTTCACTGCTAAGTGTAATGTTATCAGAGGATTTCTTTGTAGATGCAATTTATCAATTTAAGGATATCCTCTTTTATTCCTAATATGATGATAATTTTTATAATGAATGTACCTTGAATTTTGTTAAAGGCTTTTACTGTATCAATTAATATAATTATGTTTTCCTTCTTTACCATGTCAATATAGAGATTACATTTGAAATATTAAATCATTCTTGCATTTTTGGGATAAATGCTACTTGGTTGTTATGTATTATTATTTGTGCATATTTATATATTATAAAATATATATTTAGTATATATTATACAAATTTATTTATATATTGCTGAATTCTTTTGCTAATATATTGTAGGGGAATTTACATCTATATTTATGATAAAAATTGGTCTCTTTTCTAGTAATCTCTTTGTCTGAATGTAGTATCAGATTAATGCTGCCCTGATAATATGTGTTGCAAGTATTCCATCCCATTTAAATTTCAGAGTTTGTAAAGTATGTGTATTATCTCTTCCTTAACATTGAATATTTTGAATGTTATCAAATAATTTTGAATAAAATACAGCAAAATGTAGAGAACACAGTTACAAAAGATATCAAAAGCATTTTAGACACAATTTGAATTATGTAATTTCTTAAAGTCTTAAACATTCTTAATATCTAATTGACGGTGGGTATCCAAGAAAGAGTTTAGTAAAATATTTCTTTTTTAACTAAAAATAAGAATTTCTACAAACTATTTGTATTTTAACTCTTTCGTATGTATATATTTGTGTGTATAATATATATATACATATATATATACAGATGCATACATATGAACATATATGTCTTACTTTTAATAAATTCTGTGAATTGCTTATTTTGAATTAGCAGAACATCTCAGCCTGTTCAGATGCCATAATGAATTATGTATGTATACCACAACCAACTATATATATGTTTCTGCTCCATAGTTTTCCAAAATTAGTAACAACATTGTGCTTTTACAACAATGCTGTGCTCCATCAAAATTTGTAGTCACATTATCACCACAGAAACAATTTTTTCTTCAACAGTGTTTCAACTTAGTTTGTAAAAGCATTCATAAGAGTATCTGATGTTTCACCTTCAAAAGAATAAACTTCAAAAATCTAAACTGCTTTCATAAATTGAACCAAAATAGAGGTCTATTATGGAATTCATCTAACTGATTTTCTATTTCAAGCACATAATATAAAACCAGCAGAAATATAACATCTCTAAGTTCTTATGGAGCTGAAAAATTCCATTTTCACTTTTTGTATGTGCCAAATTAATTTAGAGAAAGCCTAAAAATGAGCCAAATTAATTTAGAAAAATAGTCATTTGTTCAAAATAAAAAGTCTTGTTTCATAGAGTAATACGTAAATGCCATCCTACATATGTATAAGTCAAATTTGGGTCTTCAGGCAAATTTTTTCCTAAATACCTACTTAATTTTGAATAAGTGCTGCAGTCTCTGGCAGATTTGCATCATATAGTTACATGTAACTTTAGGTACCAACAGAGACCTGATAGTATATGGTCAATGTCAGTTAAGTATTTTGTGCAAATTGTATGTTTATTTTGAATATTTTTGGGAAAAGGGATGTAGTTCTTGATTTTTTGTTAAGTATAAACTTTATTGGTAGGTTATGCTCATTGCTTCTGAAGGCTATACCAAAAAATTATAAAGTGATCCCAGAGAATAAAATTAATAAATAGCTTAGTATCAACCCATAAAACAAAGGACAAAACTATTATAATAAAAGAGGTCATACTATCTTCTTTATACTCTAAGCCAGGACTGTTTGTCCTCTTTTCTCCACACATATTTCACAAAGATCTAATTTATAATTTGTCATATCTCTCTTGGATTATATGCCTGATGGGCCACAGGATACCTGGGTAGCACACCAAATGCCCAGCTGGGGTAACAGTATTGAATATTTCTCTCACTAGTAGACACCCAAGATTCACAGGTCCTAGTCATCCTAAGCACTCATGTCAGAGTACACTTCATTTCATCAGTAAGTTGAGTGTATGGGGGAAGTCTCCTAACACATTTTGGCTTACTGTAATAAAAAGTTAGTAATAATGCCTCATTAAAAGTGAAAAATCCCACCAAGCGCTAAACTGCAGGAGACATAGGGACAGCAGGAATAAAACAATATGATCCCAGGTACACTGAGATATATGCCACTCTGATTATATGAACTATTCATCTTCCTTTCTCTTGGCTACCATATCATTATTTTTACATTGCCACATAGCAAGAATACATTTTATAGGTGAAATTGAACTTTCATTGATTTGATCTTAGGTTGATTTTAAACTTTGGAATCAACAATCTCTATTAAAAGATTTTGACTTTAAAATTGTTATTAAAGGCAAAGCCATGTAATGTTTGAGTTGATAGAATGTCATTCACGAATATTGGAAGGAGAAATGTACTAAGAAAACCAAAGGCAGAGAGTAGGATGGTGGGTTATAAAAGTGAACAGAGGAATTTTCAGTTACTAATTCACTTATATAATACATATTTATTAATGCAATAATTACACCATTTAACTGCATTTAATAATACTACATTACAGTGGATAATTTATATTTGTCAGCATTTATCTCTGAACTCTATGAATTACAGCTATAATATGATTTGCTTGCTTTCTTACCTTGCTGTATACTTATTGATACAATCCTGAGGATTTCTATAGTCTTTTAAGCCTGACTCTTTTAATACTTTTTTTGTTGCTGGGCTGTTTTTGTTGTTGTTATTTGGGCCAGAGTCCATTTTGGAATACTTCTAGTCAGGAAGACCCTATCTACTTGCAACCTGAAAGATATTTTTATGTTTCTCTTCACAATTGAATGTGATAACTACATATAGAAATCGATGATCAAAATATTTTCTCCTCAGAACTTTGTAGGCATGGCTTTACTGGTAGATATATGGTATTTGATACCAATCTGGTTCTGGTTCTTTATAATAAGCCATGTTTTTTCTCCATTTGGATACTTTAATATTTACTTGTTTAATATTGGACTTTTGAGATATCTCACAAGAATGTGTCTGTTCATAGATTTTGTTTTTGTTTTTATCACTCAGTGTAGATATTTCATTAGATTGTTACCTAAGTGTATCATCTTCTTTGGAGCATTTGTAAATGACATAGTGTTTTTAAACTTTGATTTCCACAGTTCACTGTTAGTATATAGACATAAAATTGATTTTTGTTTGCTGATGTTATATACTTTGGTCTAGCCAAACGTGAGTTTTTTAGGAGCTTCTTGGTGGATTTCTTGGGATTTTCAATGTAGACAATCCTGTCATCTGCAAATAGGGAATTTTCTATCCTCTATTCAGTATCTGCAAATAGGGAATTTTCTATCTTCTATTCAATTTTTAGCATTTTATTGTTTCTTTTATTTGCTTTATTACAGAGGTGAGAATTTGCTGTACTATGTTGAGTAAGAGTGATGCGAGCAGAAATCCTTGCCTTGTTCCTGAGCTTATAGAGGAAGTGTTCAGTTTTCCACTAGTAAGTATGATATTAGCAGCTTTTCACAGATTCTCTTTATTAAGTGTATTCCTAGTTTTTGAAAGATTTGATCATAAATATGTGTTGGATTTTATCAAATGCTTTTTCTGGGCTAAACAATATGATGATATAATTTTTCTTCTTTATTATATTGATACAGTGGATTGATTGATTGAGTTTTGAATGTTGAACCAGCCTTGCATACCTGAAATAAACCCAATTTGGTCATGGTATACAGTTCTTTTCATTCATTGCTGGATTTAATTTGCTAATATTTGTTAAGGATTGTTTATTCTAAGTTCACAAGAGATGTTTGTAGATTTTTTTTTCTTTCTTTTTTTGTGCTACTTTTTTTCTAGTAAGGTAGAATTTTAACCTGAAGACATTTCAGTCCTATCTCAGTTTATTGTTTTTCTTAGTCTGGACCCCTTGAAAGCAGAAACCTTGGATGTCACTTTCTTATTCATGAGGTAATTTAAGGAAGCTATAGTGAGAGAGCCAGCAAAATGAGACAAAAGGTGGAAAACCAATAAATGCTGTGTTATCACACCAGTGTAGGCAGCAGACTGTAGACAATGGGGCTGAATCCCCTGGGGATGCTGTGAGGAACTAAGTGAATACATCTTGTCACAGACTGAATCATGTTCCCTCCAAAAATATGTATGTATTAGATTCCTAACTCCTCATACTTTAGAATGTAACTTTATTTGGAAATAGTGTTGTTACAGACGTAATTTGTTAAGATAAAGTCATACTTGGGTAGGATGGGTCCTTACCAAAAAGAGGAAATTTTGACGCAGAAACATAATCAAGGAGAAAGTCTTGTGGAGATGAAGGCAGAGAGCAAGGTTATGTTTCTACAAACCAAGAAATGCCAAACATAGCCGGCAAACTACCTGAAACCATAAGAGTCATGGAGATGATTCTCCCTCACAGCTCTCAGATGTATACAACTCCTTGATCTTGAAATTATAGCCTCCAGAACTATGAGACATTACATTTCTGTTAAGTCACTCAGTTTGTGGTACTTTGTATTGGGAGCCCTAGCACACTAATATATCAATGGGTCCCAGAGAACAGAACACTGGGCCATTTTATCTACTGATTCCTGTCCCCTGTTGCTTGAGGTTTGACCACAATGCCATTAATTCTTTCACACTTTGGGGCTGTGCTGTCCATGAATTGATAAAAATCCTACAACTTTGGAGGAAGCTCCCAAGGAAAAAAAAAGTCTGAGATAGATGCAGGTGCTTCTGGGAAGACATGAATGTGCACAGAAAACTCCCCAAACAGCTTCAGTGAAGTCAGAGGTGGGCTGACATGATATGACACCAGGGACAATTGTGTCTGCTACAGTAATAGTCCCTGTTCTTCTTACATCATTATTTCCTTCATTCTCTTTTCTACATTCATTTTTAAAAGTTAGACAAATAAAAGCTTTCTGGATTTAATTAGTGATGTTGAGCATCTTTTCATATGCTTCATTTTCTTTCATATTTCTTTATTTTTTAAATATTTGCATTATATTCTATGAATCACTTATTTTTTCTGACAACCTTACATTAAAGTTCCTTTACGATTAAGGTGACTTTGTCATTGCTGCATCTAAAATTATATATTTTTCTGTGAAGCCTGAAAATTCTACCAATGTATGGTTAAATATCATTTCTTTGCACTGCATTGTGCCAGATCACTATTTTTTAGGGTGTTTTTGAAAATTCTATCTGCACTCTATATTTTGACTTCTCTATTTTAAAATCTAAATAACCAATTCAAAATAGCCTGGAAATTTCTTCACTACTTTAAATTTGATTTTAGAAGTTAATTCTAAATCCATATGAGTACATTTTTTTGTGAATGAAATATCTATATCTATATCTATAGTTTCATTTACATTTATGACTATTCTTTAACCACTTATCACACTCTTTCCATTTCTTAACATATATATACAGAAAAGCACATAAAACATCTAATACACTTTAACAAATAATTATATAGCAAATATCCAAGTAATCTATAGAAAAAATGAGGACATAATAAACACAAAATCCCCACTGGGCTCCTTCCTAAACATCCCCCTTTTTGAGGTTGCCACTGTCATTACTTTGTAGTAATTATTGTCTTGCCCTCCTTCATAGTTTAAAAAGGTATATATCTGAACCTCAAAAATTATATGATCTAACTTTCCTATTTTTGACCTTTATATAAAATCATATTATATTTGTTATTTCAGACTTCTTTTTATTCAACTCTACAATGGCATTTTTCCTGTGTAGGAGTTATAGTTTCTTATTTCTTTGCATGTCTCATCTTTTTGTTGCTGTTGAAAACTGAATATATTTAAAATAATAACAATATGTGGCAACTCCTGTAATCAGATCCTTTTCCTCCCAAGTTTGTTTTTATTGCTCTTTGTTGTAGTTATATTTGTTGTTGTTCAGTTACTTTCCTGGACCAATTCTGTAAGATCTGTATTCTTCGTTGTGTGTTGTCACTCAAGTATCTACTTAGCAATCTTAGTAGCCATCTAATGATTAGATAGAGATTGACTTAAATGCCTGGAAGCAGTAACTAGCTATCTTTTCTGAGTGGCTCTGTGTGTGTGTTGAGGTATGCCTTTAGTGCTCTAGTGGGTAGTTTACAGCTCTGCCTTAGACTCCATTATCTGTCTGTACAGAACCTGAGTGTCAGCGAGAGATGAGATTAAGGCTTTCTTAGTTCCCTTCTGGTCATGTGCACATCCCTTCAAATGTGCATGTCCTTCTATTTTTTTAATTAATTTTTATTGGAGTATAGTTGATTTAGAATGTTGTGTTAGTTTCCGCTATACAGCAAAGTGAATCAGTTATACATACACATATATCCACTCTTTTTCAAATTCTATTCCCATATAGGTTATTACAGAGTGTTGAGTAGAGTTCCCTGTGCTATGCAGTAGGTTCTTATTAGTTATCTATTTTATATAGTGGTGTGTATATATCAATCCCAATCTCCCAATTTATCCTTCCCATGCCCTTTCCCCCTTAGTAATCATAAGTAAGTTTGTTTTCTACATCTGTGACTCTATTTCTGTTTTGTAAATAAGTTCATTTGTACCATTTTTTTAGATTCCACATATAAGCGGTATCATATGATATTTGTCTTTCTCTGTCTGACTTACTTCACTCAGTATGACAATCTCTAGGTCCATCCATGTTGCTGCAAATGGCATTATTTCATTCTTTTTTATGGCTGAGAAATATTCCATTGTATATATGTACCACATCTTCTTTATCCATTCCTCCATTGATGGACCTTTAGGTTGCTTTCATGTCCTGGCTATTGTAAATAGTGCTGCAATGAACATTGCAGTATATGTATCTTTTCAAATTAAGATTTTCTCTGGATATATGCCCAGGAGTGGGATTGCTTACCTTCTAGCTTCCCAGGAATGTTTTGGAGCTTTTCAAACCCTATATGGATATCTCATCCCTCAGTTTTCCCTTTTAAGTTTTTTTGTCTGCCTCTTGTTTGCCCTACATGGCTTTGCCACTTCAGGGAACTGAAATGTGAAATAATTGTTTGACTTTTTAGACAAATGCCCTGGGGAAAGGGCTGTTCTGTACTAAGCAAGCTCCAAGTCAGGTGAATAAGGACAAGTTTTGTGAATTGGGCTTTTCCAAGCAGGTCAAATAGAGACAGTGTTCTGAGGATGGGGCGTTTGAGGGCATTACAAACCTGTTCTGTCCACTCCCAAGCTGCCACATTGCTAGTTTTCAGAATTATCTTGGTTGCAAGGCTGCTAGTTTTCAAGACTAGAAAGAGAGGGAAGATACCTGACAGGTTAAAATACCACAAAACTTACTGATCTTACCAAGATGAATAAATATTCGTGGGACCGTTGCAAGACTGGTTTATTTTCAGAATTCTAAAAAGGTTGATTTTAACAATTTTGACTTGTTCTCCTTGCTTTTGGGGGGACTGGATTTTGCTATTTTGGAAATGCTTTACTCTCAGTATAACCTTAATTTCCAGTTCTTTGATTACTAATAAGGTTGGACATCTTTTCACATGTGTATTGGCCATCAAAATTTTCTTTTTCTATTGAGAAATGTATAATCTAAAAATCTCATTTTTTTTTTCCTATCAAGTTGTTGGTCTTATTCTTATTTACCATTGTGTGTTTCTGCTCTACACAGGATATGATTCCTTAGTTGGTATATGAGTTGCAAATAGCTTCTATTACACTGCAATTTGCCTATTTTCCTTCTCTTATAAAACATTCTGATGAAGAGAATGTCCCAGTTTTAACATAATACAATAAATCAATCTTTATTTTTATAGTTAGTGTATTTTCTTTTCTTGCTTAAAAAATATATCCTATATTGAGACTATAAAAATATTATTTTATATAACATTATAAAATATTATAACTGCATTTCACATTTAGGTATGTAATACCTTGAAAATAATTTTCTCATGTAGTTTGAGGTATTAAAACAATCAATTTCCATATGTATACGCTATTTTCCAGCACTGTTTATTTAGAAACATTTACTGTACCCAGTTATATGCAGCACTATCTTTGTCCTATATCCAATCTCAGTATATGCAAACATATATCAGCACTATTATGTTCTATTTGTTTATTCGTCTATTGATGTAACAGTGCTAGACTGCCTTAATATATATTTATATTTTTTCAGTATTTCATATTTGTTTATACTGAAGAAAATAGAGAACAGAAACCTATAAGGTCAGACTATAGAAGACCATGTTTCTGTGGGAGAACTTGGAGACACATTGGAGATAGTAAATATAAGGACAATACACTATTACATTATATTAAAGATACTTTCATATAGAGGTTAGTTTCATTGCACCATCTGATGATTTTGTCAAATGAGATAATCTCAGTCCTGTTATCTTCATTGCCCTCATTATTCAAGTAATTAAAGAAAGAATAATTACTATCAGTAACCATAATTTTCCATAACTTCTTCATAAAAGGTTTGTCTTATTCACTGTTATAAAGTGAATAATAATATATTCAGAATAATATATAATTATACAGAATTAATACTCCATAACAATTTGTTCAACAAATAAAATGAGGATTATAATTTTTGTTCATGAATTTAGAAAATAACACAAAATTTTGTTACACTCTTGGCTTGGTATTAAAGTTAATGTGACCTTTCCTATTTTCTTCAATAATTTTGATTTTTAAAAATTTCTTGACATTTTTTCTTAATATTCAAATGCTATTTTTAAACCTGGAAGCAAAAATTTTAATGTAGTTTACTATTATCCATATTTGTCATTGACATTACTTAGTCTCTTCAAAGATTTTTATGAAATTTGGCTTTATTTGAATGAAAAATGAAAACTAACTTGTTAAATACAAATAAAACCAATATTAATATTAGATAAACTAACTTTGTTGGATAGAAGTATTGGTCCTCAGTTTTAAAAAAGTTGCCTATTACAAAATAAGTATGGTTTCTAAAGTGCCTTTATTTAACAATGACTTCAAAATCTGGACTCAAATATAATGAACAATTATCAGTGTTTGATAGATAAGTCAGCCTGACTAATGGTTTTTGCTTTAAGTCTCCATTTTATATGTTTATGTTATATAGTTGTGCTTAAGTCATGTAAATGCTAGAGGCAATGTATATGAAATGGTAGAAAGTCAATATAGCCTCTGATGTTAAAACATAGTGGGTGCATTATTGGTAATCACAGCTACTGCGTGAAAAAATGTGGACAATTTTTAACTTAATTATGACAGTGAATTTTTAAGCATTTTCAAATGTTCATAAGAATGTCTCAAGCATAGTAGTGAAAAGTGTGGCCTCTAAAATAAGACTGAATTCAAATCAAGCTATATTGTTTATTAACTATACGACATAGACAAGTTATTTAAACACATTTTATCTCAGATTTTTCTTGTAAAATTGGAATAATAACAATCCTTATTACATAGAATTGTAGTGATGATTGAATGATATAATACATGCAAAACACTAAGGTAAGGAATAAATAAAATGTTATTTATTTTAGTAGTAGTATATTTATGTGATAATACAAGTTTCAATAAATCAGGCATAGTTTTTATCTATTTATGATAAATTCATCAAGTAAACAGAACTATCACACTCAGAACCAGGAAACATTCATATTTGTTCTGTTAGTACAAGCAACATCATTCTTCAGGTGGTGTTTACTTTTCTGACTCACTGATTTACACGGAAGTGGTAGATATATGTAACTCTTAACTTTGAAGCAAATAAGCAAATATTAATGTCAATATTTACAGAATTTATCAATTCATAGGATTTCAGCTAATGGATTTTTTACAATTATTTAACTGAAAATTATACTTCATTTATGTTTTACATATAGGTGTATACATATATCTCCATCTATGTATATATATCTTTAATAATATTAAAATGCAAAATTCTCATTTTATCAATATTTATACATATTACTTTGAAATATTTTAAAGTTATTTCTCCCACTAATCTTTTAAAAAAATATATTACAAAAGGCCCTTTTTATTCTCCCAAGCTTATAAATAATTTGAAAAAAAATTAGCATAAAGAATATGAGAAAACACAAGAAGTCAGGAACAATAGTTTGGAGACAATTATATATCCATTAGTTTTCACATAGCAAATTTTTAACTGAGGCAAATTAGAGCACAACAATTATGGTGATTTTTCTGGGTCATCGTGAAGTCTCTGTTATACCTCTGACTACAAAGGGGCACAGGAAAAATTCTGATGGGTGATGCAAATTTACCTTGATTGTATTCACATGATGCTATGGCTTTTTACAGCACACAGAACTGTGTACTAAAACAGTAAAATTTACTGTATGTAAATATATTACAATCTATTTTTTTGCGGTGCGCGGGCCTCTCACTGCTATAACCTCTCCCGTTGCGGAGCACAGGCTCCGGACGCGCAGGCTCAGTGGCCATGGCTCACGGGCCCAGCCGCTCCGCGGCATGTGGGATCTTCCCAGACTGGGGCATGAACCCGTGTGCCCTGTATCGGCAGGCGGACTCTCAACCACCGCGCCACCAGGGAAGCCCTATTACAATCTTTTAAACGCTCTGGGATATTAAAGGACGAAGATGAAATGACTTCTTATTGTGGGATTTCACCGTAAGTAATCCCCCCAAATAAGTGAAATATTAATGAAAATCAATGGCCAACAAATGCTAAAGCAATGATTCTAGTAAAGATCATCTTTGAGTCCTCTGCTTCTGCTAAACTTTGTGTTTATTTTTCCTGTCTCATGCTGGCATCCACTATTTTGATTAATATTTTGTATTAAAATGTTACTTTTCAATTTTTCAACTGCTTCAGTGTATACTTTTGTTTTGACTTTTAATTATTCAGCATTTATCAGTGATATGCTATTCTATTTTTACTCCTATTTTCCTTTATACATTGGTGATTTATAGAAAATAGTTCCATGGAAATGAGCTCTGCTAATGCCTTCTGGAACATACTCCTTGTAAAACTACAACCTGCTGATAAAACACAGTGGATTTGATAACTTCCAGTGCTTCAGGACAAGATAAAATGTGAGCTGAATGTTTTGGGCATTTCTACTCTATTCTCTATTCTTTAGGTGTCCTCTCTTCACTGGTTATTTACTTTCTCTTTCTTAAAAATTACACAAAAATCTATAAACCCTCTAATCAACCAAGTTAATAAGGCTCTTTGCTTGTAATTCTCTGGAGTGTTTCTATGCAAGGGGATAGCAAATAATTGTGCACTGATTAAGAACCTATGAGTAGGATAGTGAATGTAAGAATGGATAAAATGGAGCCATTAGCATTCACAATATATGTCTACTAAGCAGGAATTTATACGCACAGCTATGGCACAAAGATGACCCATAGAAAATGCACATGTCACTGAATAGATATGAATGAACAGAAATATGAGTTGATCTCTTTTATATTTTTGTAATCCCAGCTGAACACTGTTTTAGGATTTTAACTCTCCTTGAGTAATATTTATGCTCATGTATCTGATACACATTTGTATACAATGTGTATCATGAAACATTTCTGATATACAAACATAATTGCTGCCATTTTAGTAATCAAAGACAGTTATGTGCTTCCCTTTCATTTTACTTCAAAACAATCAAGATAAGAGAGAAGATTTAGAGCAAATAACAGAATGTATTTCTATCACACTAGAACATTATTTAGAGAGGAGAAACCACAGGCATTTATTTATAGTGAAGTCTCTGTTTTTTTTTTTTTTTTGAGCAAGAGTCTTTTGTGGTCTCACTTAAGATACATAATTTTGGATTAGATGGTATGTACTATTGCCTCACTTTATGAAAATGAAATAGAAATATTCCCTTTTATACTCATATAATAACCTACAGAAGAGGACGTGATACTGAAGTCAGCTCTTCTCTGTACCCGCACAATTAATACAACATATATTCTCTAGATTCATGCTACTATATTATGTGATTTGTACATTTATAAATATATAAATATATTTGTATGCAAATATATATATATATTTTTAATATATAGATATTTATTACAATAGTGGACTTTTAGCAAAAAAGAATATCCCAAACTTTTTCACTTATATTCTAAATAGCTTTTCCCAGTTAAATACATGCATTAATTTTAATTACTGTAATATACAGAATATTAAAATCATTTAGACTGAAATACAAAGTTACATGTATCAATTAAAAACTGAATTAAAAATCATAAGAATGTATTGCTTGCTTCTTTTTTCCATTTTGCCTTCACCAAAACATGTGAATTCAGATGAATAATTACTGCTTCAAATTAGACACCTTAAGACCCATAGGCTTATTACAAAGATGTGGACAATGTTTAAGTCACTTGCCTAAAATCTGAGGCTGCCATCTGGACCTTCATGTGTTCTTTCATATTTGCTAAGTGGTGGATATTTTCTTTATCAAAAACTATCCTGGCCAGATGCTGTCCCTAAAGATACCTTCTAAAACTAAAGAATTTGGAATTGCCTGAGGATATACATAAGTAAAAATAAAGAAATAAAAATAAACACACACAACACAAATTCTTGAAAGAATGTTGTGACAAAAAGTCACTGTTGGTACAATCTCATGATGTAATTGAAATTTTCTCTAAAGAAATTGATCTTCATATAGTGAAATAATGAAGCATTGGCATTGCAATCACCTTGGTAAGGTTCAAGGTGATCTTTACTAATCAATTCCTGATGAATATAATAGTGCAGCAAAAGGAAACTAAAACGTAAAATTATCAACATGTCTTCAGCAAGCAGACATTAAATCAAGGTTGTTTTAGTGTATGAAACACTAGAGTGCCACAATGATTATACAGAAATAATTAAACAAAATCGATTTAATTAGTATGCAGTTGTATATCTTCACTAGGATTTTAGATAAGATTATCTTTTAATTTAAATGTTATCTGCTATACAATTGTTGGACATAAGGAAAAGAATAAATAAATCTAATAAAATTAATAATATTTTGAAAAATTCTCCAGTGGAAAAATAATTTTTCCTGAAAATTTATCATTTCTGAAATATCACTAAATTAACATATTTTAAAGAAATATTTGTCATCATATTAAAAAAATATATTCTCCAGTGTGACAAGACCATCTTCCTCCAAATTTTAAGAATTTCTGGATATTTAGTCTATGATTTCCTTAACACGAACTGTTAGGAAGAAAGACAGTTCCAGAAAATAGTTACTCTGGACTGGAAGCATAGCTACAGGCAGTAGAGTTACTATACAGTTTAAATATTATTGTAATAATTTATAGCTAAGGTAAATATGTTCCAACAGGTATCATGAAATAGATTTTTAAGCATTAAGTTGAAAATAAAAATATTATCCAAAGCTATTAATTTTAATGGTAAATTTAATAAAATCATATGTTTATTTTAAAAATATTTAAATACTTTCCTTAGATTAAAATGATATAAATGCATGTTTACTGTTCTTCAAAATTTTCAGTATGTTTAGGTTTATAGAAACTAAATAAAACATAAAGTTATCTAAGGAAAATATAAAACCATTTGTCTACTCAAATTGAATAGTTCAGTATTTCAATGAATATTTTATGATATTTTGATTTATTGCTTTAATTTCCCACTCAACTTTATACTCATAAATGCAATCTATATGACTGTATGGTAAATTTTTGAAAGAGATATATAATAGTTCTCTTATCCTATAATTTATTCCATATTATCATTCAACATTTTGAAATATACTGTGATGTATTTTATGGCCTAGCATATAGTCTACATTTTTTTTATATTGATTAATACTCCAAATGTTTGGATGCAGAGTTTTATTAATATCAATGAGGTCAAGTTGTTCAATAGAGTTGTCTGGTTATTCTGTATCCTCACTGATTTTGTCTGCTTGCTATAGCATTTATTGAGGGAGAGATGCTAAACTCTTCAATACAATAGTGTGTGTTTTTAAATATTAAATTCTTATGAATTTCAGAAAGATAGTGTGTATATATACATACTTTTGTGTGTGTATATACACATATGTTTGTATATGTGTGTATATAAACATATGCATATAAATACATATATATATCATTTATATATATATATATATACTACTTTCAGTAAGTCATTAGTTTTGACAAAATTGAAAGTGACCATACATTTCACCAACTTTAATTCTCTCATATTTCAGATGATGCTTGAATCTGGAGAGTTTAAATATTTTTTCCAAAAATTAAAGAGATAAGTTAAAAATAAAGTTATGGTTTTCTGAAAGTCATTCCTTCATGTCATTCTTTGGATAAGCCACTCATATATTATGTACTATATATATGTTTATATATATACCAATATTTATATTTATATGTAGTTCATATTTTATATTTAATATATCAATATTTTAATATATTTTACACATATTTATCTTTGTTTATATGTATATTATTCTTTTTTACGTTTTACATATACTGGACATATAAGTATATAGGGGTGTGTGTTTGGGGGCATGTGTATAACTTGTCCAAAAGGATACATATCATATGTTTTATAGCAGAGTGCAAAGTATGCTAGAGTTGAAATCATAGAGCAAAGTCTATTTTTAAACCAGTATTTTGATATTTGTCAAATATTAGACTCTTTGGACTTTTAAGCTTCATCTGCATGATGGTAGAATTGAAGTATGTTATTGTGTCAATTCTAAAACTCATAGCTTAGGAACATCTACTATGGTTTAAGACCTGCTCCAAGTACTTTATATGGATTAACTCATTAGTATAAATGATTTATATATCCTCACCTAATATTTTATAGGGATCACCATTATCATTTTCATTTTATAAATGAGGAAAATGAACTCAGAGAGTTTGTGTAGTTATAGCTTGTAGGAAGGCAAGACGGAATTGAATACAAGCAATGGTCTCCCCAGTCTAGGCCCTTAACCCTTATGTGGTATTGTGTATACATTATAAAAAATATCTGAGGTTTGGTTATTTGTTTAATTTTCCAGTATTCTCCCTCTGTTTATATCCACATTAAGACTGAAACATATATTGGACTTCCCTGGTGACGTAGTGGTTAAGAATCCGCCTGCCAATGCAGGGGGCATGGGTTCGATCGCTGGTCTGGGAAGATCCCACGTGCTGTGGAGCAGCTAAGCCTGTGGGCCACAACTACTGAGCCCACGTGCCACAACTACCGAAGACTGTGTGCCTAGAGCCTGCGCTCCACAAAAAGAGAAGCCACTGCAATGAGAAGCCCATGCACTGCAATGAAGAGCAGCCCCCGCTCACTGCAATGAAGAACAGCCCCTGCTCGCCACAACTAGAGAAAGCCCCAACGCAGAAAAGAAGACCCAACACAGACAAAAATAAATAAATAAATTAATTAAATTTATAAAAAAAGACTGAAACATATAAAAACTACTAACATTGCTTTATATTTCTAAACAGTCAGCATAATCTCAATCTTTTAACTGCAATTCACTGTCTCAAGAAATTGTTAATATAACCAAATAACTAGCTACTCATTTTAATATGGGTGGATTAATGAGGCTTCTAAACCTACCTCTTTATTTGTTCATTGACTTGGCTCAGTAAGTGTCTTAGTAAACACTGAAATAATCATATTTGGATTATATTTCAGATAAAGGTTTTACAAACAATTTTTCAAAGTGTGTAATGTTCTTATCAAACATTTGAGATTTCAAAAAATTTTATGAGATTCCTCAAATGCCCCAGTAATGCAAGTGAGTGTGTCATTGTTTGTTGTTGCCAGAATACAAAGTGGTAGGTTATTAAAATATCTAAAAGCAGAGGTGGTTAATAAAAATGTACATGGTTTTGTCAAAATGTAATATTTTAATCAGAGATAATAATAGATAATAAGCAATTAAAATCATTTATATAATTTACCTACTAAATAGAAGCCAAATCTCTATGTACTGTGAAACATCTTTAGTTTTGTTTTTATTTAATTCAGTTCAGGTGAAGATTAAATTTAATTTAGCAAACATATATTAGCATATTTTTGTGTTTTTACATCTCAAGTCCATCTTTGTGCCATTTTAATTCATTTTTATTTTGATTCAAGGCCAAAATTTAGCTATTCTGAGGCTTTATGAGAATTGTTAGCTTGTTTTTACTATATCCTTCACTATGAATAGCTCTTCTCAATTAGTAGGCTCTTATCTAAGATAATTCAGAAGCAATTTCTAAATCAATATTGGGACTACTCTAGAAAAAAACCTACTTTTTCATAGCAACTTGAGCTGTCATATTGCTCTTTAGACTACTTCTGCCACTTGGGACATGTGAAAGTCCTTTGTGGATCTCCATTTATAACGGTGTATATGTGTGTACAAAATGTAGGCAAATATATGTGCGTATATATATACACATATACAACTTGCAGGTTTATATATCTTGTGTTAGTGTGTATGTGTATTTTTACACACACTATCATACTGGACTACTTTCAATTCACAGAGGAATAGACAGCAGGGAAATAAAGTATATTGAGGCTTGAGGGTATAGAATAGAACAGGGGGTTGAAAATCAGTGGGCAAACAAAACAAAACAAAGTAAATTCAAAAAAGAGACATAAATTAGAGAAAGGTGATGGTGTGTGTTAGGGGAAGGGGGATGGTAAATGCTAGAGGAAATAATTGCCACAAGCAAATTTATGATAAACTTTCAAGGAAGGCTTGCAAGTGGTTATTAAATCTGCTTGGGAGATAGATCTGAGCTCAAAACTTCCATGGGAGCTAGGGCAGCAGAGTGAGGATGATCTAGTAATACATCGATAGAGAACTTGGATCTAATAAGTTGTGATCAGATGATAACAAAAACAATGAAAAGTAAAAAAAACAAACAAAAAGCCACCCTATTGTAATCAGAAAATATACATTAAAATTTGTAGATAGAAAAATATAGCTCATGAAATTTACACAGTAAGTCTCTTTGGTCTTTAAGGGTAATTGCTAAATGTGTTTTATATCATATCAACAATGTATAGGTATTAGAGATTTTAATAGTATTAGAATTCCCAATTCAAAAAAAAATCAATTTTCAAAAATTGCAAAGGGAAATTCATGTGTTTAACTTCCTCAAAGAAGTGGTGCAGGCAGATAGATTTTCTCGTTTATCATCTTACACAAGGTATGATTTATCAGGAGCCATACAAAGGATGAGGGGTGCCAGGAAGGGTGATATCTTAGAAAACCTGAGAGATGTGGACATTATATCATCTTTGAATTAAAATAATTGCTTTAATTTGTATCAGATTTTATAATTGACTTTATAAATTCTAAATTGTACCTTATTCCATTTAAATTTCTCCATCTGTTTTTTTCCTAATTGTTGAATTATGACTTTTTAAAATATTATATCTTTATTGGAGTATAATTGTTTTACAATGTTGTGTTAGTTTCTGCTGTACAACAAAGTGAATCAGTTATGTGTATACATATATCCTCATATCCCCTCCCTCTTGAGCATCTTTCTCACCCTCCTTATCACACCCCTCCAGGTCGTCACAAAGCACCGAGCTGATCTCCCTGTGCTATGTAGCAGCTTCTCACTAGCCATCCATTTTACATTTTGTGGGGTATATATGTCAATGCTACTCTCTCATTTCACCCAGGCTTCCCCTTTCCTCGCTGGGTCCTCAAGTCCGTTCTCTATGTCTGCGTCTTTATTCCTGCCCTGTCCCTAGGTTCATCAGTACCATTTTTTTAAGATTCCATATATGTGCATTAGCATACAGTATTTGTTTTTCTCTTTCTGACTTACTTCACTCTGTATGACAGTCTCTAGGTCCATCCACCTCACTACAAATAACTCAATTTAGTTTCTTTCTATGGATGAGTAATATTCCATTGTAGGTATGTGCCACATCTTCTTTATCCATTCATCTGTGGATGGACATTTATGTTGCTTCCATGTCCTGGCTATTGTAAATAGTGCTGCAATGAACATTGTGGTATATATGTCTTTTTGAATTATGGTTTTCTCAGGGTATATGCCCAGTAGTGGGATTGCTGGGTCATATGGTAGTTCTATTTTTAGTTTTTTAAGGAACCTCCATACTGTTCTCCATAGTGGCTATTTACATTCCCGCCAACAGTGCAGGAGGGTTCCCTTTTCTCCACACCCTCTCCAGCATTTATTGTTTCTAGATATTTTGATGATGGCCATTCTGACTGGTGCAAAGTGGTACATCATTGTGGTTTTGATTTGCATTTCTCTAATAATTAGTGATGTTGAGCACCTTTCATGTGTTTGTTAGCAATCTCTCTGTCTTCTTTGGAGAAATGTCTATTTAGGTCTTCTGCCCATCTTTGGATTGGGTGTTTGGTGTTTTTTTTTTTTTTTTTTGATATTGAGCTGCATGAGCTGCTTGCATATTTTGGAGAATAATCCTTTGTCAGTTGCTTCATTTGTAAAATATTTATTCCCATTCTGAGGGCTGTCATATTGTCTTCTTTATGGTTTCCTTGGATGTGCAAAAGTTTTTAAGTTTCATTAGGTACTATTTGCTTATTTTTCTTTTTATTTCCATTTTTCTAGGAGGTGGGTCAAAAAGGATCTTGCTGTGATTTATGTCATACTGTGTTCTGCCTATGTTTTCCTATAAGAGTTTTATAGTGTCTGGCCTTACATTTAGGCCTTTAATCCATTTTGAGTTTATTTTTGTGTGTGCTGTTAGGGAGTGTTCTAATTTTATTCTTTTACATGTAGCTGTCCAGTTTTCCCAGCACCACTTATTGAAGAGGCTGTCTTTTCTCCATTGCATATTTCTGTCTGCTTTGTGAAAGATAAGGTGATCATATGTGCATGGGTTAATCTCGGGGCTTTCTATCCTGCTCCATTGATCTATATCTCTGTTTTTGTCCCAGTACCATATTGTCTTGATTATTGTAGCTTCATAGTATAGTCTGAAGTCAGGGGGCCTGATTACTCCAGCTCTGTTTTTCTTTCTCAAGATTGCTTTGGATATTCAGAATCTTTTGTGTTTCCATAGAAATTGTAAAATTTCTTCTTCTAGTTCTGTGAAAAATGCCACTGGTAATTTGATAGGGATTGCATTGAATCTGTAGATTGCTTTGGGTAGTATAGTAATTTTCACAATGTTGATTCCTCCAATCCAAGAACATGGTATATCTCTCCATCTGTTGGTATCATCTTTAGTTTCTTTCATCTGTGTCTTATAGTTTTCTGCATACAGGTCTTTTGCCTCCTTAGGTAGGTTTATTCCTAGGTAATTTATCCTTTTTGTTGCAGTGGTAAATGGGAGTGTTTCCTTAATTTCTCTTTCAGATTTTTCATCATTAGTGTATAGGAATGCAAGAGATTTCTGTGCATTAATTTTGTATCCTGCTACTTTACCAAATTCATTGATTAGCTATAGTAGTTTTCTGGTTGCATCTTTAGGATTTTCTATGTCATCTGCAAACAGTGAAGGTTTTACTTCTTCTTTTCCAATTTGGGTTCCTTTTATTTCTCTTTCTTCTCTGATTGCCATGGCTAAAACTTCCAAAACTCTGTTGAATAATAGTCGTGACAGTGGGCACCCTTGTCTTGTTCCTGATCTTAGAGAAAATGATTTCAGTTTTTCTCCATTGAGAATGATATTGGCAGTGGGTTTCTCATACATGGCCTTCTTTATGTTGAGGAAGGTTCCCTCTATGCCTACTTTCTGGAGAGTTTTTATCGTAAATGGGTTTTGAATTTTGTCAAAAGCTTTATCTGTGTCTATTGAGATGATCATATGGTTTTTATCCTTCAGTTTGTTAATATGGTGTATCACGTTGATTTGCATATATTGAAGAATCCTTGCATTCCTGGGATAAACCACACTTGATCATGTTGTATGATCCTTTTTAATGTGTTGTTGGATTCTGTTTGCTAGTATTTTGTTGAGATTTTTCACGTATGTTCATCAGTGATATTTGCCTGTAGTTTTCTTTTTTTCTGACATCTTTGTCTGGTTGTTGTATCAGGGTGATGGTGGCTTTGTAGAATGAGTTTAGGAGTGTTCCTCCCTCTGCTATATTTTGGAAGAGTTTGAGAAGGATTGGTGTTAGCTCTTCTCTAAATGTTTGATAGAATTCACCTGTGAAGCCATCTGGCCCTGGGCTTTTGTTTGTTGGAAACTTTGTTTTTTTTAATAATTTTTTTTTTTTTAATTTTTGGCTGTGTTGGGTCTTTGGTAATGGGCACAGGCTTTCTCTAGTTGCAGTGAGTGGGGTCTTCTCCTCATTGTGGTGGGTGGGCTTCTCATTGAGGTGACCTCTCCCACTGTGGAGCATGGTCTCCAGGCTCATGGACTTCGGTAGCTGTGGCACGCAGGCCCAGCAGCTGTGACTCGCAGGCTCCAGATCTCAGGCTCAGTTGTTGTAGCACACAGGTCCAGCTGTTCCATGACATGTGGGATCCTCACAAACCAGGGCTCGAACCCGAGTCCCCTGCTTTGGCAGGCATACACTCAACCTCTGAGCCACCAGGGAAGCCCTGTTTGTTGTAAGATTTTTAATCACCGTTTCAATTTCAGTGCTTGTGATTGGTCTGTTCATTTTTTCTATTTCTTCCTGATTCAGTCTTGGAAAGTTGTACTTTACTAAGAATTTATCCATTTCTTCCAGGTTGCCCATTTTATTGGCATATAGTTGCTTGTAGTAGTCTCTCATGATCTTTTGTATTTCTGTGGTGTCAGTTGTTACTTCTCCTTTTCATTTCTAATTTTGTTGATTTGAGTCTTCTTTTCCTGATGAGTCTGGCTAATGGTTTATCAATTTTGTTTATCTTCTCAAAGAACCAGCATTTAGTTTTATTGATCTTTGCTATTGTTTCCTTCATTTCTTTTTCATTTATTTTTGATCTGGTCTTTATGATTTCTTTCCTTCTGCTAACGCTGTTTTTTTATTTGTCTGTTTGGTTTTTCTTTCTCTAATTGCTTTAGGGTAATGTTAGGTTTTTTACTTGAGATTTTTCTTGTTTCTTGAGGTAGGAATTTATTGCTATAAACTTTCCTCTTAGAACTGCTTTTGCTGTGTCCCACAGGTTTTCGGTTGTCATGTTTTCATTGTCATTTGTGTCTATGTATTTTATTATTTTGTCTTTGGTTTCTTCAGTGATCCCTTGGTTGTTTAGTAGTGTACTGTTTAGCCTCCAAATTCATAAAATCAAGACTAATGGTTGCTGACCTTGTTCTTCTAATTTCTTGTTTATGTTCGTTTTTACAAATTTCTTGACATGCTTAGGAGTCATGATTTACTTTGAATCTGGTGCAAGATGAATTTAAATTATGTTTACTATTTGAAAAATCAGAAAATGAGCTCCCACTTACAGATCCATATCACTTAATAGTTAAATTGAGATAATCTTGATTATAATTGTTGATACAAATTATTCTTTGGGGGATCCAACTTTCCAGAAAGTACAAGACTTATGAAAAACAAACACATATTCATTGCTAAAGTCTTCAATAAATTTAGAAGCTCTTATCTGAGTGATTAACCCTAGAAATTATTTTTTCCAAATTTAGGCAAATTATTTGAAAAAAAATTCCTACATTTTATTTAATGAGTAAAAGTGACACCACTAACAATTAATCTAGCTGAAAGTTAACTAATTTACAACTTCCTTTACTAGCATGTACATGTTTATCATTCTGATTTTTGTGAATGTTTTTATTTTGGAGTTCTTCCAATTCTTTAAGCATGACTTAGTGCTAACTGATTTTTCTCAGACAATTAGGAGGATGTGAGATATGCTCTATCAATATTTCCTCTGTGTGTGTGTTTGTGTGTACTCCAGTATTTGAAGTGGAAAGAAAATATAAAGCAATATTTTCTAATTGCTTGAAGATACCTGAAGTCACTTGACTATAGACAACCACTTTAAACAGACTAAGACTCTGTAACAAGGAAGAACAATTCTGACTCCATACTGGATTTGTTTCTTTTACGTTAACCTTTGTATTCTATTGCTTTTTCTACAAATTCATCACTAAAGGGATGTTGCCTATAGCTTAAGGTATATGTAATGGCTTGTATCTGGGAACCTTTCCTCTCATGCTTGAGTGTTAAGCTTTGTTTAGCTCACAGGAAACAACTGACCAGGCCCACCTGTGAGTGGCTACAGGAAAGAAGAAATTAACACATCCCCTCCAGAGTCTGGCTGGAATATTTGCAACAATTTATTGCCTTTTTTTTACTGTGTCTCCACACCTCCCCCTCTTTATAAAATAAACTAGCATCCAAACCCAGGAAATATAGTTCTTTGGGACACTAGTCCACTATCTTCTCAGTCTGCTGGCTTTCTGAATATAGTCACTATTCCTTTCCCCAACAACTCGTCTCTCAGTTTATTGGCCTGTTCTGTGGTGAACAGTAGAATCTTGGACTCAGTAACAATTCTATATGGTCCTGAGATCCAACTCAGGCAATGCATCCTATTATTGAGAGAATATGAAGATATTTCACTCTTCCTGGATTTATGGTGTTGTCATCCAGTCTTTTAATAACTCTGTGAATGTGACTTATTTCTGACAATCTTTTCTGTTATGCTATTATCACTCGATTCATTCACATATTTCTGACTTTATGTAAGAATAAAGGAAATGTTAGCATAGTTTATGTGGTATTCATAATATTCCCACCTAAATTCAACACTGGTAATAAATTGTCTAAATGTTTTCTAAGCAGGTGATCTGGAGAAAATACATTAAAGTACATACTCTGTATGGAACAACCAGATCAACTAACCAGTGTGAGCATTTCCAGAGAAAAAGGGGAAAATATCCTGAGAATCAGGCACATGTGGCTTTATTCAAACAAAAGTACTCATGTTTAGGTGACAAGTTACTGAACTTCTATGTGAGCCTCAATTTTTTCAGGTGGAATGTGAATATTATACATTAATAGTCCTAGGGTTTTATGAATTTATAAGATGCATGAATATAAGATAATCATACTGTAAATATTAGTTTTCACCCTTCACTAAGTTTCCAGTAGTGTTGATTTCCTAATTCTACAGTTGTGTCACAACATGATGACATAAAAATGATTTATTATTTCATAATAATAATATATTATATTATAATGATATAACAATAAACAATTTTAACACATTTTTAAAAGATTTTTTAACCATGAGTATCTATAATTGTAATGGTAGACTAACACTTTTCATTTTATTGATGAGCATATTCATTACCTTTATAAAGATGAAAATATGTTTACATTTTTTAGCAGTTAACTCATACATTAATTGGGAATTAGTATGTGTCTATTCTCTGGCAGCTGGAGTTACATTAAAAATTAGAGTGTAACTGTTCTTTACATGTTTTTTCCTGGAAAATTTGCTTTTATCTAAAACAACAGAAGAAAAACATTATCTCAATTGTTATTTAGTCAGTGTCACATTTGTTTATTTCAGTGTCAGTTTATGACTGTTTGCAATATTTTCTTTGCTTACTTATCCCTGATATCAAAGTAAGTAGAATATGCATTATTTCCTCTGACAGAATCATAGTTTCCTCAAGAATTAGAGGAAGAAAATAGCTATTTAGGGAGCAGCAACTATAGAAATATTCCCTTTATCTCTGAAATACAAGGTTCACGTAAGTTAATGTATATCCAACTTCTCAATGCTTATGAAGTCTCTTGATTCTTACTGTAATTCAGAATGTTGCTAAGTACTAATTGGAAGGGTTTTGAGTCACTCCATAAGATATTTTACAATTGGTCAAGTTTCAAATCTTGTTCCTCTGAATGATTATTCCATTGAGGCTTGTCACTAAATTAAAACCCTCTACTACTTTTTAATTATTTTGTCCTTCAGAATCATTACTGAGACCCCCAAGTCTAAGGCTAAAAATCATATAGATTTTTGTTGTCATTGTTATTGTTGTTGCTTATATTACTCTGTAACTACCATATACCTTTTTTAAGCTTTATGCTTAAATTAAGCTTTTTAAAATAGATTTCCCAAGCCCCAACAATAATTTTTAATATTTGTGTAAGAAGATGTTATAATTGGAATTGGCATTTATGGGTATCATATTTTTTAATGTAATAATTAAATTTAATGTATTTAATGTAATACATCTTCCAGATTGTCTGATACTACCCAAATTAATTAATGTTGATACATATTAAGACAAATTTCAGATTGAGCTTAATCTAGTTATGAATAAAATAAAGTCTTATTTTTTAAGAAATACATTTTGTAATGCTATAGCTACTATAGATAGTGATTCCTCTGATGCATCTGGGCAAAGTAAATTGAAAACCGTCTGGAAATAATTCACCATTCTATGTGCCATTAAGAACATTCATGATTAATGGGAAGAGGACAAATTGTTAACATTAACAGGAGTTAGTTGATTCCAACTCTCACAGATGATTTTGAGAGGTTCAAAACTTCAGCAGAGGAAGCAACTGCAGGTGTACTGGAAATAGCAAGAGAAGAATTAGAAGTGGAGCCTGAAGATATGGCTGAATTGCTGTAAGCTGATGATAAAACTTGAACAGATGAGCAAAGAAAGAAGATTCTTGAGATGGAATCTACTCCTGGTGAAGATGCCATGAAGATTGTTGAAGTGACAGCAAAGGATTTAGAATATTACACCATTTTGTTGGTAAAGCAGAGGCAGGGTTTGAGAGGACTGACTCCAGTTTTGAAAGAGGTTCTACTGTGGGTAAAATGCTGTCAAATAGCATTGCATGCTGCAGAGAAATTTTTCATGAAAGGAAGAGTCAATCAATGTGGCAAATTTCATTGTAGTCTTATTTTAAGAAATTACCACAGCCATCCCAAACTTTAGGAACCACTATCCTGATCAGTCAGCAGCCATCAACATAGAGGCAAGACCCTCCACCAGCCAAAATGTTATGACTCACTGAAAGCTCAGATGATCGTTAGCATTTTTTAACAATAAAGTATTTTTAAATTAGGGTTTGTACATTGTTTTTTTAGGCATAATGCTATTGCACATTTAATAGACTACAGTATAGTGTAAAGATAACTTTTATATGCATTGGGAAACCAAAAATTTGTTTGACTTGCTCTATTATGATATTTACTTAACTGAGGTGGTCTAGAACCAAACCTGTGATATCGCCAAGATACTCCTGCATTTAACTCTGTTATTTTAGGACAAAAGCATTAAGTGTGGAGGCCAGAATACTCCTCCATAATCAGAGGGGGACTTGGGTAAGCTCATGGGTTGTAGTTTCTCGCCTGTCAGATAAGCAAGATTAGGTCAAATTATCCCTTCACTTACAAAGAAGGGTCCATGTTGGATTGCCTCTCCCAATATGATGTAACAATTTCAAGCACACCAAATTCTGACTGAAACACTTTTCTAGTTGGAACTTTTGTGAACTTGACCCTTGATCAGCATTTATGCATATTCAGCCCAACTGTACGATGAAGTGAATCATTCCTCACAGTTACAATATTAAGGAACACAATCCTGAGCTCCTTTCACAAACAGAGTTTTTCAAACTTGGGGAAACTTTTTTAAAAGATATACTACTAGAGAGGGGAAAGGATACAAATATGTCACATAAGATATAATTAATAAATATCTTCAAACAACCAATTCCTTAGACATTGATATTTCATTCTACTATGGCACATTATATCCATGGCACATCAATCAACAAAAATAATTTAATATGCATGTGTCCACATGAATAGGCAATATATGCATATTCATGTGGACACATGCATATTATACGTATATGTATCTATATACACACATGTTTACACATATATAAGTACATATGTATACTATATATACACAGTTTTCTAAGTACATGCTGGTTAATTTGGTGCCAGTGATATATTTACACTTCTATTTGCTTGTCTGTTATTCTGAATTTAATTCTGTTTCTGCTGAATATCTGGGGACATCATCCATGTATGATATTTAAGTTTCTAGGATTGTTTTCTATTTGCCTGGCACTGAAAGTATGATCAAGAAATGTGAACTCCTCGCTGTAGCTATGTTTTTCAGGGGTATCTCTAAGTAGGTCTAGTACACTGACTTCAACACTATGAAGCTCATATTGGATTTCAATGTGTGGCTTTGAAATCCCAGGCATGGTGCAATTTTCTGAATTATTCACACATAATCACTCCATAGGGTTACATTTAAGCATGATGGGAAAGCGCCTTAAAGCAGGCAGCCATGAAGAGTCTTGTCCTGTAGTCGATATTCAGAATACATTAAGATTGATGATAACATAATGTTCATGATCTAAATGTGTTAAATTACCTATTCAGAGATTACGGTAGAGATAATGATTTCAGATGTCTCAGATAAGCATTTAATCATCATTTTCTCCACTTATTGTTATTAGATGGATATACATTCAAAAAGCAGAAGAAAAAGAAGACTAATTCACTAAGTGGCATTGATTCTACATAATGCATAGTTAGAAATGCCCATCAAAAGTATGGCTATCAGAAATAATACAGTAAGTAAATAAATTATGTCTCTTAAACTAATAATGGAATAATACTATTACTACTGCTGCTAATAATCATGGTTTTAAAATGAAAGTACATACTATTTTCAGAATCTAAAGAGTTAAAGAAGATATAAGCAAAATTACATCTTAAATAATCTAAAATTTATAATTAAAAAGGTGACTATTACAAATGATTTGGCAAAATATAGTTTCATAAGTTTAAGAAGTGTAAAGCAACTTTTTAGATTTCTAAGAATAGTACACAAAGGAACAAATATAGTCCATTATAAGTAAAACTAGGTGAATATTACAGGTGAATATTATAGGTGAATACTAGGTGAATTGTATAATTTTATAACACTTGTTTTTAGTTTGTTCTCATTTGCAAACCCTGTCTTCTCAATCCACAAGGTACCCAGTATATATTATCCAAGCATATGGCTGGATACAACTGCTTTTGATGATTGAGGCACATAAAAAAGACTTGATGCTAGAATAAGCTTGGAATGAATAGCACTTTTAAAACAACTAGGACATAATTCATTGACCAAGAAGACAACTGGTAGACGATTAAGCTTACAGGGCCAGATCATGGGAGAATCCATAAACTATGGTAAATTCCAGTTGCCACGGTTGCCAATTAGAAGGTTTTAAGCGGCATGATGACACAATATTCAGTATAAGAAAAATGTCACCTCGGAACTCTCTGGTGATGAACTATTAGGAAGCAAAATTGGAGGTTGATAATTGGAAAGACTCGAGATATATTGTGAGCGTAGGAAAAAAACTTGATGGATTGATTTCAGAGTGTGATGAGGAAGTGGAAAGTAGAAATGAAACTGGGTAGAAAGAGACTGTAGGCAAGTGTAAACAGAGAAGAAATTTCAGTTTAAAATACCAGTGAGACGTCCAACAAGAAATTTCATAGCAGTGGAATGTACAAGTCTGGAGTTTAGAGTACATGTCCCAAGTCAGGAAATACATTTAAGGGTTATCAGCATGGAAATGACACTAAGCAAAAAAAGAAGATGGAAATCAGAACTCTGCCTACGAATGAATATTCATATTGTACTAAGAAAGCTAACATTATCTCTCTATTTTGACAAATGTACTCCAATTTCTTTATGTTAATCTCATGTTGCATTTAATGAGAACTGAGAAGGTAAGGAAAAAAAGCAGTTTTATTTAGACAAATGTTTTGGTACATTTTTTACTTTACCATTTAATTAACACACTTAATCATAGCTAAAATATTTATATGAATCAATTTAATAAAACAAAATTGTTCCTTATTGATTTTAGCAAATATTATTTACTACATGTAAGAAAGTTGCTTCAGGGAAAGTAAAAACTGTTATGAGAAGTATAATTTACAACTAAGTTTAGGTAATTGCTCAGTATCATTTCTACTGATTTTATTATATAAGCCTTGGATCATGTTTTCAACAAATAGTCAAGAAATGAAACCAGAATTCAAAATAAATAAATAAACACATATATTTATAGATCTTTTTTTCTCTGTCTTTAAAGTTAAGAGCTGCTTTTCTCATAGGCTATTTTCTTCCACAGAAAATACTATATTGGAGAAAATTTCTTTCATACTTCATGAGTGCAGAATTTATTAAATTTCTGGTTGGCTTTAGGCAGAAATGTATGTTTGAGGTTAATGTGGGAAAATAATAAAATAAAATAAATGGAGGTGATTTAATCTGAAGGAAAAAATGCTTCCCAGAATTTCCAACATGAAACCACTTTTAAAGGAAAAAACACCTATGATACCTATAAGGTAGTTGTTTTCCTTCATGCCTTACAGCCTCAGTTCTCTGAAAGAAAGTTGTACTTCAAAAAATCTAGTGTCCCACATTTATAAGATGTTCAAAAATACTTGTTTATTTGACAGTGTTTGCCACTTGGTAATAAATTGTTATACTAATTTAAATGGCTAGACAAATATATATCTTTGAAAGTATTTCTTAATTTGAAATTTTCATTTGACATGACTTCCCAGTGATTTTACTATAAAGAGGATTTTATAATAGTCTTAAACATGAGAGAAATCACACATGCAAAGGTGACAAAAATTATCTTCGATAACTGATGGGAAAATTTGCTAAGAGTAAAGATATTCTACTTATTAATACAAGTATAAATTCAAATTGGTAAACGTTAATAAAAAATACTAGGACTTCAAGTAACTGAGATAACATATGTAAGGTGTGTAAAAGAGTACCTACTACCCAGAATAGCCAATAAAAATAACCTTTAGAACTCAATAATAAGAAAACACACAAATCAATTAAAATATGGGCAAAAGATATGAACAGACACCTCATCAAGGAAGATATACAAATGGCAAATTAACACATGAAAACCTGCTCAACATCGTACGTAATTAGAGGATTCAAAATCAAAACAACGAGATACCACTACACATCTTTTAGAATGGCCAAAATCTCAAACACTGAGAACACCAAATAGTGACAAGGATATGGAACCATAGGAACTCTCATTCATTCCTGATAGGAATGAAAAATGATACAGACACTTTGGAAAACAGTCTGGCAGTTTTTTACAAAGTTAACATACTCTTACCATACAATCCAACAAATAAGCTCCTTGTTATTTACCCAAAAGAGTAGAAAACTCACATCTACACAAAAACCTGCACATTATGAATGTTTATAGCAGCTTTACTCATAACTGTCAAAACTTGGAAGCAACCAAGATGTCCTTCAATGGGTGAATGGATAAACAAACTGTGGTGCTTTTATACATTGGTATATTATTCAACACTAAAAAGAAATGAGCTATCAAGTCATGAAAGTACATGGAGGAAACTTAAATGCCCATTGCTAAGTGAAATAAGGCAATTTGAAAATGCTGTGTACTGTGTGATTCCCATTATATTACATTCCGAAAAAAGCAAAACTATGGAGATAGTAAAAAGATAAATGGTGGCCAGAGGATCAAGAGGAGAGAAGGATGGATAGGTAGGTGGAGCACAGAGGATTTTTTAGGGCAGTGAAATTATTCTGTATGATACTGTAATGGTGGATATATGTCACTATACATTTTTCAAAAACCATAACATTTTCACCATGAAAAGTAAACCTTGGGCTTCCCTGGTGGTGCAGTGGTTGAGAGTCTGCCTGCCGATGCTGGGGACATGGGTTCATGCCCCGTTCCAGGAAGATCCCACATGCCACAGAGTGGCTAGGCCCATGAGCAATGGCCACTGCACCTATGCGTCCAGAGCCTGTGCTCCACAATGGGAGAGACCACAACAGTGAGAGGCCCACGTACCGCAAAAAAAAAAAAAAAAAAAAGTAAACCTTGTGCAAACTATGAACTTATTTAATGATATTGATTCAATATTGGTTCTTTGATTGTAATAAATGTACTACACAAATGCAAGATGTTAATAACAGGAGAGACTAGGGAAAGAGGAGAGGAGCTTAAGGGAATTCTCTGTACTTTCTTCTCAATTTTCCTCTGAACCTAAAACTGCACTAAAAAAATAAGTATCAATTTAAAAAACCAAACAAACCCAACAAAAAAAAAAACAAGAAATGAGAAATTGTCTCTATGTCTTATAACTGCACATCTCTGGGATGTTTACATACATATTGAAGTAGTTCCAATCTCCTAAATATTAGAGGAGATAATGTTAAATATATACCTGGAATCTAACAATGATCAATAAAAAAAATTGTTGGTTTTGTTGATGATTGTACTCCTGTGAGGGTTGTTATCTGAAAATCCACCATCAGCATTCAAATTCTATGAGATCATAATTTAAATAACTTGAGAAAAATTAGAAAGATTAAAATATTAATTGGACATTTCTAAACTAGTCATGGAAGAAAATGGCTGGGGTTAATAAGGCAAAAATAAATTTAAAAATGGAATAAATTTTAGAGTAAGCAAATAGACATCACTGAGTAAACAAATAATGAAGTATAAATTGCTGACAAAAGGCATCCTCCTGCTTCTCTCTAATTTCTTTCATCACATTCCAGAAAAATTGTAATCAAATTGTAAACAATAGTAAAGTATATTTAAAAACTAATCAAAAATATTGATGCAGAAGTGGGGGGGAAATACGTGAAAATAATGTAATATTTACAAGAGAATTTGTGTCTACAAATCAGAAGTACAGAAGACTCTTCCACGTGTACTTTCAGAACAATAGTCAATGAAAGAAACCACAGCAAAGAGAGGACGTGCCAAAAGAATGAGGACAAATATTATTGCAATTTTCCAAAATGGGAAATAAGGGGATTCTAAAACTACATATCAGTTAGCCAAAATGCTTGACATGTGTCTTGGCAAAATTCTGAAACAGATTATGTAGCAGATGGTTTGTGAACATTTCACAATTATATTGTTGATCACTAGGCTCCAACATGAATTCACACGGTGCAAATCATACTAAAGTAATTGTCTTTCCATTTTCATTGTGGCATAAATTAGGTCAGTGGACTAGGGGGATACAGATTCATAACAACTTGAATTCAGCGAAGAATTTTGCAAAGATTGTTATCAAAATGTTTTGTGTGATTTTCTAAAATGTTTCTGGCATGAAAGTGCTATTACATGGAATTTTTTGTTGTTGAATAACTAATTCTTGTTATAAATTTGTGGATACAGTTCTGAATAAGTATCATATATCAGAAACACCTGTGGAGCATTTTCTAAAAACATGTGCTTAGATCCAAAGCCTACCGCAGATATCCTAATTCAGTAAGCATGGTTATATCTAGGTTATTTTAAACAATAATTTACAAAATAATATAATGCAACTGATTTTTCAATTTTATCTGAGAAAATTAATACTATTTATAATTATTCTTTTAGTTTTGGGGTTGCACTATTTATTTTTCATAAATGACTTTATTGTATCCTACTATAGCTACTATAGCTATTCCATTTATAATTCAAGTCATGATAATGGTATTATTTTCAGTTTTTACTTTAAACTTGATTTCTTAGCATTGTCTACTTTCAAAACGTTATGCAGATCAACACTTGAAAAGATATTACCGGGGATTCCCTGGTGGCACAGTGGTTGAGAGTCCACCTGCCGATGCAGGGGACATGGGTTCGTACCCCGGTCTGGGAAGATCCCACATGCCGCGGAGCGGCTGGGCCCGTGAGCCATGGCCGCTGAGCCTGCGCGTCCGGAGCCTGTGCTCCGCAAAGTGAGAGGCCACACAGTGAGAGGCTCACGTAACACACACAAAAAAAAAAAAAAAAAAAAAAAAAAGATATTACCATATTATGAGTCCTCTCAAAACCCTTCAGGGACTTTACCTCTCATATGGAATAAAAAACCTTATCCACAAACTTCTGTATAACTGAGCACCCTCTAACCTCTGAGATCTCACCTTCTAATGACTTTCTTTCTCATTCACTCTACTTCAGACAGAGTGCCCTTTTTTACTATGCTTCAAACAGGGCTGTCACCATATCGGTACCCTGGTATTTGCATTCCCTCTACCTTAGATATCCACATGGATTGTTCCATCCCTTATGTATTTTAGTTATTGTCTGTCTCCCACACAAGGATTTTTGTCTGTTTTATTCAATGTTGTATCCACAGATACTTCTTGGTATCTAGCATATATATATTAAGTGGAACATACATTAATGAGTGAATAAATAAATAAATAAGTTATCTTTGCTCCTATGCGTCTTAAAAATAGAATAACTGTTTTTATCCTGAAATTAATCAAGATATTGATTTTATAAATTATTGATTATAGGACTATATGAGACACCACCATTCTATTTAACATTGCCATATTCGTAAAAACATATTTAATAGGAGAGTTAACATTAAAAATACAAATACTTCCAAAGACTATATATCTTAATCATTTGACTGCTTTATTTAAAATGCTGCCATTTTCCTTTCTAATTTACCTGTCTTTGCTATATTTGAGAGCATACTGACACAAATTTAATTAATACTTTCTGAAAAAATTGTAAAATCATTTATTATGTCTGTTTCATGTCATAATGTTGTCAGTTATACTTAACATACACAAATACAACTCAACAAGAAAAAGAAATATAACCCAATTTAAAATTTAGCAAAGGACATTAGACATTTATTCAAGGAAGATATATGAATGGCCAGTAAGCACATGAAATGATGCTCAAAATCATTAATCATTAGGAAAAAACAAATCAAAACAACAATGAGATACCACTTCACATGAACTAGGAGGAATAAAAAAGAAAAATACAATGAATATTGGCACGAAATAGAGAAAATGGAACCCTTATTCTTTGCTGATGTGATTGTAAGATGGTATAGTAGCTTTGGAAAACATTTTAGCCATTCGTCAAAATGTTAAACATAAGACCAAGCAATTCCATTTCTAGATGTATACCTCAAATTGATAGAAACAGGGGGCTTCCCTGGTGGCGCAGTGGTTGAGAACCTGCCTGCCAATGCAGGGAACACGGGTTCGAGCCCTGGTCTGGGAAGATCTCACATGTCGCAGAGCAACTGGGCCCGTGAGCCACAACTACTGAGCCTGCGCGTCTGGAGCCTATGCTCCGCAACAAGAGAGGCCAAGACAGTGAAAGGCCCGTGCACCGCGATGAAGAGTGGCCTCCGCTCGCCGCAACTAGAGAAAGCCCTCGCACAGAAACGACGACCCAACACAGCCAAAAATAAATAAATAAATTTATTTTAAAAAAAAAATTGATAGAAACATACTTTTACTTAATAATTTGAACATAAATATTTATAGCAGCATTATTAATGCTAATAAAAATGAAAACAATCCAAATATATATTAACTAATTAATAAAAAATAAGATATATACATATGATGATAATAGCAAGGACATGGAAGCAACATAAATGTCCACTGACAGATGAATGGATAAAGATGTAGTACCTATACACAATGGAATATTACTTAGCCATTAAAAGGAATGAAATTGGGTCATTTGTAGAGACAAGGATGGATCTAGAGACTGTCATACAGAGTAAAGTAAGTCAGAAATAGAAAAACAAATATCATTTATTAATGTATACATGTAGGATCTAGAACAATGGTATGGATGCAAAGCATTCTATTTGCAAAGCAGAAACAGAGACACAGATGAAGAGAATAAAAGTATAGACACCAAGGCAGAAAAGAGGGCGTGGAATGAATGGGAGACTGGGATTGACATATACACACCACTATGTATAAAATAGATAATTAACCAGAACCAGCTGTATAGCACAGGAACTCAAGTCTGTGCTCTATGGTGACCTAAATGGGAAAGAAATCCAAAAAAGAGCATATATATATATATATATATATATATATATATATATATATATATATATATATATATATATACACATACATACATACATATACAAATAGCGAATTCACTTTGCTGTGCAGCAGAAACTAACACAACATTGTAAAGCAACATAACCCAATTAAAAAAAAAAATCCACCAGAAGGCAGAAAGCAGAAGCAAGAAGAATTACAATTCTGCAGCCTGTGGAACAAAAAGCACATTCACAGAAAGATAGACAACATGAAAAGGCAGAGGGCTATGTATCAGATAAAGGAACAAGATAAAACCCCAGAAAAAGAATTAAATGAAGTGGAGATAGGAAACCTTCCAGAAAAAGAATTCCAAATAATGATAGTGAAGGTGATCCAGGACCTCGAAAAAGAACAGAGGCAAAGATAGAGAAGATATAAGAAATGTTTAACAGAGACCTAGAAGAATTAAAGAACAAACAGAGATGAACAATACAATAACTGAAATGAAAAATACACTAGAAGGAATCAGTAGCAGAATAACTGAGGCAGGAGAATGGATAAGTGACCTGGAAGACAGAATGATGGAATTCACTGCTGCAGAACAGAATAAAGAAAAAAGAATGAAAAGAAATGAAGACAGCCTAATAGACCTCTGGGACAACATTAAATGCAACAACATTCACATTAGAGAGGTCACAGAAGGAGAAGAGAGAGAGAAAGGACCCGAGAAAATATTTGAAGAGATTATAGTCAAAAACTTCCCTAACATGGGAAAGGAAAGAGCCACCCAAGTCCAGGAAGAACAGAGAGTCCCATACAGGATAAACCCAAGGAGAAATACGCCAAGACACATAGTAATCAAATTGGCAAAAATTAAAGACAAAGAAAAATTATTGAAAGCAGCAAGGGAAAAATGACAAATAACATACAAGGGAACTCCCATAGGGTTAACAGCTGATTTCTCAGCAGAAACTATACAAGCCAGAAGGGAGTGGCATTATACACTTAAAGTGATGAAAGGGAAGCACCTACAAACAAGATTACTCTAACTGGCAAGGTTCTCATTCAAATTCAATGGAGAAATCAAAAGCTTTACAGACAAGCAAAAGCTAAGAGAATTCAGCACCACCAAACCAGCTATACAACAAATGCTAAAGGAACTTCTCCAAGTGGGAAACACAAGAGAAGAAAAGGACCTACAAAAACAAACCCAAAACAATTAAGAAAATGGTCATAGGAACATACATATCGATAATTACCTTAAACATGAAAGGATTAAATGCTCCAACCAAAAGACACAGGCTTGCTGAATGGATACAAAAACAAGACCTATATATAAGCTGTCTACAGCAGACCCACTTCAGACCTAGGGACACATACAGACAGAAAGTGAGGGGATAGAAAAAGATATTCCATACAAATGGAAATCAAAAGAAAGCTGGAGGACTTCCCTGGTGGCGCAGTGGTTGAGAGTCCGCCTGCCGATGCAGGGGACACGGGTTTGTGCCCCGGTCTGGGAAGATCCCACATGCAGCGGAGTGGCTGGGCCCGTGAGCCATGGCCGCTGAGCCTGCGCGTCCAGAGCCTGTGCTCCGCAAGGGTAGAAGCCACAACAGTGAGAGGCCCGCGTACCGCAAAAAAAAAAAAAAAAAAAAAAAAAAAAAAAAGAAAGCTGGAGCAACAAAACTCATATCAGATAAAATAGACTTGAAAATAAAGAATGTTACTACAGACAAGGAAGGACAGTACATAATGATCAAGGGATCAATTCAAGAAGATATAACAATTATAAATATATACGCACCCTACATAGGAGCACCTCAATACATAAAGCAACTGCTAACAGCTATAAAAGAGGACATCGACAATAACACAATACTAGTGGCAGACTTTAACACCACACTTACACCAATGGACAGATATCCAAACAGAAAATTAATAAGGAAACACAAGCTTTAAATGACACAGTAGACTAGATAGATTTAATTGATATTTATAGGAAAATCCATCCAAAAATAGCAGATTACACTTTCTTCTCAAGTGCGTATGGAACATTTTCCAGGATAGTTCACATCTTGGGTCACAAATCAAGCCTCAGTAAATTTAAGAAAATTAAAATCATATCAAATATCTTTTCTGAACCCAAGGTTATGACATTAGAAATCAATTAGGTGGAAAAAAAACATAAACAAACACAAACACATGGAGGCTAAACAATACATTACTAAATAACCAAGAGATCACTGAAGAAATCAAAAAGAAAATCAAAAAATACCTAGAGACAAATGACAATGAAAACACAATGATCCAAAACCTATGGGATACAGCAAAAGCAGTTCTAACAGGGAAGTTTATAGCTATACAAGCCTACCTCAAGAAACAAGAAAAATCTCAAATAAACAATCTAACCTTATACCTAAAGGAACTAGAGAAAGAAAAATAAACAAAAGTCAAAGTTAGCAGAAGGAAAGAAATCATAAAGAGCAGAGCAGAAATAAATGAAATAGAAACAAAGAAAACAGTTGCAAAGATCAATAAAACTAAAAGCTGGTTCTTTGAGAAGTTAAACAAATTGATAAACCATTAGCCAGCCTCATCAAGAAAAAGAGGGAGGGGAGTAAAATCAATAAAATTAGAAATGAAATAGGAGAAGTTGCAACAGGCACCGCAGAAATACAAAGCATCCTAAGAGACTACTACAAGCAACTCTATGCCAATAAATGGACAACCTGGAAGAAATGGACAAATTCTTAGAAAGGTATAACCTTCCAATACTGAATCAGGAAGAAATAGAAAATATGAACAGACCAACCACAAGTAATGAAATTGAAAGTGTAATTAAAAATCTTCCAACAAACAAAAGTCCAGAACCAGATGGCTTCACAGGTGAATTCGATCAAATATTTAGAGACGAGCTAACACCCATCCTTCTCAAACTCTTCCAAAAACTTGCAGAGGAAGGAACACTCCCAAACTCATTCTATGAGGCCACTGTCACCCTGACACCAAAACTCGAAAAAGATACTACTAATAAAGAAAATTAGAGACCAATATCAGTGATGAATATAGATGCAAAAATCCTCAACAAAATACCAGCAAACAGAATCCAACAGCACATTAAAAGGATCATACACCATGATCAAGTGGGATTTATCCCAGGGATGCAAGGATTCTTCAATATACACAAATCAATCACTGTGACACACTGTATTAACAAACTGAAGAATAAAAAACATATGATCATCTCAATAGATGCAGGAAAAGGTTTTGACACAACTCAACACCCATTTACGATAAAATCCCTACAGAAAGTGGGCATAGAGGGAACCTGCATCAACATAATAAAGGCCATATATGACAAACCCACATTAAACATCATTCTCAATAGTGAAAAACTGAAAGCATTTCCTCTAAGATCAGAAAAAGACAGGGATGTCTACTCTCGTCACTATCATTCAACATAGTTTTGGAAGTCCTAGCCATGCCAATCAGAGAAGAAAAAGAAATAAAAGGAATACAAATTGGAAAAGAAGAAGGAAATCTGTCACTGTTTGCAGATGACATGATACTATACATAGAGAATTCTAAAGATGCCACCAGAAAACTACTAGAGCTAATTAATGAATTTGGTGAAGTAGCAGGATACAAAATTAATGCACAGAAATCTCTTGCATTCCTATACACTAATGATGAAAAATTTGAAAGAGAATTTAAGGAAACACTCCCATTTACCACTGCAACAAAAAGAATAAAATATCTAGGAATAAACCTCCCTAGGGAGACAAAAGACCTGTATGCAGAAAACTATAAGACACTGATGAAAGAAATTAAAGATGATACCAACAGATAGAAAGATATACCGTGTTCTTGGATTGGAAGAATCAATATTGTGAAAATGACTACACTACCCAAATTAATCTACAGATTCGATGTAATCCCTATCAAATTACCAATCGTATGTTTTACAGAACGAGAACAAAATATCTTAAAATTTGTATGGAGATACAAAAGACCCCGAATAGCCAAAGCAATCTTGAGGGGAAAAAAAGGAGCTGGAGGAATTAGGCTCCCTGACTTCAGACTATACTACAAAGCTACAATAATCAAAACAATATGGTACTGGCACAAAAACAGAAATATAGATCAATGGAACAGGATAGAAAGCCCAGAGATAAACCCACGCACCTATGGTCAACTTATCTATGACAACAGAGGCAAGGATATACAATGGAGAAAAGAAAGTCTCTTCGATAAGTGGTGCTGGGAAAACTGGACAGCTACATGTAGAAGAATGAAGTTAGAACACTCCCTAACACCATACACAAAATTAAACTCAAAATGGATTAGAGACCTATATGTAAGACTGGACACTGTAAAACTCTTAGTGGAAAACGTAGAAAGAACACTCATTGACATAAATCACAGCAAGATCTTTTTTGATCCATGTCTTAGAGAAATGGAAATAAAACCAAAAATAAACAGATTGGACCTAATGAAACCACAGCAAAGGAAACCATAAACAAGAGGAAAAGACAACCCTCAGAATGGGAGAAAATATTTGTGAACGAATCAACAGACAAAGGATTAATCTCCAAAATATAGAAACAGGTTATGCAGCTCAATATTTAAAAAACAAACAACCCAAACCAAAGATGGGCAGAAGACCTAAATAGACTTTTCTCCAAAGAAGACATACAGATGGCCAAGAAGCACATGAAAAACTGCTCAACAACACTAATTATTAGAGAAATGCAAATCAAAACTACAATGAGGTATCACCTCACACCAGTTAGAATGGGCATCATCATAAAATCTACAAACAATAAATGCTGGAAAGGGTGTGGAGAAAAGGGAACCCTCTTGCACTCTTGGTGGGAATGTAAATTGATACAGCCACTGTGGAAAACAGTATGGAGGTTCCTTAAAAAAACAAAAATAGAATTATCATATGACCCAGCAATTCCACTACTGGGCATATACCCAGAGAAAATCATAATTCAAAAAGACACATACACCCCTCCCGATATTCCTTGCAGCACTATTAACAATAGCCAGGTCATGGAAACAACCTAAATGCCCATCGACAGACAAATGGATAAAGAAGATGTGGTACATATATACAATAGAGTATTACTCAGCCATAAAAAGGAACGAATTTGCGTTATTTATTGAGATGTGGATGGACCTAGAGACTGTCATATAGATTGAAGTAAGTCAGAAAGAGAAAAACAAATATTGTATATTAATGCATATATGTGGAACCTAGAAAAACGTACAGATGAACCGGTTTGCATTGCAGAAATTGAGACACAGATGTAGAGGACAACCTATGGACACCAAGGGGGGAAAGGGATGGGGGTGGTGGTGGGGAGATGAATTGGGAGATTGGCATTGACATGTATACACTGATGTGTATAAAATGGATGACTAATAAGAACATGCTATATAAAAAAATAAACAAAATAAAATTCAAAAAAAGAAGTGTTGATATATGCTACAATGTGGATGAATCTTGAAAACATTATGCTAAATGAAAGAAACCAGTCACCATTCTATTTCATGCTGCCATCCTCATAAAAACATATTTAATGATAAGAAATTTCACAGTCACAAAAGTCCACACCATCTGTTTCGACTTATATTTCCAAAATAGGCAAATTCATAGAGATGAAAAGTGGATTGGTAGTTCTAGGGAATGAAGGGGAAGGGGAGAGTGGAAAGTAGTTGCTAATGTGTAAACTCTAATGTGAAAAAGAAAAAAAAGCTTTCTTTTTCAAGTGAAAAAAATCTGAAATTAAATAATGGTGAAGGTTGCACAGCTCTGTGACTATACCAAAAAAGAAAAATAGAAGATGGATTTTATGATATGTGAATTGTATCTCAACAAAGCTCTTTAAAAATGCAATGTATGACATTGTGACTAATTACCTAATATTCTTGTTCAATATGGGAATACTTAAAACCTCTGGAGTAGCTTCCATTTATTTTTATTTTGAGTAGGATTTTCTTGTAAGGATGATAATGAGAGATCATCTTCTTTTTCTTTCTTTTTCTTGCTAATAGAATTTAGTGGACTAATGGGTGGGACTAAAGGCTTCCACTTTCTTCACCTTCTTCTGAGAAATCTGAGTCTTACCACATGGTTCTAGTGAAATTTATATGCATAAACCATACTTTGCCCATGTGAAACTGCACACTAAACACACCTTAATCAATCTAGGGTGCTTGCCCACTCTCAAGGCTGAAAAGCTTTTTGTATGACTGGAGAGCTCTGCTGTTCACCAGAGTCACTTGATAAAACCCACTGTATATATAATTTTTCTGAGCAATTCAACCTAATAGTTTTTGTGAAGACACATAGACTAAAATAAGCACAATACATGAAGCAATAGAAATATAGAAAATCAAAAGCTGTGATGTGAAGAATATAATGGTGTGTGTAATAGTATATTTTGAAGAACCTAGAGAAGCATAGATGGAGGATCTGAGTCATGGGCATGGCAAATTCTAGAACTGCTAATATGTTGCTAAGATACTAGCAACTAGAGCTATATAGCATCCAAAAAGGCAGTAAACAATGTCCTTTTCACCATGAGCCTCCTAGTTCCTCTTATTTCCAATGAATCCATAAATTAAACCCTATAATCAGCGATAATGTAGCATATAGTTCTGTAAGCAGATGTATCATAATAAGTATTTTTGTTCCTTTTTTTGGCTATACATGAATATCACAATTCATTTTTTTTCATATTTCAATAAAATCTATTCTCCTAAAGTAGCATTGAAAATACACTCTGTACTTCTCTCCTGCCCCCAAAGCCATACACACTGTTTTAAAAGTTTCTTACCCTTTGAATTTTTTTGACCTTAATCAAATCCTGAGATAGCAATTTAAATTTCACTATATATTTCTTTTTTTATTTAAGCCTCTCTCATGGGTAACTTCTTTCATTATTTTCAAAATCTCTAGCTTCTCTTAAAAATCTCATCTGACTAAGACCATTTTCTATTTTCAATTTATGATCCTTTTTTTGATCAAATGTAATTTCTGTTATAATGATACTATTAATATAACTATCATTATGTTTTCACATTTATCCTTAAAGTAGAAAAGTTTGCATTTCTTCTTTCATTATGGTTTTCTCCCCACAAACTGACATAACATCGTCTGAAATACATGGAACTAAAAAGAGTTAATTCTTGCTTTTATTAGATTAGATAAATATCAGAAGTTTAGTTTGTATTTGTGTTTTCCTCCTTAAATTCTATTTTTTCTTTTGTTTTGTTTTGTTTTTTGTTTTGTGGACACAAAGTAAATTGAATGATTTATATGTGATTTTTGGTCTTATATGATTTCTCACAGTTTTTTTGTTTTTTTTCTTTTAATGCTTTAGCTGTGAAACACTTTCTTGAAATAAAATCCTACCTGGAAGAATAACATGTGAAATAAATTAATACTTAGTTGTTCTATCTTAAAATTCTGCCCACCCAGTCAGTGTTTCCCTCCTTCTCAAAGCAGTTCCTCAGCATTTTAGAATCTCTTTTAACACAAATTGAAAACCACAGTTTTATAATAACCTATAAATCATCCCATCCTTACTATAGATCAGCAACTATCAGACAGGATGATCTTGCCTTTACCCTAAGGGCATTTGATAATGTCTGGAGATAATTTTGATTGTCAAAAACTGGGATGAAGTGTTCTTCTGACATCTAGAAAGCAGAGATCAGAGATGCTGCTAAATTCCAACAAAGCATAGGACAGTCCCCCACAACCATATTTATCCAGCCCCAAAATTCAAAAGTGCCATTGTTGCAAAAACCTGTTATGGAAATTGATTATGAATGAACATGTGTGCAACCAACAATATTAATAATCTTGTTGTTAAAAATAATGTTTCCTATGGTCATGTCCTGAATGTAAAATTATAAACTAGTATGAGACATTATTTACATAAATTTGCATAAACTACTCTTTAATTCTCAGTAATGATAAGCAAGTACATTTGTAATGCATGTTTCCTAAGTAATACCAACCTGGAGGTGAAAATTAAGAAGTGGGTCAAATCTCAAATAAATCATGTTGACTTTTACTCTTAAACCTGCTCCTACGACACTGTTTTACAACACAGCAAATAGCACCAACACTGACTCAGTTGTTTAGACCAAAATCTTAGTCATCCATTATCTTTGACTGCTTTCTTTCTCTCACCCGACACATCTCATCCAATAGAAAATTCTAGTGTGCATTTGTGTGTGTGTGTGAAATGGTTAGAAGCAATCATCTTTTATATGAAAAATATATATTTGTTTTTGTACATAAGGGGAACACTTCTCCTCATTTCCAATCCTATTATTTTAAGCAAGACATCTGAACTGCAGAAATAGCCTCCAAATTGGCAAACTAGTTTCTGTACCACTGTTTGTGTTCTCTCTCCCTCCACAGGTTATTTTGCCATACATTAGTCAAAATTATACATTTAAGGTAGAAATAAGATCATGTTTCTCCTTTCTAAAACCTCTCCAATATATTTCCATCATATATAGCATAAAAAAATACAAAAAGGTAACACCTCACCAAGGAAAATATACAAATAGCAAATAAATATATGAAAAGATCCTCAACATTATATATCATTAGAGGATTGCAAATCAAAACAGTGAAATACCACTACATTTCTATTACAATGACTGAAATCCAAAACACTGACAGCACCAATTCCTGGTGAGCATATGGAAAAACAGGAATTCTCATTCATTATTGGTGGGAATGCAAAATGGTATAACCACTTTGGAAGACAGTAGCAATTTTTTATAAACCTAAACATACTCTTACCATAAGGCCCAGCAATTGTGCTCTTTGGTATTTACCCAAACGAGTTGAAACTTATGTTCACACAAAAAGTCTGCACATGAATCTTTGTAGCAGCTTTACTCATAATTGCCAAAATTTGGAAGGAACTAAGATGTCCTTCAAAAGGTGAACAGATAAACTGTGGTACATCCAGACAATGGAATATTATTCAGCACTAAAATACATGAGCTATCAAGCCAAGAAAAGACATAGAAGAACCTTAAATGCATACTGCCAAGTGAAAGAAGCCAATCTGAAAATGCTACATTATATTTGCCTGCCAGGGCTGCTGTAATGAAATGCCACAGACTTGGTGGCTTAAACATAAATCTTCTTCACCTTTCTGGAGACTGAAAGTCCAAGATCAAGGTGTCAGAGGTTTGGTTTCTCCTGAGGCCTCTCTTTTTGGCTTGGAGGGGGCTACTTTCTTGCTGTGCCCTCACTGTCCTTTCCTCTTTGCACACACATCCCTGGTGCAGCTTTCTCTTCCCATAAGGACACCAATTATCTTGGATTATGCCCCCTGCTATGATCTCATTTCATCTAAATTACTTCCTTAAAGGCTTCATATTCAAATACAGTCAAAATAGGGGTGAGGATTTTGGATTCACTTCAAAACGTGAATTCTGGAAGAACACAATTCAATCTACAAAAGCTATATTCTTTATGATTCCAGCTATCTGACATTCTGAAAAAGGCAAAACTATGGAAACAGTAGAAAGAACAGTGGTTTACAGGGATGCTGGAGGAGAGAAGGATGAAGAGGCAGATGACAAGAAGATTTTTAGGTTAGTGAAACTACTCCGTGTGATACTGCAATGGTGGATACATGCCATTATACATTTGTTAAAATCCATAGAATGTACAATATCAAGAGTGAACCCTGGGGTAAACTATGGACTTTAGATAATAGTGATGTGTCAGTGTAGGTTCACAGTTGTAACAAATGTGCCTCTTTGGTGGGCACAAAATGAGAGAGAAATTTGGTCAGCAATTAAGGAAGATACAGAGAATGCACAAGAACTGCACACTGGCCAAGAGTATGAGAGTTTTTAGGTTTGATGGGGTAGGAGGCTATGGGTGTGTGGAGCAGAGGACATATGGATACTCTATACTTTCCCACCTGATTTTGCTTTGAAACAAAAACTTCTCTAAAATATAAAGTCTATTAAAAAACAAAAGCAAAAAATAACCCAGCAAAGTTACTGTATTAGTTTCCTAGGGCTGCTGTAACAAAGTTCCACAAACTGGGTAAATTAAAACAACAGGGGTTACAGGGGTCTGCAGGCTAGAAATCAGAAATCAATGTGCTGGCAGGGCCAGGAAATCTTCCTCTGAAACCTGCAGGTGAATCCTTCCTTTCCTCTTTTTAGCTTCAGATTGGTTGTGGCAATCTTTGGTGTTTGGAGTTGCGTAACTCCTGTCTCTGCCTTTGTCATCACTGATATTCACTTGTGTGTCTCTGCATCTTCACACGGATGTCTCCTGATAAAGGCACCGGTCATAAGGGATTATTGACCCACCTTACTCAATTTTGACTTCATCTTAACCATTTACACTGGCAATGCCCCTATTTCCAAATAAGGCACATTCTGTGATACTGGAGGTTTGGTCTTCAACATATCTCTTTTTTGGTGGAGGGGACTCAATTTGACCCATAGCAATTACCATGACTACATGGTTGTTTACTTTATGGCTTCTGACTCTCCCTAAACTCAGTTTCTGCCCATCTGCTCCTCACCCATTTTATGAAGGCCACATGGGCCTTCATTGTTTTTCTGTAAACCTACAGAAAATGTTTCCACGGCATGTGGAATCCTCCCGGACTGGGGCACGAACCCGTGTCCCCTGCATCGGCAGGCGGACTCTCAACCACTGCGCCACCAGGGAAGACACTGCACTTGTGATTTCTTTTGCTTGGAATACCCTTACCTGGAGATAGTTATGTGCCTCATTTCTTCACTTTATGAAGATCTCAGCTCAGATATGATCTTCTGAGAAAGTCTTCTCTGGCCAACCATCCTGCCACACTGTATCTCCAATATATGGAAACATCATTCTTTTTTTTTTTTTTTTTTTTTTTTTGTCTGCACCATGTGGCTTGCAGGATCTTAGTTCCCAGAAAAGGAATCAAAACCATGCCCCCTCAGTGGAAGCACAGCGTCCTAACCACAGGACTGCCAGGGAATTCCCTGTATCTCCTTTATTTCTTATCATAGTACTTCTTGTTGTTTGATCTTTGTTTTTATTTAATATATATCTCCATTCAAGAATGCAGGGGAATATTGTATCTCCAGCCGCTAGAATGGCTTGACATATGGTACGTACTTCAGGATATACATGAATGAGTGAAAGATAAAAGTCTGAGGAGATAACCAATAAATAGGTCACTCATCAGCCTCAGCCCATGAGACCCCAGGATAAACCTAAAAACTCTCATACTCTTTGCCAGTGTGCAGTTCTTGTGCATTCTCTGTATCTTCCTTAATTGCTGACCGAGTCTCTCTCTCATTAGACTGAAGTTCTTTCTTTTACAAGGGTTGGTTCCTAAAGTTAGAAATTAAAGGAAAAAATCCCTTATATCATCAAAGTTTTTTTCTAAAAATTTCTTAACCCCCGTAAAAGAATATAATGATTCAATCCTGATTTTAGAGTAGAAAACTCTGGTTAGTAAAATGTGTATAGAAGTAAAATATGTACTGTAATTTATGACATAGAAAGAGTTCATATTCAAAATATGGTTTTGCAGCATCTACAATTGAATAAATTAAAGAGAGAGAGATTTTGTACAATTGAAATTGTGTAAGTTAAATATGAAAACGATATGACTACAATCTGCTCTTGACAAGGCTTCATGGCATAACCGTCAAGTTAACATCCATTGTGGTAGTTATGTCTGTTTAGCTTATTTCCTCTCTTCACAATGATGCACTGCATTGAATTGAGAGCAAGATGTTTCGTTCACCAAGGTTAACCTTATTTTATTAGACCACACATAAATTTGTGCTCCTGGTTTATCATAATATCCCTAGTCAAATATCTAATTCATTTGACCAACCCTTTCATTTAATTGGCCCTTTGAGCATGGCCTTTGCCTTGGGGTACACTATGAGATTTTTGGCCAGACCAACTTGGCAGCAAACACAATATCGCTCTCAAGTTATCTCTGCTGATAACCCACTGATGTTGTTGAACAGAGCAGTGAACTTACACAAATTCAATTGTACAAAATCTCTCTTTTATTTATGCAATTGTAGATGCTGCACACTGCCTCTTGCCCCTCAGGACATGTTGTTTTCCATCAGATTTACTAGCTTATAAGGTAAAGGAGAACTTTTGTTCCCTTCCTCCTTACTGTACAGCTATAAAGCTTGTCCACAAAATTGCTTCCTCTGTCTATCCTATTAGACTCATAGGATTATGTTAACATTGTCCAAAAACATACAACTTCTTTGAGTAATCACATCTTCTTGAACAAACTTCAATGCTTTATATAAAAGGAGAAGTCTATTATACATTCCCTACTTATTATCATAGTTCTAAATCACTTTCTCAAGTCTTTCATGTACTTCCTTACTCCTTCTTTCTGATCCTCCAAGACATATGACTTAATTGTTGTCTATAACTTATCCTTTGAAACTGAGCATCTTTCCTGTTCCTCTTGATGTGATCTTGGCCCTTTCAGCAATGAGCCTGGATAACCTCCCAGCTATATCACCTGCAGCTGCCTGGTACAAATACCCATCTTGTTTCTGCAACTCCTAGGATACATCTCCCCAGCATTCCCATGTGTGGGGGAGATACCACTGGCTTCAAGAGTTAGAACCGGGCAGAACTCATAGTACTGTGATTCACATATTTTTCATTAAAAAAAAAAAAGCTTTTCTCTCCCCTTCTTTCTGTTTAATCCACATACAACACACATCCAGACCACTTGCTATTCATAAATATTCTTGCGATGCTCTGCACAAACAAGACATTTCCATCTACAGGTCATGCACAGCTACTTGTTTTTTCAACAGTGAAGGGATTTAGCTCATCTGTCCATATGGTCACAGCATCCTCCTGTGACTAGGGAGAGGCATTCATGAAACAGCTGTCCAGCTTTAAGAGCTCCTGTTCTGAAACAGAACAAACTGCACAATCTGGAAACAAACCCCAAGACTATGTCTGTTGTAGGAGTTCTCTAATAAACAGAAATAGATATGCTGAAAGAAGCCAATTGTGCTTAAAGCTATGCTGTTTTTTCCTTATACATGCTTTTGAGTTTCATAAAAATGGCTCAGGTTTGAGAATTTCCTGTGTCACCATTTTAAGTCTGAAAAAGAGAATAATATAATGATTTCAGTAATAGTCCCCAAAGAACCAAAGCAATGATATTAGGAATTAATTGAGCTTGACCTGTTTGTTTATAATCCTGCGTATAAGTAATGGCAAAGAAAATTCACATTTTGTATTATTCTGTCCGATGAATTATTTTTCTCTAAAAGGAGCTACCAAAAATGAGTTTTTGTTTATGGGGAAAAATAGCCATGGGTAATATCAAACAACACAAAATCATGCTCTTTTAAAATAAAGTGTCTTAAGTTTGGGCATAACTTAATGTTTTACCAGACAATAATAAAATATACATGCATGTCTATGAAAATTTAGAAACCCTAAATTTACCACTGAACCAGCTAGAGTGTTTTTCTTTTTTAACATAATGACTATCCCCCCATGTTTCAATTGTTAGAAAATGAGCTCAATTAGTTCCTTCTAGTCTGTTTTATATGTGTATGATCAATAGCTAGCAGAGACCAGAGAAATTGCTCAATGAATTTTTATGAATTAATATTATTAACAATAACTTTAATTTATTGATGTATATTATATGCAAATCCCCTGCTTATAAATTCCACACTTTTAAATAATCAACTATTGAGGTATAATTTACACAGAACAAAATGCTGAATGTGTAGTTCAAATGAGTTTGTCAAATGTATAACCGCTACCTGAATCAAGGCGTGGAATGCTTCCATCTCCCCCCAAAAGTTACTTTTTCCTTTTCACAGCATATCTTCAACCCTTTCTCAATTCATGGCTTCAAGTATCCACTTACCCACTTCCTATTACTATATATTTGTATTTTCTAGGGCTTAATATACATAGAATTATTCAGTAGGCATTTTATATATGTCTGGCTTTCTTTGTTTAGTACTAAATTTTTTTGAAATTAATCCATGTGGCTGCACCTACCAGTAGTTTGTTCATTGTTGCTGGGTACAGTGTTTGAATACCCCACCATTTGTTTAACCATCCACATGTTGCTGGGCATTTGGGTTGTTTCCAGTTTAGGAATACTATTGATAAAACTGATAAGAATTCCTGTACAAGTTGTATAGACATCTGTTGTATTTCCCTTGGGTAAATATCTAGGAATAGGTTTGCTAAGTTGTATGGTAAACATATGATTAATTTGATGAGATGTACTGTTTTACGATCTTACCGCAGTGTATGAGAGTTCAAGTTTTTCCAAATCATAATAAACACTTGTCACAGTCAATCTTTTAAACTGTGTTCATTCCAGTGGGTTTGTGGTATCTAGTTGTAGTTTTAATTTGCATTTACTTAATGACCAATGAGAGTAAATATCTTTTCATGTGCTTATTGGTCATGTTTAAATTTTGTTATGTGAAGTGTCTGTACAAATATTTTGTAATTTTTATTTGGTCATTTGTTTTTCTATTATTATTTGTAAGGATTCTTTATATATCAGGATTTAAGGCCTTCATTAGATACATGTACTGAAAATACTATCTTTTAGTCTTTGTCTTTTCTTTCTTTTTTCTTTCTTTCACAGTATCTTTTAAAAAGGAGACATTTTAAAATTTTTGATAAATTGTAATTTATCATTTTTTACTTTTAAGTTAATCATTTTGATTCTTCAGACATTGTTTTACAGTACATCTTGAAATTACATAGTGTAAATCTTCAAACTTTTTTTTTAATCAAAAATTGTTTTGACTTTCCTAGGTACTTTGAGTTTTCATAAAGGAAAATGTAATTCAGTTATATTTAGGATTAATGTGTCTCTTTCTACAAATGGCCTGTTGGGACCTGGATATGAATTAGATGTTCTTTTAACTCCTTGAACATCTTTATAATATACCTCTTTTAAAGTTATTGTCTGCTACTTCTATCATCCATCATTTATGGATATGTTTCTATGGTACTGATTGATTTTTTCTGATTACTGGTATGTCTATTAGATTTTATGGAATATTGTGCATTGTAGATGTTATGTTTTTGAGTGTCTAGGGTTTTCTTTCTTTTTTAAAAAAACATTCTTTAAAGAGTGTTGTTCTGACATATAGTTAATTTAATTTTAATTCAACTTGATCCTTTCAAGACTTGTTTCTAAGCTTTCTTAGTATGGGTATAGAGTAACCTTTGTTCTGGAAATAGTTCAGCTTCAAGGTAGGGACTTTCTGGAGTCTTTATTGAACGTCCAGGTTTCAATGAGGTCACTTCACTCTTGCTGTATAGTTTATGTAGGGTAGCAGAAAAATACCTACTCCAAATATGCCTCTTTGACATATGGATTATTTTGAGTTGATTATTTTGAGAAACTGCAGATAGAGGAGAAGCTCTAAAAAGAGAGTAGAAGTTATCTTTTTGTAAAGGAAATTTACATTAGAAAGGGGACGATTCTAAGAAAGAGAGCTATTATCAGAGATAACTTGTTTTACCTGAGAGACTTATCTGCAAGGCAGGGCAACATTTATTTACCAAACATTTTCTTTTCTCATTTTCCCATGAATTTCCTTCCTCATTTTGAAGCCCCAGGTCCCTATCCCTTTCCTTAGTCTCAATGGCTTATAAGCCATTTTGTAACCAAGCAGGATCCTATGGGGTTTTCCCATGACAGACCCCTCCCCCATGTCCTCTGCTGTAGCTCCTCTCTGAAGTACCCAGATAATAGTATTTCATGCATATTTCCTGAGTTTTTCAGTTGCTAAAAACCTCCACCAAATGGAAAAAAATTTACTACTTGATGATCATGATCATGTAGCCCCCAGACCTCCTGGCACATAGGGATTAATCACCATCAACCAATCAGAGAACTGTGCACCAGCCAATCACATATCCTGGGGTACCCCTCCCTCACCTTGCCTTTAAAAACGCTTTGCTGAAACCTTTCAGGGAGTTTGGTTTTTTAAGCATGAACCATCCGTTCTCCTTGCATGGTCCTGCAATAAATCTTCCTCTGCTCCAAATTCTGAAGCTTCTATATCTTTTGGCTTTACTGAGCCTCAGGCACATGAACTTGCATTCAGTAATATTTTGATCTCATATCTTTGTGGGGATGCCGTAAGTACATACATACATAATTAATTTTTTCTCTCTTGTTAATCTGTCTTTTACTGCAGGGAGGCCTCAGCCAGGAACCTAAAAGGGCAGAGGGGAAATTATTTTTCCTCCTCTACACTTAGTATGTGATCAAAACTTAAGGGACCCTTATGCAAATTTCTGGAATTTTCCTCTGGATCTCTTTCTCTATTCTGTTCTGCAAATTTCATCTTCCTCCATGTCCCTGAATTCTGATATGTCTTATCTGATATCTGTTAGTGAGGCACTTATTTTCTGTTGCATTCTGTTCTGTCTCTAAGCTGGAGTGGTAATGTACCTCCAGACAAACAAGCAGCTCAGAAAATTGTAAGCTTCACTTAGTTTGCTTTTCTTTGCACTGTGATCTCTCAGAGACCATCAACTACTGTTATCCACTAAGCTGTGCAGTCATATGTTGAGACTTCATGAGGCCAAGCAAAGAACAGGCTTCTGGGGAAATAACAATAACATGGAAAGAACAGCTACAGGGAGCTCTTAGAGTTTTGAGACAGCTGAGCTCAAAACAAGACTAAAGTGACCTCATTGAGCCCCTGGGACATTTAAGAGAGACTTTAGAAAGGCCCTACCTGGAGAGCAGGGCTTAACATCTCCCAGAATAAAGATTATCTCTACCTACACGAAAAAAGCTTAGAAACAAGTCCCAGTAAAAACAATTGGAAGTTGGAAGCAAAAGATTATAGGCACTATGGTAAAATCAGAATAAATGCTTTGTTTTCTGTTTCTGGGGTCTACTATCTATGAAATAGTCCACTCAAACTATATGAAATATGTTTGTAATAAATAAATTCTTTTAAAAAATCATTCCTTCGATGAAATATTTTTTCTCTCCTTCCTTCATTTTGATAATATATCTTCTTGTCATTTTCTTTCCATTAAGTCAATTCTCTTTTGATGGGTTTAGCTTTCCTTTTAAAATCTTGTTTTTATATTCATTTGATTGTAACCTTAATTTATTAGCTCTAAAGTGTTTAAAAATATTTATCATATTTTAACTCATCATTTTAAATAACATTTATTTTAGCCGTATGAATTTTTACATATTTCTACCTTATTTTAGCTCTATTTCCATTTTTTAAATTTTAATTTTCTCTAGATAGTTGGTTTATTTAATATTAACTACCTTAATTACTTTAGAAATTTATTTATGTATTTCAAATTTCTGTCTCTAATTTATTCATCTAATTTTTAAGCTAATATGCTACTAAGCACTTATAATTTCATATTAATTATCCTTTCATTTTTTTCCAGTGTTATGTTATATTCAATAAAATCATTATTTTTTTTTTCAATAATCCTGACAGAGCAAATAGGGGATGAAAGATTCAGGAAAAACTTCAACTCCATTATCCATTGCTTTAAAGATTTAGTCCCCCAAATTCTCACCTCAGCTTACAAAGGAGACCTAAAAAATAGTGATTCTTTACCCAGTCATTCAAAAAATTACTGAGACACAGAAAACTGCCTCAGTTAGGCCTTCTCTAAACATTTATGCGATTCCCAAGGGTGAGCAGGACACTTTTATTAGCAGGTTTAGTTCCTTCAAGAGTGATCAGTCACTTCAGTAAACAAAGCATTTGCAAAGTAACACAGTATGTCTTCTTGTCTGCAGGGTTCAGGTACACATTTGAACACTGAAGAATGAAAAAAGCTCTCTTGGAATGCAGTTCAGCTCAAAAGAGCTTACTGGTTGGAGGAAGGAACAAAACCCATCCTTCAGCAAATTCAGCATTACGGTAATGCTCCAGCATCTCATCACCAGTCCTGAGGGACTCAACTGTCTCCGTAGTAAATACAAGTCATCCTGATGATGATATATGCATCTGCCCTATGATGCCCACTCATTTGCCTGTGGTCTAATATCTGGAAAGATTTGAAAGGTAGAGCAGCTCTTTCCCGTATACTACTGAAAGATCTCCAAATTTAAGAGGTACTATTACTAATAATCTGCTTGTCAGCTCAAAAGTCCAGCACCTGTCCGGAGCCCAAGGATGATTTGAGGGAAAGTGTAAGCCATCTTTCTGCTCAGCTTCAGTATGAAGTTAGAGGTCTGAGAAAGAATAATATGCATATAAATGGAATCCAAGTCTTAGAGGACACCAAAAAGGGAATTTTCAAGTTAATTCTTTTACAACCTAGATGCTCAAATTAGCACACAATCACTTCAGCTTCTCTAAATAAAGCTGCTTAAGAAATAGGAATCAGAGATTAAGACAGAGATTTTTGGAGTTTTCCAAAACGAGATGTTCTGTTGATTTCTCCTGTAGGATTTATCGGCAGGAAAATGAAAGAGAGCTCTGGGGTCTTTTCTCTTCCTATAAGGACACCAGTCCTATTGCATTAAGTCCTTTATGAGTCCCTTATGACCTCATTTAACCTTATTCATCCCCTTAAAGGCTTTATCTCCAAATACAGTCACAGTGAGTATTAGTGCTATACATGTGAGCTTTGAGGAAACACAATTCATTCCATAGCAACTACTGTTACAGGCATTCACATAGATGAAATTCAGAACCAGAGTATTAAGTGAAAAAGTTGCAGAAATTATGAAAACATTTCAAAAAGTTAAAAAGCATACAATACAAAACACTATATATTGGGGGTATATATATATATATATATATATATATATATATATACACACACACATATACATAATGTAATACATTTATTAAAACTATAATAAAAGAAGGAAAATTGTAAAACCCATACTTGGCTTATTTGTCAATGTTTGCTGTAGTAAGAGAGAGGGAGACACTGCAGCTGAATGCACAGGAGATCCACAGTAAGGATAATGTTCCATTGCTTAACTTGGCTGGTAGATATATGACAATTTATCTTATTCCTAGTAACGCACGTTTCAAATTTCATACTTCTTATCCTATTATGGTAAGATATATTCTTAATTCAGACATGTTAAAATTGAAAAAAAGTGCATGCTATTATTAATGAAATATAATATACCTTTTTATACTAGTGACATTTTAGTATTCAAACTATGGAACAACCTATCAAATTGATTCAGTATCATTAAACACATTTTCTATAAATTTATTGTAGTTAAAAATAAGTGATTTAGGTCTTCCTTGGTGGTGTGGTGGTTAAGAATCCGCCTACTAATGCAGGGGACATGGGTTTGAGCCCTGGTCCAGGAAGATCCCACATGCTGTGGAACAACTAAGCCCGTGCGCCACAACTACTGGGCCTGTGCTCTAGAGCCTGTGAGCCACAACTACTGAGACCACGAGCCACAACTACTGAGGCCTGCACCTAGAGCCCATGCCCTGCAACAAGAGAAGCCACTGTAATGAGAAGCCTGAGCACCGCAACGAAGAGCAGCCCCTGGTCACCGCAACTAGAGAAAGCCTGCGCACGTAGCAACGAAGACCCAACGTAGCCAAAAAAAAAAAAAAAAGGGGGGGGGGAGGATTTATCTCCCTGTTGTTCAAAACAATAAAGTATATTTTTTCTTAAAGCTCAGTTTTGGTTTTCTATTATTCTTAAACCTGAACCTAAAGTATCTTAGTATAATTTCACATTTAATATTTTATTGTTCTGTGTTCCCTACAGTGTACTTTTTAACAAAAGAACATTTTAATATGTCTTAGATTTCTATGGTTATATGTGAATTTTCTTTTTGCTACTTTTAATTGGAGATTTGATTGTTTCCATTTCTGTTGATCACCCCCACCTCATTACCCTCGATTTTTAAATTCCACGAAGAAATAGAGTATTGACCTTTCAGTTTTTGTAATTGGATGTTGTATCACTTGGCTGTGTCAGGTTCTCTGATTGATTACAAAAAGCATTACGCTTATTTTGTTAATTAACTTTAATCCCTATACAGTCAGTTAAAAATATAACTCTTTGTAATCTACTTAAATGTAAGAAATTTAAATGCCTGTCTCTATCCCAAACTCTGTTAAAATCATTTCAGCGGAAAAGGTTGTCAAATTTCCAAGTAAACATATCATTATTTAGCATTCATGCATTATGGATTTTTTTCTTTTTAGTTTTACATCTCATGCATTTCATTATCATTATCTGTTATCCAACTAGAGAGCACACCCACTCTATAAGTTCTACATAGTGTGTTTTTGTGAGAGCACATAGTTGAATTAAAAGTGCAATGCCAGAGCTAGGCATTTGTGGTTAGGTATTTTACAATTAATTTAGTGCAACAATGCTAATTTAGGTCCGCATTAATATTCTTTTTTCAAACAGGCTGAAAATGTAATTGCAGTGTACACAAGACAAATAATAGGAATGGCTTGCCTAATTTATTACTTTAAAAAAGAATTAGTGTGATAGCCAATTAAAGGATGCTTTTAAATATAGTTATTATATTGTTTATCATGCAGAATTAACTCACAGAAGGTTAAAGGTGTTATTAAAAACATTAATTTAATTCCTTTTATAAATGACACAAAATTATTATAAAACATGATATATGGTCATGAAAGATCACTTTAATGAAGTCATGGAATAATTAGAGGAGTTATGATAATTTGCTTCTAATAAAATGAGAAGTCTAATAGCACATTTTCTTTTTCTTATTTTCAAAGGAATAAGTGATAAATTTAATAAAATTGGCTCTCTATATTATATTCCATATAATGTGTAGTATATATACATATATATTCTACTGCCAGTAATAACACTTCTGTTTCCTTTGTTAAAGATGGCTGCTTTTATTTCAAAACTATGAAGTAAAAGATGCCAATCAGTTCTAACATTAATACTTATTGCTTTTTGTTGCCTTTCCACACAAAATGGAATTAAAACAAACACAAGCAAGGAAGGATATTTGAAAAGAAAAATGAATGAAGAAAATAATACAGTTTCTGCTTTCCTCCAAAATATGCTTCAATTCAGTTTACAATCTTCTGTTGGAATCCCAGCAAACAAAAAATCTCTCCTTACATGCTTCTATCAGTGTTCCTCAGAACCTTTTTGTTTCTTGAGATATTAATTGACATTCTGTAGGAAAAGAAAATTTTTAATTTTGCTGTTCTTGTTAAATATTTGCTATCCTAAACAAATACAATTAAATTTAAAAGCAAGACTGAAGATTTCTTAAATAGGTGCTAATAATCTTTATGAATGTCTAAGAATGGGAAATAGATTTAATTATTTCCCCAAACAATTATTAAGAGGGAGGGGATATATGTATACATATAGCTGATTCACTTCATTATACAGCAGAAACTAACACAATATTGTAAAGAAATCATACCCTAATTAAAAAAAGAGAATAAGTCACCAATTAACATTTTTAAGAATATTGTATATCATAAAAGGTCTACACAATTTAGTTAGTTTGGAGATAAAAAAAAATTCTGGTTCTCAAATACCTAACAATTTCCACCCTCATGCAGGCTCTACCATATATTTTTTAAACATCTCAAAATGTCATTCAGAAAGTCTCCAGTCACTAAAATAGCAACTGAAGTATAAGAGGTGATAATGATAAATATAAATAGTGATAAAACATGTATTTGAATTTTATCGTTATCTCTTCGCTCTTGAGAACTAGAAATTTTGTAATTATTGCATATAAGGATTTCCAAGTATTTCATCTTTAATTTTTTAGAAAATTCACAGATCTATTGGCTCAGGAAAAGAAGATGAATACTGGAAGGGCACATATTTTATATTTTGGCGTGATGAGCCAGCTACTGCAGGCTTTATATTCATATTTATAACCAACTAAGAAGTCATGAATCCTAAGTGATTATGATTAGCAATTGCTTAAGCAAAATCAGAATTAATAATGGATAAGGAATATTTTCATCTTTAATATACAGTGAGAAATATTGTAAAATTAATATATCACTCTGCCACCAAGTGCCAACCTGTTAATATACAAATTCAAGATCGGGGTGATATTTATCACAAGATGCTACAAAGGAGAGGAAGAAAGGATTCCCTGTTGAAACTCCAAAGAGATGTATCAAAACTTACCCTTTCCCCTTCCTTTATTCTAACCTCTAATGTTATAAAATGTGGGCTGTTTTAGCAATTGTGGACTAGAACAGGGTTATAATAGCTGTTTTAATTTAGATATGCACTCATCCTATTCAAATTTTAAAAGCTTGCGTTACTTTGAGACATATTTTGGCCTCCAGTTGCTGATTTATAGCATGGGATCAATAACATCTAACATTCTATAAACCAAAATGTTGAAAGTCATTACCACTTTACACAATGGATTCTAGGGAGACATAAAGTAATGTGGGTAAGAGGGCCATTTTCAGTTCCCCATAACTATTGTCTGACAATATCACTCCACCATTGTTTATTGAGATATGAGTAATCATTATTAGTAATTAATAATATTATATATATAATTTGCCAGTAAATAACTTTGAAATATTACCTTCTAAATCTATTTTGTGAACTTGTACTACAAAATATATACTCACCGGAATATTTTATTTTACCCCTGGCAAAATTATAAAGAGTTGATCTCACACCAAATTTACAGTCTGAATTTTTCTTTCCTACCTCTTGGTTATCCTTAATCTGTATTTCTTTATTATTACTACTTCAGTGACATTAAAGCATCTTTGACCTATTGTATCACATCCTAGCCTTTACCTGCAATATGTTATTTTTATTTATTTTCAGCTTACTTCAAAAATCTATGAATCTGTCTAAATGCTAAATACCAAATCATATGTTATTTGGAGAAAAGATACCATAGAAATTTAAGAAATAGTAAGAAAATATGCCTACTTTTTTTGAAAACTACTCTTGTTTTAGTATAATGCCATTCTGGAGTTAATTATAGTAAATTATTTTATATTTACCACTACCATTAATTTGAATGTACTTTTAGATGTGATTGATAATTTAAAGTGTAAGCCTTTATTAACAGGATTTTAGTAATTGTTGAATCACTCATTAATCAATAACCAGTTATAGAGTAAATACTGTTGAGGAAATGTTCTAAACACTATGTAGGATTTAAAATATATTCAATAGGCCCCTATCCTCAAAGAGCTCAGAGTTTTAGAGGTATTTTGCATGGTGGTATTTGTTCCCATATGTTTATTTTGCAGCTAATTTATTCTTGAATTTATTGTTCATAAAATTTTTCACTTCTAAATATATTAACAACTCCAATTCAGATTTTGTCATTATAGATGATGTTCAATTGTTCTGTGAAGGATTCCTACCGATTTCTGATATTCAGACAGTGAAATGGGTAGTTATTTTTTGTCTGCTTCCTTTTTTCTTGAGAGAAAAAAATACTTAATCATGAATGTGAAGCTTGAAATAAAAGATGATATTAAATTCAAATCCCATCATTAACATCAGTCACCATTTCAGAAGATAAACTGTACTTTTCTTCAAGATGATGACACAAAAAATCCATTCTACTTAACAAAAAACATGAGCACGTCTTTTAGGAAATAAAATGTCTCTGTCAGTCAAGATAGTTGTACTCCTATGCGTGTGTTTTCAAATCGAGTTACATTGTCTTTGCTTATGGTGAGGAGTGTGAAAGTTGGAAGGCATAATTAAAAAAAAAAAAAACACCTAAGTAATATTTGTGTGCATTTTCATTTATCTTTAGGTAAGCACTTAATGATAAAAAATGGTCAGATTTACATTTTAAAATGCAGTATACTCCTGTCACATCATTGGAGAATTCTGGAATACCATCTAGTCAAAAGATGGATACATTATACTTCTAATAAAAGGAATGTGCCTTGACACCGAGAATAACCGCCTTCAAGATAGATCACTTAATTTCATATTAACATAGTTTAAAATTTTCCTATAGTGCTATACATATATTTGAAAGATTATATAGTTTGTAAAATAGCTAGATGGATGCCATCTATGAGAGGCCACTCAGTTTAAGAAATAGAGCATAACCTCTGTTTTAGTTTAATGCATACAGTGTGCTTTTCACCATTCTAACTCTCCTTGATCACCCCAAGAAAATTATAAAGCTGTTAGTGTATTTTCCTTAATTTTATTTATAAAAATTAAACTAAACCATGTGTGGTTCCTTTTTGCCAGTTTCTGAACAGTTAAACTCATTAAATAGGATTTATACTACATTTATTTGTCTGTGACAATTATTATTCCGTTTTGCAGATTATGTTTATAATTTTCATTCAGGCAGATTCATCATCTGAACTTTGTTCATTTTTACCTCTTCACAGTACTTTATAGCATGAATATACAACAATTATTTTATCCATGCTACTGTGCATGGATTCCTGTGCTGTTTTCAGTCATTGCTGTTATTGAACAAGTTTGCTCAGATGTACCTGTGCAAATATTTCTATGCCATACACACCGGAACTGAAATTCTGTTATAAGTGTATTGAACTTTATTTAGTAACAGCACCAAGGGAACTCAGCTGCTCAAAATTTGGACTCTGAAGTCAGAACAGTGCTGTGTCAGCCAAGCACAGGGAACTTGGCTTTCCTGGCAAGTACAGTGGTAGAGGGATTTACATACTCTGAACCAGAGGTGCCATTTATTATGCCCAGTCTTGTATCATGCTTCTGGTAAGCAGGTAGCACTGAAACTGTGTTTCTGCTAGAAAAGCCTCATAGCATATGGAAATCTTTCTATAGGCTTTGTGCTTGCTGACTACAGTGAGTCCCCTACATATGAATGAATTCTCTTCCGAGAGTGCATTCGTAAGTCCAATTTGTTTGTAAGTCCAACAAGGTTAGCCTAGGTACCCAACTAATACAATCGGCTATATACCGCTGCTTTTACACTTGCTTCCAGACATCCTGGGCTTGAATTAAAGACACTGTACTACTGTACTCTATACTGTACTGTACAGTAAAGTACACAAAGGCACAACCACTGTAGAAGATGCATGCACATGACACTGTACACCAGACACATGAACTAACTTACATGATTGGACATGTGAATACACGTTTGCATCTTTGAAACTTCACAGATTGTAGGTTCACATGTAGGGGACTTACTGTATTTAGAATCCAAGTCACATTTCTACTAGGAACAGGATTGCTGTATCATAAGATATATGTGGTTTCAATTTTAGTAGCTACTGCCTAAATGCTTTTTCCAAAGCAATGTACCAATTTACATTCCTAGCAACACTTTATTCCTAGCAACTCTTCCATAACTTTGGTACACTGGAAATTTTTAGACATTTTAAGTTTTGCCAAGTTAAGAAGAACCAAGTTAAGGTATGACAAGAAATGGTACCCTATGGTGGTTTTGCATTTCCTGATTACTAACATTACTGAAATTGACCCTGTAAAGTGCTTATTCTTGACTTGAGGCCACTTTTTCCTTGGGTTGTTTTTTATTATAAATTTTATGAATAATTTGTATATTCTGTATATTACAGTTACAATATTGCATCTCCTGATGTGTGTGGCTTATCTGTCCACTCCCTTTATGATGTTTCTTAAAATTAAGAATGTTTTAAGTTGTCAAATTTGTTTCTTCAACTTTGCATTTTTGCATCTCATTGTAAGAAATATTTACTATCCAAGATCTGAAGATAAACTTCAGTCTTTTCTTCCAAAATATTTTAAATTTTGCCTTACACAGTAATTTCCTTAATTCACATGTAACTGATTTTTAATTCCCCCCTTTGGGTATGTGTGCTAATAATCTTTAAAAGATCTAAGGAGAGATCTAAAGGAAGTTGGAATTTATTAGAATAAGGGCCAAGGCGACAATATTAATAATACATTATTATATAGTATATTTAAAGCTATTAGCTTGATGCTACAAAGCCTAGGAAGGAGGGAAGATGGAAACTTGTTTTCTGTATCTCCATATGGATAAACAACTTTTCTCACCACATGCCCCTTATTGAATTTTCTATCCTTTCTCCACTGAGCAATACCATCTCTAGCAGGTGTCAGGATTTGTGGGTCTTTTTCTAGGCTTCCTATTCATTTTCTTGTTATATTTTTCAATCCTGCTGTTAATACCAAAAAGTGATGCAACAGAAAGCATTTATTGTTCTAGAGCCCCGTCCCCTTGGTTGAAACTATTCTAATTTCCAATGTTTTCCAATGAATTCCAATGTTGGCCATGTGATTCTGTTGAAAGCCCACCACTGTATCTGGAAAAGGTAAAAGTCTTAAGGGGGAAAAGCATATCATATGATACATTCTGCTATGAGCTGCATGTTTGTGTCCTCTCCAAATTCATATGTGAAATCCTAACTCCCAAAGACGGTGGTATTAGGAGATAGGGGTTTTTTGTTGTTGTTTTTTAACACCTTTATTGGAGTATAATTGCTTTACAATGGTGTGTTAGTTTCTGCTTTATAACAAAGTGAATCAGTTATACATATACATATGTTCCCATATCTCTTCCCTCTTGTGTCTCCCTCCCTCCCACCCTCCCTATCCCACCCCTCTAGGTGGTCACAAAGCACCGAGTTGATCTCCCTGTGTTATGCGGCTGCTTATGGACCTAGAGTCTGTCATACAGAGTGAAGTAAGTCAGAAAGAGAAAAACAAATACTGTATGCTAACACATATATATGGAATCTAAGAAAAAAAAGGTCATGAAGAACCTAGGGGTAAGATGGGAATAAAGACACAGACCTACTAGAGAATGGACTTGAGGACACAGGGAGGGGGAAGGGTAAGCTGTGACAAAGTGAGAGAGTGACATGGACATATATACACTACCAAACGTAAAATAGATAGCTAGTAGGAGATAGGGTTTTAGGGAGGTGATTAAGTCATGAGGGCTCCACCCACCTGAACAGGACAATTACCTTTATAAAAGAGGTTCCAGAGAGATCACTAGCCCTTCCACCGCTTAAAAACACAGGAAAAAGTTGGCTGTCTGCAACCTGGAAGAGAGCCTTCACCAGAATCCGACCAGGTTGGCACCCTGACGTCAGACATCCAGCCTCCAGAACTGTGAGAAGTAAATTTCTGTTGTTTATAAAAGCCAACCAGTCTGTAGCATTTTGTTATAACAGTTTGAATGGAGTTAGGGAAGCTAACTTCTCTTGGATTTCTGTCCCTTGAGGGTCATGGCCTCACAAATATTTGTTGCTTGGGTAACTCTCTGATACTTAGAGCCAGTTATTCATCATTTGTTCCTGTTCATCTTTTGTATTTGTTCTCAGCAAGAGGAATGTTCCAAAACGAATAGTCGTCCATTACAACAGAAAGGACAAACCTGCCTATTGATTTTTTTCTAAATTTTTACTTTTCTTTCTCAAATTCACCTTATGAATTTTATAGCCTGTTTTTCTTTTCTTCCTGTATTTTTGTAACCAAGCAGGACCCTATGGGGCCCTCCTGGGACAGACCCCTCCCCCATACCCTCTGCTTTAGCTCCTCTCTGAAGTACCTAAATAATATGGTATCTGATGCACAATTCCTGAGTTGTTTTACAGCTGCTAAAACCCCCAGCAAACAGAAGACATTAACTGCTTGCTGACCAAAAGCAGTAGTCCCCAGACCTACTGACACCTAAGGATTGACAATGTTAACCCCTGTGACACCACCCTGTTACCTCACCATCAACCAGAGAACAGTACACGAACTGAGCACATACCTTCCCTCACCTCGTCTTTAAAAAGTCTTTGTTGAAACCCATGGGGGAGTTCAGGCTTTTTGATCACTAGCTGTCCAGGACTCCTTGCTTGGCACCTTATAATAAATGCTGCACTTTTCCTTCACCACAACCAGGTGTCTGTAGATAGGCTTTAGTGTGTGCAGGCAAGCGAACCCAAGTTTGATTTGGTAACATTTAAAAAATTTATTCTTAATTACTTTAAATATATTATTTTTTTAGATTCTACATGTTATAATTCTGCATTATTTATAGGTCTGATTCTGTAGTTTGCTTTTGTTCTGCCTCAACTCATTGTGGCTTTCTTTCTCAAATGTTCAGAATTTTTTTATTATTATAAAGTCATGTTCCTTGAAATTTTCTCTGTAGATATTCTTGGTGGTTTAAATTAAAATGCTTCAGAGAGGATTTGCTTTTAGCATGCACCTGGAGACACCATCAATAAAGAGCCGCTTTACACTATTTGCTTGGGTATTTTCAGACCATAAAATTATTGTGAATGCCGGGCTCTCTCATCACTAGTTATTTGCCTGAGGATAAGAGTTACCGTGAAATACTTTTTTCAAAATTACTTTCTCCTCACCCTCCGCCATAGTGAATACCAAGCCCAGAAAGTTTCCTCACTGTCTTTCTCTATTGGGTGACTTCTCCTCCCTCCCCAATTCATACTTAATATGTCACACTTTAAGGGTTCTGGCTTTCTTTAGGACTTTCAAATCCCATTTCTCACCCTTCAAGGGCATCAGGAACTGCCTCCTGTTTCTGACATGTGGCCCATTAAAATCCAGGCGATAAGCCAGCAAGACTGGCAGTTAACCCAGGGCAAATTCCAGCATCAGTATCTTTTCATTATGTAGATTCACACTCACATGTTATTTTTTTCTGTTTCTATTGAATTTTCATACTTTTCTTGTCAGTTATGCTGTGATCTTTAATATGATTTAAAGCATATTTTAACCAGCATTTTTTGGTGTGCTAAATACATAGAGTTTCGTCAGAACCTTAAGAAATAATTACAAAGGTTTCCATCTTGCCTTAGTTAAATACAGCTCCATCTTAATAGCAATGTGTAAATTATTCTTAAACATTTAATTAAAGGAACTTTCTTTAGTAGAGTATTTATAAGCCTTTAAAAATATGTTAAAAAATTCAAGATATTATTATAACCTGTTTTTACATAGGAATATAATCAAATAACTTTCTAGGAAAGTCTACAAATTGTACTTATGTCCTCATTTTTTTAGTTCTAAAACAAAAACATAAAAAAAAAACAAGCACACTGTATAGAATAATATAAAGACAGAAATTTTTATTATTATAATTATCATAATCACTATTGTATTTCAGAGTATCAACAATTTCCTATTTTAACATTAGGATATTTAAATTGAATTTCTAAATGGAAGTTTAGGGTTATAAGCTAATTTTGAGGACTTTTCTATAGGCTCAGGTAGGTCAGATGCTTTGAGCCTTGTTTGAATCTTTCTTGCAACATTAACTCAAGCAATTGCTAAGAAGATGCATATACCAGATCAAAATTAAATAGAATCCAGGTAAGGACTATCACTGGACAAATCACTTGTGTCTAATTACCAAGTTTGCATGTTCAGTAACATGTAACTGGCACTGATGAGAATCAGCTGCGTTTGAGAATGGGAACAAATCCTTTTCCCAGGGGAGAGGGTACATGGTTAGCTCTACCTAAAAAGATGAAGTGATCCAAGAGCCAATGGCTTTCCTGAAATTGGCTTTCCTGAAATTACAGGCGTGTGCCAACTCAGCCCCATATTTTTGACAGTACATGACCCAAATGTGGAGGGACTTTGACATCAGAATTTTCATCTGGTAACTATTTGCTCTATATGGTGTATTGTTTCTTGCTCTATGTTATGTCTTAGAGCTAAGTAAATTCTGTGCTAACTGAAGGCTATCGTGTCTCATATGTATGACATCCATCTAAAACCAAGACCACTGTTCCTACCAAAACAGAGTGGACAATCGACTAAATATCTCAGAGCCAGAATTAAATTTTTTAAAAAAACAGAGAATTTCATAAATTGAAGATTTTCCTATAAACTTCCTGAAAAAATCTATAGATGAAAGCTATGTACAATACACAATATTTTTTAAAGTGTGTGATTAAAATGTTCAGTTTAATATTTCCAGCTTATATGAGATGTACTGCATAAAAACATCTTTTTAGGATGTGAAGGAAATGAGAATACATTGTATTGCTCTCTAGACCTTAAATTTATATGTTCTCAACAAATAAAATGGATTTGATAGCCTTTTCTTCCACAGAGTTTCAGTTGTCTAAAATTATTTTATAAAGACTATCATTCTAAAGGTTTACACTTAGGTAATTTATCTAAAACAAGAGAATTCTTACTTAAGCATTACATGCAGGAAGATATTTGTATATGCAGTAGAAATCCTTTAAAAATATACTATAATCAAAAGTATTATGCTTATTCTTTCACTGTCAGTTATCTCACTACATTGTTAAAGAAACTCATTTTCTTGTTTCTTCTGTTCCTAGTTTAGCTTAAATATCCCCATAGTCTGGCATTTGATTGATAGGGAACTGAGTTTGAAAAGTTATGTTAACATCAAGCTAACACAAGAAGAAAAAAGAAATGCAAAAAAAGCTTCTGAAGATAATAAAAATCAATAATTAAAACACATAATATTTGTTTAAAACCTCAAGTATTTAAGGTAAGTGAGAGAAGGGAGATAGTTATGAAATCTATGTGTAAGTAAACTTATGGTGGTATATATATTCATTCATTTCAATTCTGTACCATATACTTAGGGACAATAACTCTGTGTCAGGGACTGATAATTCCTATGATCTTGTTATGGCCTGCAGACAATTTATACATACATATGGTGATCAGTTTATAAAACAGTGTATACAGGGTCCTGCATTATCTGTATCTATTTGAGAGTGTGTGTGTGTATTTTATATACATCATATTAGACATAATTGATCCCAGAGAATGCAGATCTTACTATAATGGATTCTTCCCTGTTCAAAAGGTGTATAACCTTTTGAATAAGATATTATTAACTTAGAAGTATCTTGGCCATATTTTGAAAAATTCAAGACAATCTTCTGAAATAGTTTGATGGGAAAACACATATTGATCAGTACTAAGTAGTAAAAATTTATTGCAATGTTGTCAGTTGCTTTATTCCAGATCAATACAAATCTCACCAAAAGCTTCTTAAATGCAATAAGAGTCTGACAAGACCTTTTTGTCACAGATTAGTGTTAAAGCAATGAAAGAGCCCCCAAGGAAAATTGTCTTTCTGGCTGAAATGCCAGCTGTAGTCTGTTTCTGAAGTGTTCTATGTGTGTTCAACATCTTTACTGATATTTTGGATGTCTAAAAAGAAAAAAAAAAGAGCCTAAACATTTTGTGTGCCGAGTAATGCAAATGAGTAAAAGCTGAGAATTTAAAGTTAGGTTCACTGTTTCTATCAGAAATCCATGACTTGATGCATATTATATTTCTGAGCAGAATTAGATTACAGCAGCCCAAGCTCAATTAAATTCTGTAACATTTTTAGACTATTCTATCAGGTTGATTTTTAAATTAATAAAAAAGGTAATGTAACAGTTTAATAAGATTTAAGAATAGGTTAGCAAAACATTTATTTTTCTTAACAAGAAAAAGCTGTTAGAAATTGGATACAATTTAAATTTAGATTTTGCCCAACAAATCATCTACATAGAATAGTAGAATCTGATTTGGAACTGTAGAAGGAGTTCTCCGGAACTTGAGACAAGCTGCATTTCATGAATTCTGATAACACTAGAATGTTGTCATCTTGGCAGTCTTGTAATGTCAGTTTGCATAAGTAAATCCACTGAGGCTTGCTTATTTGGTACATGCTACTCTTGGCACTTACAATTATTTGGACAGAGGGAAAGCACACGCATCTTCCATGATATGTGAATTTAATTTTATGATAGCTATCAATTTAACTGTGTAGAAATTTATCTTTTTCAAATAAAAGAAAAATCTGATTTTGGCACTGTAGCTCTGACTTAAATCCATTACTTTAGCACCCTTTCCCTAGGCAGGGAATATCAGGCATATTTTGCATGCCAGGCTTGTGTTTTATCTATGTCTCTTCCCTAGATTCTTCCCTTTGTAATCTCAAATAATATTCTTTGTTAGTGCACATGTGTAGCTCTATTTATTACAATTTCTATTAATTGTTAGAATTAGTCTGATTTTAAGTATTATATTAATATACATAAAATAACAGGCTAATATATGATATTGTTTTACAAACTAAATATATATGATGTAAACCAAGAATTATTAAAATGGTAATCACAAATACATATGTATATAATAAGTGCATATCATATATATGCATGTAAATTGTATTATATTATATTAATTATATATTATATTGCATTATATTATATAACAGTGCACCCACGGTATTGTTCTGAAAACTGCTACCATGATTTGAAGTTAATTTTTCCCAGTTAACTTATGGATGCTGCTACCTTGCAAGAAATTCTAGAATTAAAATTGACAAGGTACAGGATGGAAATATATTTTCAAAGAACTTAAAATAGTTATTTATTTAGCCTCACAGTTCTTAGCTGCAAGGAAAAATGTCCAAAGGGCTACCTTGAATATTGTTTATTGGGAGGTAGGACAACACAGTAGGAGCAGTGGATGGTTTAGATTATTAGCAATATCAATGTGGACATATCTGTATAATCTAATGGAGTTTGATGTGCCCCATTCCACATTAGTAGGCTCTAACGTAAAGATAAAGAAACATATGGTTAATTACACAATGGAGCCTGTCCCTATATGGTGCTGTCACTTGTATTACAGTTTTGGAACCCACTTGTATTTAAAGGTTTGAGAAATGCTAGAGGACAATAAATCATATATAAAGAGTGTGGCCTTGAGAGAAAAGTATATCTGGCTTCAAACACAGGCTCTGTATCTGACTAGATCTGTGACCTTGTGAAATTTACTTCAGCTCTTTGGCCTCAGGTCTCTGGTTGTTAAAAACAGGAATAGTTATGATATACCTTTCTGAGGAAGTTTCTGTTCCTGCTTCAGAGCCTTCATACTCTCTGAAACAAGAGAAATAGTGTCTTTATAGATACAGTCCTCCTTTAACCACTATCATAATAAACACACTGCCTTCTGTCATGTTTTAATTTCTTGTTCCTTCCCTGATATTTAATTTTTCTTGTCTTTCTTAGCTACTAATTCCTAATCATTAGGCTTTGTAATCAGATCTTCTTGAGTTGGTCTCCTGGATGTAGGATGAGTTCTATGGTGAAATGTGATAGCTTTTTCAGACCAGAGATGAAATTGCAGCCTCTGTTGGAACAGAGCCATGCCCATTAGTTTACATCTGTTTGTTTATGGCTGCTCTTACTACAGACAGAAAGTTGTGACAGAGAATTTATGACCCTCAAAGCCAATCTGATCATTTAGAGAAAAAGTCTGTGAACCTCTGTTCTAGACAATGGGGTGACAGTCTGGTTTTATGGTGAGTTATTTCAAGTGGACCATATCTTTATGGTGTAAAAAGGAAGGAACTGAACACCCCATTGCATCCTGCAATTACAGTGCCTCTGCTTGCATAACAGTCATTAAAAATCATTAGATAGACATAGATCAAAGGAACAGATTTTTTTAAAAAATAATAGCTTTCAATTGATCAAATTAAGCACCAAACTCATGTATCCCTTCCTTATTCTAAAATAGTCTTTAATTGGTAATTATTATTATAGCAAAAACATGTAGAGCAAAGACTGGACCACATTTTAATTCCCGTGGGGAGTTTTGTCTACTTCTAAAATCATTCACAGATGATCTCTAGCTTCAATCCCCGATTCCCAAAGACCTAAATTCCCACTTGGGAGGAGAAATCTTTAACTAATACCCCTAGCTCCTTAAAATTTTTGTTTCTTGCACTTAACATGTGCTTAATTCTGGAAAAGAAAAAAAAACAGAACTGCAGTTTCCATTCTTGTAAATATAGAACCTTTTATGACTACTAAAACTAGCGTAAGAGTCACTAAATAGGTGCATTTATTTGTTGAGATATTATGCTCCTGTGGCTATGCACATGGAATAAATCAGGCTGAGCAGCTCTGGTCTCCCTAAGGGTCTCCAATTGGGTTGAAATACCTTTCTACCTGAAGTCATATGGTTTAGAACCTAATTAAAATGTGTGGATTAGAATTCCTGAGCATTTTTGACAGTCTAGGGAAGGAATAGGAATGAAAAAGGGAGTCTCTGGGTAATTTTTATGTCAGTGTTTTTTTTCAGATACTGACAATAGTGAAAAAGGGATATGGTTCATTTTAATTTCCACTAAATCAAGTATGGCTTCTATATATGTCTATGTCTCAGTATGTATATTTTGTAACTGCTTAGAAAAGATAACCTGAGAGATGGAGATGACAAGACAGCAAATTGATTTTTATATTAAAAAATTTAAACATTTGTTTGGAGGTGACTTCTGTGACTTCCTCTCCTATGATAGTTTAAAAATTTTTCCATCCTGCTTCTCCTTAGATACACACTGCTTCTTTATTCCTTCTTGAACATACAAGAGCGGGCTTTTCAAAAATGAAACTAACAAACTTTTATGAATAGTATTAAAAAGGGCTTCCATTACTAGATATAAGAAAGATTTAGGGAATTTGTGGATGATAAATATGGCCCCTTGAAGAGCAAGCATTCTTTCTCAAACACCAGGATTTTGGTTATCGATTGCTATGTATAGATAACAACAAAAGCTTAGTAGTTAAAACCTCGAAATCTTTACCATATATACAATTTTATGGGTCAAGAATGCAAGCAGAGTATATCAGGGATGATTTTTATGCCTCCAAAATGCCCTCTATTTGCCCTTACCTTAGATGGATCATATGGTTGTACATGGGCTTGACTGTATCCCTGAGTCTAGGGCTTCAGTTCTCCCTGTCATCTGGGACCCTTGACTTTCCTCCACATGATGTCTGCTAAGGCAGGAATGTTTGAGATGGATTCTTCATTTATATTATGGGGCCTGAACTGGAATATGTGGAACAGCTAGTGGCTCTTGATCATCTCGCTTACTGTTCAGGCCTCTCCACATGGCTAACGTGGGCTTCATTACAGCATGGCATTCAAGATAAATTTTTCCCACGAGAGCTGACTTCTTTCTGGGTCCAAGAGTCACAGGTGAACATTGTAAAGCTTTTTCCATCCAGTCTCTGAAGGCACTCTCACCACTTGCTACTGATCAAGCAATGTGACAAGACCAGTTGGAATTCAAGGAGGGTGAGTATAAGATGGCATAAACATAACACTCTTGCCTAGTCGAAAGGAAGTGATGATGGCTGATAGTGGCCATACTTCGCTATTTATTAGAGGAGTGAGAAACTCCTCTAGTGACAGGAGTATGAATCCAATAATATGAAGGAGGGAAATGAACATGGGATTTAAGCAGTAGAGAGTCATAGACTGTGTTTACTAGCTGAGTGGCTTGACATACTTTACCTGTCCCTATGATTCTTACTTCCTTATTTGGGTATGTAAACCATGTAGCACATGGTTGTTACTAACTAAATTAGAGATGCTATTATTTCTTTCTTAGGTTGAATGATTTTGTTCTCTTTTCACAAAACAGAATTAAGCCATGTTGTTATTGCCTTCTTCATGTGATAGTATTTTGTATTTCTGCTCTTGTTCAAGCCCGAGTAGTAATGTTCTGAGAAGGTGGTTAGAAGTATGGGTTCTTTTCTCTTAAAGCAAATGTTGCAAATATGCTGTTCCTTATGTATTTGTAACCAAAGGAAGTTTTTCTATGTATGTCTTAGAGGTGTTAAAGCCAGATTATGGAAGAGTCCTTATGTTACTTGATGAATTGAAGGAAGATTTGCAGCCTTCATCAATGGAAAGGCATGGAGTGCAATGCTGAGGAACATCTGCTACGTTCTGCTTTGCCACGGGTACATCATAAAACACATAGTGGGGATCAGTCACATTGCAAAGGGAGCTCTTGGAATCCAGAACAAAACAGGTAGCAGATACTTCTGTCAGATGGTCGAACTAAAATATGTATTATAACTGGCATCCGAGGCAGAAAATAAAAAAGATTTATACCCTACATAGTGTTTTAATTACTCTGAATTCAGAAAAGTTTTACTGTTAAATTTAGTATTCTTATTCAAACATAGTGGTATCATTCCTGAAGACGTTAGTGTTAGATGGTAAATCACATTGTGACGTTACTCTTTAGCACTACTGGTTTGAATATATTTGACATAGAAAAAAACCTTGCAGGAATTAATACAGACGTTTATATTTTATACCTAATTTATAGATTATTTAATATATTACAGGGTGAATGATTTTTAAAATTAACATTTTTATTTTTTGTCATTTAATTTTTATACTGTTTTTATTGAGATATAACTGACATAAAACATTGTATTTGTTTCTGGCATAAAACAATGATTTGAAAGATGTGTATATTGAGAAATGATCACAGCAACAAGTCTATTTGATATCCATTGTCATACATTTTACAATTTGTTTTCTTGTAATGGGAACTTTTAAGATCTACTATCAGCAATTTTCAAATATACAATACAGTATTGATGACTATAGTCACCATGCAGTGCATTACATTCCTAGGACTTATTTATTTTATGACTGGAAGTTTGTACATTTTGACCACTTTCACTAATTTTGCCTAACCCCCTCCAGTCCCCACCTTTGACAACCACCAATCTGTTCTCTATATCTATGAGTTTGGTTTTTCTTTAGATTACACATATTAAATGTTGCATATTTATATATAACATATTGGTACCTTATCAGATGCAAAGATTTCACTTAGTAGTGGATCACATTTGATTGCTACTGGCTGTATTTTAGAAGGCTTATCTCTCTCCTTTACTTGTATAAACATGTACATGTCAACTTCATAAAGAACCAGAGAGAATTTGGAAAAAGAATAATAATAATTAAGAACAATGAGTATATTTGATCTTTCAGCTCTGAACCACACCCATAAAATACAGGATTCCTTAGGCATTGCAGGACTTAACAGTACAACTAAGCATTATTATTCAAGCATGAGAAAAGGACAATGAAAATTGGTTGATACATAGACATGAAACAGTCCAGAAATTCTTTTTATTTTGCTGACCTGAAGAATAAAAAATTAAGAGGCTTAGGAGACCTTCAAGATGGCAGAGGAGTAAGATGTGGAGATCACCTTCCTCCCCACAAATACATCAAAAATACATCTACATGTGGAACAAATCCTACAGAATACCTACTGAAAGCTGGCAGAAGACCTCAGACTTCCCAAAATGCAAGAAACTCCCCACGTACCTGGGGAGGCAAAAGAAAAAAGAAAAAACAGAGACAAAAGAATAGGGACAGAACCTGCACCTCTGGGAGGGAGCTGTGAAGGAGGAAAAGTTTCCACACACTAGGAAGTTCCTTCACTGGCAGAGACAGGGGGTGGCGGGGTGGGGAGTGGAGCTTTGGAGCCATGGAGGAGAGCGCAGCAACAGAGGTGCAGAGGGCAAGGCGGAGAGATTCCCGCACAGAGGATCCATGCTGACCAGCACTCACCAGCCTAAGAGGCTTTTCTGCTCACCCGCTGGGACAGGCGGGTGCTGGGAGCTGAGGCTCAGGCTTCGGAGGTCGGGTCGCAGGGAGAAGACTAGGGTTGGCTGCATGAACACAGCCTGAAGGGGGCTAGTGCGCCACAGCTAGCCAGGAGGCAGTCTGGGAAAAAGTCTGGAACTGCCTAAGAGGCAAGGGACCGTTGTTTCTGGGTGCACTAGGAGAGGGGATTCAGAGCACCGCCTAAAGGAGCTCCAGAGATGGGCGTGAAATGCTAAGGCTGCTGCTGCCACCACCAAGAAGCCTGTGTGCGAGCACAGGTCACTATCCACACCACCCCTCCCAGGAGCCTGTGCAGCCCACCACTGCCAGGGTCCCATGATCCAGGGACGACTTCCCCAGGAGAAAACACGGTGCGCCTCAGGCTGGTAGAACGTCATACTGGCCTCTGCCGCTGAAGACTCGCCCTGCATTCCGTACCCCTCCCCTCCCCTGGCCTGAGTGAGCGAGAGCCCTCGAATCAGCTGCTTCTTTAACCTGTCCTGTCTGAGTGAAGAACAGATGTCTTCAGGCGACCTACATGCAGAGGCGGGTCCAAATCCAAAGCTGAACCCTGGGAGCTGTGCGAACAAAGAGAAACGGAAATTTCCCCCAGCAGCCTCAGGAGCAGTGAATTAAATCTCTGCAATCAATTTGATATACCCTGCATCACTGGAATTCCTGAATAGACAAAGAGTCATCCCAAAATTGAGGCAGTGGACTTTGGAAGCAACTGTAGAGTTGGGGTTTGCTTTCTGCCTCTAATTTGTTCCTGGCTTTATGTGTATCTTAGTTCAGTATTTAGAGTTTATTATCACTGGTAGATTTGTTTACTGAGTTGGTTGCTCTCTTCCTCCTTTTTTTTTTTTTTAATATATAGGTATATATTTTCTCTTCCTTTTTCTCTTTATGTGAGTGTGTATGTGTATGCTTCTTTGTGTGATTTTGTCTGTATAGTTTGCTTTTACCATTTGTCCTAAGGTTCTTTTTTTTTTTTTTTTAGTATAATTTTTAGCGCTTGTTATCATTGGTGGATTTGTTTTTTGGTTTAGTTGCTCTCTTCTTTCTTTCTTTCTTACTTTTTAATTATTTTATTTTTAATAATTATTTTTTATTTTAACTATTTTATTTACTTATTAGTTCTTTTTTTCTTTCTTTCTTTCTTTCTTTCTTTCTTTCTTTCTTTCTTTCTTTCTTTCTTTCTTTCTTTCTTTCTTTCTTTTTTCTCCTTTTTCTTCTGAGCCATGTGCCTGACAGGGTCTTGGTGCTCTGGCTGGGGTTCAGGCCTGTGCCTCTGAGGTGGGAGAGCCAAGTTCGGGACAATTGGTCCACCAGATACCTCTTGGCTCCATGTAATATCAAACAGCAAAGCTCTCCCAGAGATCTCCATCTCAACGCTAAGACCCAGCTCCACTCAATGACCAGCAAGCTACAGTGCTGGACACACTATGCCAAACAACTAGCAAGACAGGAACACAAACCCACTCATTGCAGAGAGGTTGCCTAAAATCATAAAAAGGTCACAGACAACCCAAAACACCACTGGCCTCTGTCCTGCCAACCAGAAAGACAAGATCCAGCCTCATCCACCAGAGCACAGGCACTAGTCTCTTCCACCAGGAAGCCTATGCAACCCACTGAACCAACCTTAGCCACTGGGGGCAAACACCCAAAACAACGGGAACTACAAACCTGCAGCCTGAGAAAAGGAGACCACAAAAACAATAAGTGAAGCAAAAGGAGGAGACAGCAAAACACACAGCAGATGAAGGAGCAAGGTAAAAACACACCAGACAAAACAAATGACTAGGAAATAGGCAGTCTACCTGAAAAAGAATTCAGAGTAATGATAGTAAAGATGATCCAAACTCTTGGATAGAATGGAGAAAATACAAGAAAGCCTTAACAAGGACCTAGAAGAACTAAAGAGCAAACAAACAATGATGAACAACACAATAAATGAAATAAAAAATTCTCTAGAAGGAACAAATAGTAGAATAACTGAGGTAAAAGAATGGATAAGTGACCTGGAAGGTAAAAGAGTGGAAATAACTACTGCAGAGCAGAATAAACAATGAAAAGATTTGAGGAGAGTCTTATAGACTTCTGGAATAACATTAAATGCACAAACATTCGAAATATAGGGGTCCCAGAAGAAGAAGAGAAAAAGAAAGGGATTGAGAAAATATTTGAAGAGATGATAGCTGAAAACTTCCCTTATATGGAAAAAGAAATAGTCAATCAAGTCCAGGAAGCACAGAGAGTCCAATACAATATAAACCCAAGGAGAAACACGACCAAGACAGATATTAATCAAACTATCAAAAATTAAAAACACGGGGCTTCCCTGGTGACCCAGTGGTTGAGAGTCTGCCTGCCGATGCAGAGGACATGGGTTCGTGCCCTGGTCCGGAAAGATACAACATGCCGCGGAGTGGCTGGGCCCGTGAGCCACAGCTGCTGAGCCTGTGTGTCTGGAGCCTGTGCTCCGCAACAGGAGAGGCCACAACAGTGAGAGGCCCACGTACCGCAAAAAATAAAAACAAAGAAACATATTAAAATCAGCAAGGGAAAAACAACAAATAACATAAAAGGGAATCTCCATAAGTTTAACAGCTGATCTTTCAGCAGAAATTCTGCAAGCCAGAAGGGACTGGCAGGACATATTTAAACTGATGAAAGAGAAAAACCTACAACCAACATTACTCTACCCAGCAAGGATCTCATTCAGATTCGACGGAGAAATTAAAACATTTACAGACAAGCAAAAGTTAAGAGAATTCAGCACCACCAAACCAGCTTTACAACAAATGCTAAGGGAACTTCTCTCAGTAGGAAACACAAGAAAGGAAAACACATACAATAACAAACCCAAAACAATTAAGAAAATGGTAATAGGAACATACATACAGATAATTACCTTAAATGTAAATGGATTAAATGATCAAACCAAAAGACATAGACTGGTTGAATGGATACAAAAAGAAGACCTGTATATATGCTGTCTACAAGAAACACACTTCAGATCTAGGGACACATACAGAGTGAAAGTGAGGGGAAGGAAAAAGATATTCCATGCAAATGGAAATCAAAAGAAAGCTGGAGTAGCAATTCTCGTATCAGACAAAATAGACTTTAAAGTAAAGACTATTACAAGAGACAAAGAAGGACACTACATAATGATGAAGGGATCAATCCAAGAAGAAGATATAACAATTGTCAATATTTATACACCCAACGTAGGAGCACCTGAATACATAAGGCAAATGCTAATAGCCATAAAAGGGGAAATTGACAGTAACACAATCATAGTAGGGGACTTTAACACCCCACTTTCACCAATGGACTGATCATCCAAAATGAAAATAAATAAGGAAATACAAGCTTTAAATGATACATTAAACAAGATCAACTTAATTGATATTTATAGGACATTCCATCCAAAAACAACACAATACACTTTCTTCTCAAGTGCTTATGGAACTTTCTCCAGGATAGATGATATCTTGGGTCACAAATCAAGCCTTGGTATATTTAAGAAAATTGAAATTCTGTCAAGTATCTTTTCTGACAACAATGCTATGAGATTAGATATCAATTACAGGAAAAAATTTGTAAAAAATAAAAACACATGGAGGCTAAACAATATACTACTTAATAACCAAGAGATAACTGAAGAAATCAAACAGGAGATCAAAAGGTACCTAGAAACATTGACAATGAAAACAGGATGACCCAAAACATATGGGATGCAGCAAAAGCAATTCTAAGATGGAAGTTTATAGCAATAAAATCCTACCTCAAGAAACAAGAAACATCTCAAATAAACAACTTAACCTTACACCTAAAGCAATTAGAGAAAGAAGAAAAAGAAAACCCCCAAAGTTAGCAGAAGGAAAGAAATCATAAAGATCAGATCAGAAATAAATGAAAAAGAAATGAAGGGAACAATAGCAAAGATCAATAAAACTAAAAGCTGATTCTTTGAGAAGATAAACAAAATTGATAAACCATTAACCAGACTCATCAAGAAAAAAAGGGAGAAGACTCAAATCAATAGAATTAGAAATGAAAAAGGAGAAGTAACAATTGACACTGCAGAAATACAAAGGATCATGAGAGGTTACTACAAGCAAATATGTGCCAATAAAATAGACAACCTGGAAGAAATGGACAAATTCTTAGAAAAGCACTCCCTTCTGAGATTGTACCAGGAAGAAATGGAAAATATAAACAGACCAATGACAAGCACTGAAATTGAGACTGTGATTAAAAATCTTCCAACAAACAAAAGTCCAGGACCAGGTGGCTTCACAGGCAAATTCTATCAAACATTTAGAGAAGAGCGGACACGTATCCTTCTCAAACTCTTCCAAAATATAGCAGAGGGAGGAACACTCCCAAACTCATTCTACGAGGTCACTGTCACCCTGATACCAAAACCAAAGATGTCACAAAGAAAGAAAACTACAGGTCAATGTCATTGATGAACATAGATGCAAAAACCTCAACAAAATACTAGCAAACAGACGCCTACAGCACATTAAAAGGATCATACACCATGATCAAGTGGGTTTTTTTGCAAGAATGCAAGGATTCTTTAATATATGCAAATCAATCAATGTGATAAGCCATATTAACAAACTGAAGGAGAAAAAACATATGATCATCTCAACAGGTGCAGAAAATGCTTTTGACAAAATTCAACACCCATTTATGATAAAAGCCCTCCAGACAGTAGTCATAGAGGGAACTTATCTCAACATAATAAAGGACATATATGACAAACCCACAGCCAACATCATTCTCAATGGTGAAATACTGAAACCATTTCCCCTAAGATCAGGAAGAAGACAAGGTTGCCTACTCTCACCACTTTTATTCAACATAATTTTGGAAGTTTTAGCCACAGCAATCAGAGAAGAAAAAGAAATAAAAGGAATTCAAATCGGAAAAGAAGTAAAGCTGTCACTGTTTGCAGATGACATGATACTATAGATAGAGAATCTTAAAGATGCTATCAGAAAACTACTAGAGCTAATCAATGAATTTGGTAAAGTAGCAGGATACAAAATTAATGCACAGAAATCTCTTGCATTCCTATACACTAAGGATGAAAAATCTGAAAGAGAAATTAAGGAAACACTCCCATTTACCATTGCAACAAAAAGAATAAAATACCTAGGAATAAACTTACCTACGGAGACTTAAGACCTGTATGCAGAAAACTATTAAGACACTGATGAAAGAAATTAAAGATGATATAAACAGATGGAGAGCTATACAATGTTCTTTTATTGGAAGATTGAACATTGTGAAAATGACTATACTATCCAAAGCAATCTACAGATTCAATGCAATCCCTATCAAACTACCAATGGCATTTTTTTACAGAACGAGAACCAAAAATTTCACAATTTGTATGGAAACACAAAAGACCCTGAATAGCCAAAGTAATTTTGACAAAGAAAAACGGAATTGGAAGGAATTAGCCTCCCTGACTTCAGACTATACTACAAAGCTACAGTAATCAAGACAGTATGTTACTGGCATAAAAACAGAAATATAAATCAATGGAATAGGTTACAAAGCCCAGAAATAAACCCATGCACATATTGTCACATTATCTTTGATAAAGGAGGCAAGAATATACAATGGAGAAAAGACAGCCTCTTCAATAAATGGTGCTGGGAAAACTTGACAGCTACATGTAAAATAATGAAATTAGAACACTTCCTAACACCATACACAGAAATAAACTCAAAATGGATTAAAGACCTAAATGTTAGGCCAGACACTATGAAACTCTTAGAGGAAAACATAGGCAGAACACTCTATGACATAAATCACAGCAAGATCCTTTTTGACCCACCTCATAGAGAAATGGAAATAAAAACAAAAATGAATAAATAGGACCTAATGCAACTTAAAAGTTTTTGAACAGCAAAGGAAACCATAAACAAGATGAAAAGACAACTCTCAGAATGGGAGAAAATATTTGTAAATGAAGCAACTGACAAAGGATTAACGTCCAAAATTTATAAGCAGCTCCTGCAATTCAATATCAAAAGAACAAACAACCCAATCCACAAATGGGCAGAAGACCTAAATAGATATTTCTTCAAAGAAGATATACAGATTGCCAACAAACACATGAAAGGATGTTCAACATCACTAATCATTAGAGAAATGCAAATCAAAACTACAGTGAGGTATCACCTCACACCAGCCATCATCAAAATATCTACAAATAATAAATGCTGGAGACACTGTCGAGAAAAGTAAATCCTCTTACACTGTTCATGGGAATGTAAATTGATACAGTCACTATGGAGAACAGTATGGATGTTCCTTTAAAAACTAAAAGTAGAACTACCATATGACTCAGCAATCCCAGTCTTGGGCATATACCCTGAGAAAACCATAATTCAAAAAGATATATGTACCACAATGTTCATTGCAGCTCTATTTACAATAGCCAGGACATGGAAGCAACCTTAGTATGCATCGACAGATGAATGGATAAAGAAAATATGGCACATATATACAATGGAATATCACTCAGCCATAAAAAGAAACGAAATTGAGTTATTTGTAGTGAGGTGGATGGACCTAGAGTGTCTCATACAGAATGAAGTAAGTCAGAAAGAGAAAAATAAATACTGTATGCTAATACATATATATGGAATTAAAAAAAAAATGGTTCTGAAGAACCTAGGGGCAGGACAGGAATAAAGACGCAGATGTAGAGAATGGACTTGAGGACACAGGGAGGGGGAAGGTTAAGCTGGGACGAAGTGAGGAAGTGGCATGGACATATATACACTACCAAATGTAAAATATATAGCTTGTGGGAAGCAGCCACATAACACAGGGAGATCAGCTCGATGTTTTGTGACCACCTAAAAGGGTGGGTTAGGGTGGGTGGTAGGGAGACACAAGAGGGAGGAGATATGGGGATATATGTATAGCTGATTCACTTTGTTATACAGCAGAAACTAACACACCATTGTAAAGCAATTATACTCCAATGAAGATGTTAAAAAAAAGAAAATTAAGGGGCTTGCTTATTCTCCATGGTAAAAGTGCCATATCCAAGCTGCTTCTCCTTAGGTATCCTAGAGGCACCCTTTGTAAATCTGGTTAACCCCCAGGATTACTTTTACCCCTACTTACTTGGGAACTCATTTTGAATGCTATTGCGGTGGCTGTAGCTGTCTTTTCCCATCTAAAAACTAGCATTGATGATAATTGCCTAGTCTTTACACTGCTTAGCTTTTCAAGGAGTCTTTGACATGCCACCTCTGTTATGTTTTCACCAGCCATCATTTACTGGGACTACCTCACAACTCACAAATAATTAGACCTAATTGCAGATGCACTCAGACCTTTACCATATCAAAACAAGAGGCCAGAACCAGTTGTGGCACAATTATTACAGAATGTCATAGCTACATTACTGTAACAAGAAAAATAATGAATCGACAAAGGGAATGTGCTTTTAAAATATGTTTGTCTCATTGAGTTCATCATAAGTTCCTCCTCTTTGTTCCCAGTAATGAAGCCTTGTCTTTTTAGAGTAGCTGCTTACTAACTGCTACTCTCTGTGTCCTTTATTATAAAAACATTGCATCGAATCTCTCACAATTGGATAAAGTATTTCATCCTTTATTAGCTTCTTTCCTCCAGAGACAAAGTACAGCGGTAAAGATGTCATTCTTGTTCTTTGAAACAAGTAGATTAGTGTATTTTCTCATGGGGTTTGGCAAAGTCCTTCAACAGACGTGACTAGCAGAGGAAGAGGCTGAAGATGTTGACCCCAGGGAATAGATTGCTGACTTGATAAATCTTTGGGTCATAAAAGGTCATCTGATGTCTGAAAGAAAGATTGACTTAACTAACAAATACCAGCAAGAGATCTTTCTGTAGTGTAAAATAGAAAGAAAACAAACTAATATTGAAAGAGTATTTGCATGCTAGCAAACACCAATAGGCAAAAAAAAACATGTAAGATATTTTCAGTTTTAAATGTATTGTGAGTGATTTTTCAAATTTTAAAGTCATTGCTGCAAGAAGGCTCATGCTTTTCCTATTTGTTCAGATTTTCAGTGGGCTGTATAGAGAATACATGGTAGACCCCTAAAACAGTCAGTTTTAAACAGAAGTAATTGTGGCCACATGCTAAAAATGCTACTTTGAAATCTAGGGGTAACAAAGATTTGAAACTACACAGTGCTTCATAAAAGCTGCTAGAAATTAAAAATCACATGGACAGCTGAGGTTAAACTACTTATTACTAATGAATTCACAAATCTCACTGTAATATTTGGCTACAATATTTTCATCTTGAAAGAGAACAGTAAAAAGTGAGATTATAAAACAAAAACAACATCAGGGAGATGCAGTTAATCCAATTAGAACTACTCCACCACATCCACTATTCCTAAATTTAGGAAACAAATCTTGTCTCTTCCTTCAATATTTTTCTTTTTTTTTGGTAAAATCAAGAAATGGAAATATTCTAAGTATATGCTTACAATGCTTCAGTCATTAGGAAAAATGTCAATTATGTTGCCAGTGACTCATTTCCTTTTTTGTTTATATGCCTACCTGTTTTTTTAACCATAGGCCACCTCACCTCCCCTTAATGCTAGGGCCCTTTCCTTTATCCCTAGTGAATTAATCTCACATGCTAAGTTTTTAGTTTGGAAGCTGTGACCCAGGAAATTTCTTCAGTGCTCCACATTGTGATAATTCTTTGTCTGAAAGAACAAAAGATGAGCATGAGTTAAACCTAAAAGAAGAGCTTTACGGTGAAAAGGAAGCAAATCCAGGCTGTTGACCAAGGCAAGCCTCTATCACAATGCTCCAAACTCTATTTCAACTTTCCCAAAGTTTCACGTTTAATTTTAATATTATATATCTACACATACACACACAAATACACACAGAGATCGCTAGATTGTGGTGCCTGGCAAGAAGAATTCCTAAATAGGACATTGTTTCTAGTATTTTATAAATTCAATATTTGAATTTATATTTATTATATTTGAATGTACCCCCAGAATCCAACTGGTGTTTAAATATATATATATATATACATACACCTAAATATATGTATACATACACCTATATATACTATATATATGTATATATTACTATTAACTAACTAACTAACTATATATATATATATACACACACACACACACACACACACACACACACACACATATACTAGTTCTGTAGCAATTTAAAAATGAGACAAATATTTTACCCATAAACAGATATTATGGGGGTTGTAAATCATCCTAAAATTTGGGCAATATGGGATTTGTATAGAGAATGAGTGTAGGGCTAGAATTTCATGAAAGACTTCTGAGAACAGGTAATGATAATAGGAGGAATAGCTTTAATTTTTGTTAGACCCTTATCATGCATCATCTCTAGTCTTTACACAGACTTGCACATGTTATGACTACTTCTGTTTCACAGATGGCATCCAGATCTGGTCGATTACTTGCCTTGGGTCACAGATATTTTCAGTGGAGTAGTGGGGCCTTCATTATATATCTGTTTGACCAATATGTTTGACCAATCCAAGGATGATAGGGTCATATATATATATATATATATATATATATATATATATATATATATATATATATATATATAGTCTGTTTGCTTTTCAGCAAGTATTTTTATTTTAAATTTATATATTTTTGATATAATATAAAAATGCTAATAAGAGAAAACAATTACAAAGAAAGAGGCCAGAATTTTTTTATTGGCCTGAATATGTGTGGGTCAGTCTTCCATGGGTTGCAAGGACTCAGAGATACAAGAGGAACACAGTTTTTTGGCAAAAATGCAATTTATAAATTGCTGCTTGCAGGAGTGTGAGGAACCTCAGAGAATGATTGTTTCCATTAGGGTGAGTTTCTGAAGCTTAACTGAAAATAACATAAAATAACTTATGATGTTCTATGCTGTTTGGGATGATTAGATGCTGAATCTGGACAATGAAAGAGGCGTCCATTCAAGGATGACTTGAAATGACTGAGACTGACACAGAGAGAGTGCATCTCAGAAAACAACTCATTCAACCATCTCATTTTACACAAAGAAAATGAAGTCTCAGAGAGTTAAAGCAATTTTTGCCTGTCAGTCTATGTAGACTGACTCCCCCTAGGAAATCTCATGCACTCTCTGTCATGCACATCGCTCACATTTGATCCAGGCAGAACTTCTCAGCCTTCCTCCAAAGGCACACATCCTGTCCCATCTGGTGGGAATTCCCTCTCTCCATTTTGCTTCCTAGAAAATCCCATGTCACTCTTTTGGGTACAGGACCAAGAGTACAATGTATATCCTCAGTAAAATCAATTAATAAGTAAGTAAATAAATAAATCATGTAAAAATGAGCCATTTCCTCATATCATTGACAATTTCCTGATGGTAGTTGGAAATAGGTGTCTATAGCTTAGTTCTGTGCATCTGTTGTGAAAATTAGAGGCAGAAGCAATGACTCAGAGGAACTCAGGCACCAAAATGGCAGAGAGCTGGGAAAGGAGCAATGGACAAAGACTCTTGATTAGGGCATCAAATAAAGGATGATAAAAGATGGCCAGAGGGGCGTGTCAATGGAAGCTCTAGCTGTCAGGCCAAGGCAGTTTACTGCTTTTTCTTAATTTCCACACAGTCATAGGTAGATCCTCCATTAAATGAAATAAACATCATATCTCTGCCTCTTGCAGTTTTGTACGTGGACAGTTGTGAATGATTTGTAAGAGTATGAATTCCACCCACACAGTGGTCATTTTGGGAAATAGCAAAGCAATAACTTCCTGGAAAACACAAATGCTTTACTATTATAATTACTTTTATATTTTTGTCTCTCATGGCTAAACTAAAAAATTTCATTAGAGAAAAATCAAATCAAATTTTAAAAATGTTCAAGCCAGCAATTGTTAAAATGTGTTTTTCATTTTCATGAGAAAATTAAAAATCAATTATGACTTAGTTTGTCTACAATTTGTAAGCATATTTAGCAGCTTAGAAAAAATAAGGCTTTTTAATATTAGGACTATTAAATTTATAAAAAAAACACTAAGGTGTCACAAGTTGTTACAAATACCAATGACCTCCATGTTTCCACTTTCAATGGATGTTTTTCATCCTCACTGCATTCTACGTCTAGTAGCATTTATTACCATCCTTTTAGCTATAAAATACAAATCCAGAACTTCTACTTCTCTAAGCTATTTTGGGAGTTAGACGGAGTAACACATATCAAGTGATATACAGATCTTGATACTTTTTATTTTACTTGTCTCACCCTAATGAGCAAAAAACTGTGACTAAAGAAAGTAAAATATATAAATTACACTAAATTTTCTGAAGTAAGACCTTCAGAAAGGTCCTTACCTTCAGTAAGAGGTAAGCTAATATGTCTTAGAATGATATAAGGGAAAATTTATATGGGTCTAAATGAAATTTATTCTCTACATCAAGAAATAAAGATACTCTAATTTTCTACTGAATACTCAGTAAGGCTTTAAAATAAATAGCAAATTTGATTGCAAATAAAAATGGTGTATGCTCCATTTCAACAGGCCAAATAGAAAATCAATGCATATCATACAATAGAATGTGATTTATATAGTCATATACGTATATTACTTAATACTATAATAAATTAGTAAACAAATACACTAAATTTCTTTCCCAACAAATTATAACTAGAAATGTAAATATCCCAATTAATAACAAAGGCACAGGGATTTTGTTACTTCCTAAAATGGAACTAATTTAAATATATTCATGCACTGTAAACTGTTGCTTAGTTTCTGCTCAGAGTAATTAGGCAACCATGAAATTAAAGGGAATAATTTGATTACATTTCCCAACACATTATACTTTTTTAGGGTTGGAGCAGGAGGAGAAACAGATAATAGAGTAATATATTTTGTCTTTCCACTGATTTAGTATGATTTTTCAGAATGCATTTTATTTTATAGTTAAACATGCGTGCCTAATTCCATCTATTACATTTTATTTTAAATACAAATTTTTTTCTTTTTTTTGAATTTTATTTATTTTATTATACAGCAGGTTCTTATTAGTCAGCCATTTTTTACATATTAGTGTGTATATGCCAATCCCAATCTCCCAATTGATCACATCAGCACTACACCCCCCACTGCTTTCCCCTCCTTGGTGTCCATACGTTTGATCTCTACATCTGTCTCTCTATTTCTGCCCTGCAAACCGGTTCATCTGTACCATTTTTCTAGGTTCCACATATATGTGTTAATATACGATATTTGTTTTTCTCTTTCTGACTTACTTCACTCTGTATTGCAGTCTCGAGATCCGTCCACGTCTCTACAAATGACCCAATTTTGTTCCTTTTTATGGTTGAGTAATATTCCAGTGTATATTTGTACCACATATTCTTTATCCATTCATCTGTTGATGGGCATTTAGGTTGCTTCCATGACCTGACTATTGTAAACAGTGCTGCAATGAACATAGGGGTGCATGTGTCTTTTTGAATTATGGTTTTCTCTGGGTATATGCCCAGTAGTGGGATTGCTGGGTCATATGGTAATTCTATTTTTAGTTTTTTAAGGAAACTCCATACTGTTCTCTATAGTAGCTGTAACAATTTACTTTCCCACCAACAGTGCAAGAGTGTTCCCTTTTCTCCACACGCTCTGCATCATTTATTGTTTGTAGATTTTGTGATAATGGCCATTCTGAATGGTGTGAGGTGATACCTCATTGTAGTTTTGATTTCAATTTCTCTAATGATTAATGATGTTGAGTATCCTTTCATGTGTTTGTTGGTAATCTGTATATCTTCTTTGGAGAAATGTCTATTTAGGTCTTCTGCCCATTTTTTGATTGGGTTGTTTGTTTTTTTAATATTGAACTCCATGAGCTGTTTATATATTTTGGAGATTAATCCTTTGTCCATTGATTCGTTTGCAAATATATTCTCCCATTGTGAGTGTTGTCTTTCGCCTTGTTTATGGTTTCTGTTGCTGTGCAAAAGCTTTTAAGTTTCATTAGGTCCCATTTGTTTATCTTTGTTTTTATTTCCATTACTCTAGGAGGTGGATCAAAAAAGATCTTGCTGTGACTTATGTCAAAGAGTGTTCTTCCTATGTTTTCCTCTAAGAGTTTTATTGTCTAGTCTTACATTTAGGTCTTTAATCCATTTTGAGTTAATTTTTGTGTATAGTATTACAAAGTGTTCTAATTTCATTCTTTTACATGTAGCTGTCCAGTTTTCCCAGCACCACTTATTGAAGAGACTGTCTTTTCTCCATTGTATATCCATTCCTCCTTTGTCATAGATTAGTTGACCATAGGTGTGTGGGTTTATCTCTGGGCTTTCTATCCTATCCCATTGATCTGTATTTCTCTTTTTGTGCCAGTACCATACTTTCTTGATTACTGTAGCTTTGTAGTATAGTCTGAAGTCAGGGAGTCTTATTCCACCAGCTCCATTTTTCTTTCTTAAGATTGCTTTGGCTATTCGGGGTCTTTTGTGTTTCCATAAATACTGTGAAATTTTTTTGTTCTAGTTCTGGGAAAAATGCCATTGGTAGTTTGATACGGATTGCATTGAATCTGTAGATTGCTTTTGGTCATATAGTCATCTTCACAATGTTGATTCTTCCAACCCAAGAACATGGTATATCTCTCCATCTGTTTGTATTGTCTTTAATTTCTTTCATCAGTGCCTTACAGTTTTCTGCACACAGGTCTTTTGTCTCCCTAGGGAGGTTTATTCCTAGGTATTTTATTCTTTTTGTTGCAATGGTAAATGGAGTGTTTCCTTAATTTCTCTTTCAGATTTTTCATCATTAGTGTATAGGAATACAAGAGATTTCTGTGCATTAATTTTGTATCCTGAAACTTTACCAAATTCATTGATTAGCTCTAGTAGCTTTTTGGTGGCATTTTTAGGATACTCTGTATATATTATCATCTCATCTACAAAGAGTGACAATTTTCCTTCTTCTTTTCCAATTTATATTCCTTTTTTTTGTTTTTTTTTTTTTTGTTTTTTTGTGTTTTTTTTTTTGCGGTACACAGGCCTCTCACTGTTGTGGCCTCTTCCATTTCGGAGCACAGGTTCCGGACGTGCAGGTTCAGCAGCCATAGCTCACGGGCCCTGCCACTCCACAGCATGTGGTATCTTCCCACACCGGGGCACGAACCCGTGTCCCCTGCATCAGCAGGCGGGCTCTCAACCACTGCGCCACCAGGGAAGCCCTTGTGAGGATTTTTGCATCTATGTTTATCAGTGATATTGGTCTGTAATTTTCTCTTTTTGTAGTGTTTTGGTCTGGTTTAGGTATCAGGGTGATTGTGTCCTCATTGAATGAATTTAGGAGTGTTTCTTCCTCTGCAAATTTTCGGAAGAGTTTGAGAAGGATGGGTGTTAGCTCTTCTCTAAATGTTTGAAGAATTCACCTGTGAAGCCATTTGGTCCTGGACTTTTGTTCATTGGAAGATTTTTAATCACATTTTCAATTTCATTATTTGTGATTGGTCAGTTCATATTTTCTATTTCTTCCTGATTCAGTCTTGGAAGGTTATACCTTTCTAAGGATTTGTCCATTTCTTCCAGGTTATCCATTTCATTGACATAGAGTTGCTTGTAGTAGTCTCTTAGGTTGCTTTGTATTGCTTTAGTGTCTGTTGTAACTTCTCCTTTTTCATTTCTAATTTTATTGATTTGAGTCCTCTCCCTCTTTTACTTCATGAGTCTGGCTAATGGTTTATCAATTTTGTTTATCTTCTCAAAGAACCAGCTTTTAGTTTTATTGATCTTTGCTGTTGTTTTTTTGTTTCTATTTTATTTATTTCTGTTCTGATCTTTATGATTTCTTTCCTTCTGCTAACTTTAGGTTTTGTTTGTTCTTCTTTCTCTAGTTCCTTTAGGTGTAAGGTTAGATTGTTTATTTGAGATTTTTTTTGTTTCTTGAGGTAGGCATGTATTGCTATAAACTTCCATCTTAGAACTGCTTTTGCTGCATTCCATAGGTTTTGGATTGTTGTGTTTTCGTTGTCATTTGTCTCTAGGTATTTTTTGATTTTTCTCTTTGATTTCTTTGGTGATCTCTTGGTTACTTAGCAACGTATTGTTTAACTTCCATGTGTTTTTGTTTTTTATATTTTTTTCCATCTAATTGATTTCTAATGTCATAGCGTTGTGGTCAGAAAAGATTCTTGATATGATTTCAATTTTCTTAAATTACTGAGGCTTGATTTGTTACCCAAGATGTGATCTATCCTTGAGAATGTTCCATGTGCACTTGAGAAGAAAGTGTAATCTGTTGTTTTTGGATGGAATGTCCTATAAATATCAATTAAATCTATCTGGTCTATTGTGTCATTTAAAGCTTGTGTTTCCTTATTAATTTTTATTTGGATGACCCTTCAATGGTTGTAAGTGAGGTGTTAAAGCCCCCACCCCCTATTTCTGTGTTACTGTCAATTTCCTCTTTTTAGCTGTTAGCAGTTGCCTTATGTATTGTGTTGCTGCTCTGTTGGGTGCATATATATTCACAATTGTTATATCTTCTTCTAGGATTGAGCCCTTGATCACTATGTAGTGCACTTCTTTGTATCTTATAACCTTCTTTATTTTAAAGTCTATTTTTTCTGATATGAGTATTGCTATTCCAGCTTTCTTTTTTTTTTTTTTTTTTGCGGTATGTGGGCCTCTCACTGCTGTGGCCTCTCCTGTTGCGGAGCACAGGCTCCGGACACGCAGGCTCAGCGACCATGGCTCACAGGCCCAGCCACTTCGCGGCACGTGGGATCTTCCCGGACCATGGCAGGAACCCGTGTCCCCTGAATTGGCAGGCGGACTCTCAACCACTCTGCCACCAGGGAAGCCCCCAGCTTTCTTTTGATTTCCATTTGCATGGAATATCTTTTTCCATCCCCTCACTTTCAGTCTGTATGTGTCCTTAGGTCTGAAGTGGGTCTCTTGTAGACAGCATATGTATGGGTCTTCTCTTTGTATTTATTCAGCGAGCCTGTGTCTTTTGGTTGGAGCATTTAATGCTTTCACGTTTAAGGTAATTATCTATATGTATATTTCCTATTACCATTTTCTTTATTTTTATGGGTTTGTTTTTATAGGTCCTTTTCTTCTCTTGTGTTTCCCACTTAGAGAATTTCCTTTAGCATTTGTTGTAGAGCTGGTTTGGTGGTGATGAATTCTCTTAGCTTTTGCTTGTCTGTAAAGATTTTGATTTCTCCATCGAATCTGACTGAGATCCTTGCCCAGTAGAGTAATCTTGGTTGTAGGTTCTTCCTTTTCATCACTTTAAATATATCATGCCACTCCCTTCTGGCTTGTACAGTTTCTGCTGAGAAATCAGCTGTTAACCTTATGGGAGTTCCCTTGTATGTTATTTGTCATTTTTCCCTTGTTGCTTTCAACAATTTTTCTTTGTATTTAATATTTGTCAATTTAATAGTATGTGTCTCAGCATGTTTCTCCTTGTGTTTATCCTGCCTGGGAATCTCTGCACTTCCTGGACTTATGTGTCTCTTTCCTTTCCCATGTTAGGGAAGTTGTGGACTATAATCTCTTCAAATATTTTCTCGGGTCCTTTCCCTCTTTCTCTTCTCCTTCTGGGACCCCTATAATGTGAATGTTGTTGCGTTTAATGTTGTCCCAGAGGTCTCTTAGGCTGTTGCCATTTCTTTTCATTCTTTTTTCTTTATTCTGTTCCGTGGCAGTGAATTCCACCATTCTGTCTTCCAGGTCACTTATCCATTCTTCTGCCTCAGTTATTCTGCTATTGATTCCTTCTAGTGTAGTTTTCATTTCAGTTGCTGTATTGTTCATCTCTGTTTGTTTCTTCTTTAATTCTTCTTCATCTTTGTTAAACATTTCTTGCATCTTCTCAATCTTTGCCTCCATTCTTTTTCCAAGGTCCTGGATCACCTTCACTATCATTATTCTGAATTCTTTTTCTGGAAGGTGTCTATCTCCACTTCATTTAGTTGTTTTTCTGTGGTTTTATCTTGGTCCTTCATCTGGTACATAGCCCTCTGCCTTTTCATCTTGTCTATCTTTCTGTGAATGTGGTTTTTGTTTCACAGGCTGCAGGATTGTAGTTCTTCTTGCTTCTGCTGTCTGCCCTCTGGTGGATGAGGCTATCTAAGAGGCTTCTGTAAGTGTCCTGATGGGAGGGACTGTGGGTAGATCTGACTGTTGCCCAGGTGGGCAGAGATCAGTAAAACTTTAATCCACTTGTCTGCTGATGGGTGGGGCTGTGTTGCCTCCCTGTTGTTTGTTTGGCCTGAGGTATCCCCAAACTGGAACCTACCCAGGTCTTTGGAGGGCCTAATAGTGGACTCTGGGAGGGCACACACCAAGGAGTACTTCCTGGAACTTCTGTTGCCGGTGTCCTTGTTCTCACAGTGAGCCACAGTCGCCCCCCACCTCTGCAGGAGACCCTCCAACACTAGTAGGTAGGACTGTTTCAGTCTCCTATTGGGTCACTGCTCCTTCCCCTCTGTCACAGTGCACACACAACTTTGTGTGTGCCCTCCAAGAATGGAGTCTCTCTTTCCCACAGTCCTGTCAAAGTTCTGCAATGAAATCCTGCTAGCCTTCAAAGTCTGATTCCCCAGGAATTCCTCCTCCCATTGCTGGACCCCCAGGTTGGGAAGCCTGACGTGGGACTCAGGACCTTCACTCCAGTGGGTGGACCTCTGTGGTATAAGTGTCCTCCAGTTTGTGAATCACCCTCCCAGCAGTTATGGCATTTGATTTTATTGTGATTGTTCCCCTTCTACTGTCTCATTGTGACTTCTCCTTTGTTTTGGGATGTGGGGTATCATTTTTCATGAGTTCCAGTGTCTTCCTGTTGACTCTTCAGCAGTTAGTTGTGTAGATACAACTTTTGAAATAAATAATAAATGGATTTTTATGTTATCTCTAGATTTCTGTTAATTATATGTTTGAAGCATAATTTTTAAAGGCTAAAAAAATAGTTTGGCTAACCACTTCACCTTTTTTATGAATGTGCTCCGTCCTTACCTTTCCAATGATACTTACCAAGGCCAACATAGTGAATCCTGCATCCTGGCACCCAAGTCCCACCAGTAACACTAACTTGGTTTTCTTTCTATAGCATTTATCATCTTAAAATATACTATATAACTTACTCACTGTTTATTATCTGTCTCCTTCATGGTAAACTCCTCAATAGCAAAGATCTTTGTCTTTTTGTGAATGTGTTCCAGTCTCATTTAACAATGCTTATTTCGTGAAGAGACCTATTTGATAATACTGTTACATTGAATCACATTTTTGTTTATTTATTATGTTAAGGCAATCAAATATAAAGTATTCAGGGGGCTTCCCTGGTGGCGCAGTGATTGAGAGTCCCCCTGCCGATGCAGGGGACACGGGTTTGTGCCCCAGTCCGGGAAGATCCCACATTCCACGGAGCAGCCTGTGAGCCATGCCCGCTGAGCCTGCGCATCCGGAACCTGTGCTCCACAACGGGAGAGACCACAACAATGAGAGGCCCGCGTACCACAAAAAAAAAAAAAAAAAAAAAAAAAAAAGTATTCAGAACACTATTTTAAACATAGTATGCATTTTAAGATTGTCTAAAAAACTGACAGTTTAGTAATGTTACAATCTGTCAGTCAATCCTGGCCAAATTGAGAAAGAAAAGTAATCACGAAGGTCAGTTTAGAAGCAGCACATTTTCAATGGGATGTGTTTATTAATGTTGCAAATTTGAGATATGTTTCAATAAGGAAAAAGTAAAATAGAATGCTTAGGAAATGCAGCCTTATTAATTGGTCGATACTTTTAATGGACAGATAGCTATCAATAATAAAAATATTCCATGATAGGAAGTCTAAGGAATAGCTCTGTGTTTTTAAAACTGTCTTCAGGTGCTGCTGACATAAATGGTGAATTTGGAAAGCCAAATAATAATTTTTCCTTATACTTGCTCATGCTAGCTGGATGTAGAATTTCATCCCATCGATAAGAGAAAAATTTACATTAAAATGAACTGTATTTGATTATTGTACAGAAATAATAAGAGAAAGTTTGTCCCCTGTGTGGGCAGGGGAGGGAGGATGGTGGCTGCGTGTGCACATGCGCACAAGCATGTAGTATCCTAGAACTTGGTAAGGAGCTTATAACCTGCCTGTGACTCAATCTGAAACCTTTAGAGGTAAAAATTGCCAATTTCCACTCTACTCAATACTCTGTAACGGTCTTTATGGGAAAAGAATCTAAAATAAAAGAGTGGATATATGTACATGTATAACTGACTCACTGCTCTACACATAAAATTAACATAACATTGTAAATCAACTATATGCCAATAAAGATTAAAATAAAAGAATCACAATCACAAAATGGAAAAAACAAGTATTATGGCAAAATATGTCTTTATATATAAATTCTATTAGCATTTTGAATTATTAGGATAAATTCCTAAAAGTGGGATTTTCAGGTCAATATAAAGAAATATCTTTTAGGGTCTGGATATATATTGCCAGGTTTTTAAAAATGATGTATATTTAAGGTTTTACCACCAATATATAAATGCTTGTGTCATTCCACCTTGTCTTAATTTACTGTCTTTAATTAAAATTCAACTTGATAATTCAAAAAAAAAGTGCCAGTATTATCTGAGGAAAAAATCTCTGTTTGAATTGTGAGCCTGGTCATACGACAAGAAGGGATGGGGTCAAAGGGAGTTGCTGACTTGTACACTCATGTGGGTGTCTGCGATGAGATCTATCGTCATCTGAGAATAAATTGAGAAAGTGCCGGACAACACTCATGACTTTTAAATATTTGCAAATTGCATGGCTTCCTCATTTTTGTAATTTCTTTTTTTAATATTCTGTCATGTTTCCCATAATTATAGGTAGCAGCAGCCTTAAATTGAAATGCCCTGTGTGTTTGTCTTCAATAGCTCTAAGGAAGAAATACATTATAGAATAATCTTTCTACTTTCCAGTCAGACTTGGGAGTAAAAAAAGCTTTTAAATGGTAAATTAGATGAGGGCAGCTGCCAAAAGCAGAGATAATTGGTTGTAGTCCCTATGGCCAGTAGTAGTAAAAGAAAAACTGGATAAGGCCTGAGAAAGGACCCTGCACTTAAATATTTTAAATATCCACTTGCAGTTTGCCACAATCTCTATCACTCCATATTACTCACAACAGTCTAATTCATACATTTCCTTCAATTGCCTGAAATTTATGTTTATGGGCTCTGTTTTCAGTAGTGCAAACTCACTGTGGGACATACATACGTACAAAACCCATAGTGTTCCTGCTTTATTCCTAAAATATTAAGGAAGCAGGAAAACTAAGATTCAGATGTGATTTTGAGACTGCAACGGAATCAATGATTGCCTTGTACTTCTCTAGAATTATTACCAATCATCTGTTACCAGAACTCATCACTCTATTTGGCATCATCCATTTCAGAGGAGAAAAATCAAACTGGTCTTGCACAGAAAGCCGCACAGAAGTTCTAAATTCTTCAAAGCAATGGAAATTATTATATCTGGTCAAGTGAGGACTTTATCAAACTTGAAAACTTATTTCATCCCAGTATAGTTATTCTTCTGGAACTCTGGGCACAGCAGAGTGGTAAAACACAGATGGGTAACAATCTTATGGATAAAAGAAAGAAGCTTTGCCCTGAGCCTTTCTGAGTGTCAATTGCCATTCAAGCCCCATAACTACCCCCATTTTCCTGTGAATGCTCTGAATGGCAGACCTATTTTCCTTGAGAGCCACTTAGAATTTTCTGTTGTGACCTTCTGGGATTGCTTTTTATTCCACCACCTGGAACTCTTTATTACAACTGCTATTGCCTCTCTGACCCTGAGTTGCCTCTGAAGTTTCATCTTTTGGTTTCTACCAATCTGGATCTCATTTTGCTCCTGCAGCTACCAGGGCTGGTGGCTTTTGCCGAGAGGAAAGAAGATTTTCCCTAGTGTTACAGTTCCTTAATTAACCAGATTGGAGAATTTGCCCTCTCAGTTCCTCTCTCTTGAAAACCATGAAACAAGTCACAATAGGTTGGGTCAGCCCTGTGTGGTACCAGAAGATCCCACCACTCACAACTACCCAGCAGTCAAGAAGCATGCTGCATCAGATGGTATATGCTTAGCTGAGTCTCTTCTGATGGAAATTTCTTTTTCTGCAAGGCATGGGATGTGATCCATGGGGTTAGAGAATAATATTGTGAGAGCAGAATATTTTAAACATATATTAGTTTTATCCTAAGGGCCATCATGTGTATTTGTTATAATTTGTATTTAATATAACCTCAGTTAATGAGATATTTTAGAAGCTTATAAAAGCAAAGATTTTAAAAAACACACTATAGGATTGGCTTTAGGGTCAAACTTGTTTTAACCTGCTTCTAGTGTTTCCTAGGTAAACATAATTAGTATTGCACAAGTACAATGCAGCAGAATCCTGGGTTCTGCAGGATTCACAATGCAATTGGAAGATTTCCCTGAAGACAAACTTAAGAGATGGTTGCCTTTGATGGCTGTGTTCACCTCTGCTCCTGGACAAGTCAGAGCTGCCAGTTGGTGCCCATGTGATGGAGCAGACTGATATTTTCCCACCTGTTCTAACATTGTACATGCCTCAATAGCATCTACCTACTATGATTTTGTCTGTATTCTTGGCTTCTCTCTTCTCCCAAGATATGAAATTTTAATTGTTCAACAGAAGACTTTTAGCTTGACTAATTATCTCACACACGCAAATAAATTTGGAAAGCTTGTGTTCTAAATGATATTCATATACATACTTAACTATGACACGAAACTATAGATGACATTGTTTTAAGTTAAGGAGTTACTCTGGATGTAGAGAGGGAGCAAACTTCTTAAATTCAACAGACTGATTGTTCAAAGTCACATATATAAAATGCAAGGAGAAATTATGGACTCCACTTTAATTGTTAATTATCCAATTGGTGCAATTCAAATTTTCATTTGTATGACCTGAGAATTGTTACCATATCAAGGCAACCTCTTCAATGTTGCTAGAGGTTCATGGAATGTCTTTCCTCAATTTTGCTCTCTTTTCCCCCCTCTAATATTTTTGCATCTTATCAGGTAGAAAATGAAAAGATATATTTAAATTACTGCTAGAAATTTTGAATAGTTTATTACTTATTGCTTTACATTTTTATTTCTGTATCTATCTCCATTTTACAACCCCATTGTCTTTATAAAGTTTTCTCTTTGCTGTTTGTTATTCTCCATTTTATTAGATGGTGCAGCATTGGCTGCAATTTCTTAACTTTAAAGTTTGTTTTAATGTTTTTGTTTTGAAATTAGAAAATAAGTAAACATTCTAGAATTTTTTAAATGAATTCTTTCTTTTGAAATAAACATACTAACTGGGGACTTCCTTGGTGGTCCAGTGGTTAAGAATCTGCCTTCCAATGCAGGGATGCAGGTTCAATCCCTGGTTGGGTAACTAAGATCCCACATGCCACAGGGCAGCTAAGCCCATGCACTGCAACTACTGAACCCATGCGCTCTGGAGCCCATGTGCCACAACAAAAGACCCCATGTGCCACAACTAAGACCCAACGCAGCCAAAAATATATATTTTTATATATATATATAAATTAAGGTTTAATGGCTTAGCATATTACATTGGTCATGGACTGTCTTGGTTAGGTGTGAACAACATGGTACAAATTGACTTTTGTTCTAAACTCAACCATTAATGAAAGGTTAGTTTCTTGGATTTTCTAACTGCTGTCACTCTAATTCATAAAAGAAAAATGCAAATAACAGCTACACTAGGATATTATGTTACACCTATCAATTTAGAAAAAATTCCCCAATTTGATAATACATTCTGTTGGCAAGGCTGGGGAGAAAGAAGTATCTTCATGTATTTCTGGTGGCACTATAAGTTGGCTCATACCTTGAGGAGAAGTATTTGGCAATATCTATCAATATAACAAATTAATATACACCATGACCAGCAATTCCACTTCTGGGAATTTATCCTTCAGATACTCTTGGCACACATGCAGAAGACAAATGCTCAAGGTCAGTTAGCGGGGCATTGTTTGTAAGAGCAAAGAATTGGAAACAAACCAAATGTCTACCAGCAGAAGACTGTTTACTTTTAGTAAGTCAGTGTGAAATAATGTTGGGCAGCCCTAAAGAAGAATGAGGAAGGTTTCTATTCACTTATAGGAAAAAAATTATAATTTGCCTTATAAAATGAAAAAAGCAGGTCATAGAAAAGCATATTTAATATGTTCATTTTATATAAAAAGGTGAAAAATAAGTATATATATTTGCCTGTACTTGCATAAAAATAAGTATAAACTCACACACAGAAGCTGTTATTTGATGATGGTTGAATGGAATCTTGGAATATGAGTGACAAAATAAGGAGTGAGATTTCAACTCTATTCCATTTTATTTAAACATATTAAGTATATTACTTATTACTCACACAAACACACACACAGAAACACAACAGGCCTGAACAGAATGAAGAAGAAAATTTATCAGAAAACTTCTGGTAGCTCCTGTTACTAAAACTGAGGAAAGAGCATGGTTCCAAGGAAATTTCTGGCATGATGGAAATATTTTTATGTTGATTGTGGTGGTGGTTTCACAGGGGTATATATTTGTCAAAATTAATTGATTGGTACACTTTAAATTGATGCAGGATATTAAATGTCAATTATACCTCAATAAAATCATTTGAAATAGCTTTAGTTTGAACCTCCAAAACTACTACAATTACGACTAATACTACTAATACTTATTATTATTATTATCTTTTATTACTATATTATATATATTATTACTACTACTAATTATGATGATGATGATGATGAATTATATAGAGACCACTCTATTATATAGACATTGTCTTTAGTAGCCACTTGCACAAAATGGAAGGTATTTTTCCGCATGCATAATGTTAGGTCACATATAAAAGGATTTCTAAAGAGTGTTGAGGCAGTATGATTTGATCTATGCTCATCAGCTCTTAGAAAGAAGGTCCACATGAGCATTCTATCCCTCTTAACCTGGTTCATTTTCTTCAAATGATTTATCATGACTTGTACTACACATCGTTAAGTATCTATCCTCTCCTTTTCGAATAGAAGCTTTCTGAGGACAAGGACTTTGTTTAACCTGTTACTCTGTCCTTGGCACCTGATGTCCCTAGCATGTAGTAGCTACTCTATGAATAGTTATTTAATTACTTCCTAAGAAATGGACTAAAATATGTTATAAATAAAACTCTTACAAGGTTGCCATGTTGGAGAATCAATTAACACTCCAAGTTAGCTCTAAACAGCCAGGATTTCCTCCAGCATTGGGATGAATCATCTTGTCTTTGACTGAGTTCCAGAGGAAGTGGTTGGCAACTATATACATGGGGAAAAAAGTACAGATAATCCTTTGGGATTACACTTTTAACAAAATGAGATGCCCCCTGTATGATACATGGAAGCTGGGGCTGGCAGAGATAAGAGCAGATTCACCTGTTCCTTTTCAGCTCACTTCTGGGCATCGACTTATTAAATACCAGGTTTGCTGGAAACCAGCAACCATTTAGCTTGCTCTTTCTCTCTTGTGTGCAGTCTCTGTTTGTTTATTTAGTTTGGTGTGTGTGTGTCTCTGTGTGTGGTGTTTGGTGTTTTGCTTGTTTTTTTTTTAGTTATTTCTGAGATATACATTTTAAAGTAATAACTAGAATTACAACTTATAACATTATACCAGAACATATAAGATTTTTAGAAATTTCATATAATGTCTGAAACATTTATATCAACATATTTCCATACAAATAACCCAAAGAAAGTTTAGTATTAGTTGTTTTTTTTGTTTGTTGTTTGTTTTTTTTTGTGCTGCAGGTTCTTATCAGTCATCAGTTTTATACACATCAGTGTATACATGTCAATCCCAGTCACCCAATTCATTGCTTGTTTTATGCCCCTCCTAAAAGTTGAATTCACTTGTGTTAAATATGTATTATAAAGGATCTTAACTACTAATTATTTCATGATCATTTTATTTTTTGACTAGTCATTTGTTCAATTATGTGTTTATTCAACATATTTTTATCAAGACCTACTAAAAGCCAGGCACTCTTATAGGCACAGGATAATTAACAGGGAATAAAAAGCCTGGAGTTTTCATCCAGAGTTCACATACTTTTCAGGAAGACAGTAAATATATTTATAATACATATAATCAAGAAATATTAAGTGCTTAGAAGATACACAAAGTGTATTATCTAGTAATTATGTGGAACATAGACTTTAAAAGGGAATAGTGAAAGCCACAGAGCTCTGTTAGATTCCTGGAGTACTCAAGAGAGAAATGGTTTGGTCTGTATAAGTTTGGGGACTAGAAATGGTGAGAAGTAGTTGAACTCAGAATGTACCTTGAAGCTGGAGTGAATATTCTAATGAATTGGATATGGGGTATGAGGAGATAATAGGAATCAAGAATTCCCCTTTATTTTGCCCAATGCAAGTAGTTTAATGATGGGGAAGACAGTTGTTGAGTCTGCTTTGGTTATAAGTTTGATATGACTATTGGGCATCAAAGCAGGAATGTTGAATGGAAATTTGGGAAAAAAATGAAGTTTGACATTAGGAGAAAGTCAGTGCTAGAGATAATAATGTGAAATTTATCAGCCTATTAATAGTTATTATTCTATTAATATAGGACTTCTAGATGGCATAGAAAAGCATAAGATTGTAAGAGATTATCTAGAAAACAAGTGAAGCTGAGGAAGTAGGTGGTGAGATGTTTGAGCCTTTGGTATTCTATCATTTAGAGGTTTAAAAAAGAAAAAGAACAACCAGAAAAGGGCTCTGAGGAAGAATAGCACCAAGACAGAGAGTGGATATTTGAAGTCACTTAGGTATCTGCACCCCCATGTTCATTGCAACCTTATTAACAATAGCCAAGACATTAAAACAATCTAAGTGTCCATCAACAGATGAATGAATTAAAAAAAAATGGTAATACACACAATGGAATATTAATCAGCTATAAAAAATGAGAAAACCGTTCCATGTATTGCAACATGGACCTTGAAGGTAGTATGCTATGTAAAATATGTCAGACAGAAAAAGACAATTACTGTATGATCTCATTTATATGTGGAATCTAAAAAACTGAACTATGCAGATAGTACCTGGGTGATGGGGGAAATGAGAGATGTTGGTCATAGTGTATAAACTTCCAGTTATGAGATGAATCAGTTCTGGGGATCTAATATATGGCAGGGTGATTATAGTTAACAGTACTGTATTAAATACTTGAAAGTTGATAAAAAAGTAAAGCTTCAATGTTCTCACCAGAAAAGAAAAAAGAAAGGTAATTATGTGAGGTGATGGATGTGTTAACTAACCTTAATGTGGTAATCATTCCACGATATATATGTGAATCAAATCATCACATTATACACCCTAAACTTAGTGTTAAATGTTAATTAAATCTCAATAAACCTGGAAAAAAACCAAGACAGTCAGAGAAAAACAAAACAAAACAAAAAAACACCAGTGAATATGTTGTCCTGGAAGCAAAATGAAGAAAATGCTTTAAAAAAGGAGGAAGTAAGAATCTGTATTATATTCTGCAGGAATTTGAATAAACTGAGATTAAGAAATAACCATTGAATTAAACAAGATATTAGTGTCTGTCAGTCTTTATAAAAGGGATCTCTGTGGACTGCTAGGGATTTATGCCTAATGAGAATGTACTGATGAAAAAAAGATAACTAGAGACAGATTTTTGTCAATTCTTCCAATAGTTTTGTCTTAAAGGGGATATAATGATGTCTGTATTCCAGTTATCTATTGTCTTGTGAAAAACACTTCAAAATTTGGTGACCTAATCAAATAACCATTGTATTCTACCTCCAGGTTCAACAGTTAGGAGGTGGGCTGCTCTGGTTGGTTCAGAATAGCTGCACTCACATCCCTGGCAACTTAGAAGGGACTTTAGGAAAGCTGAGCTCAGCTGGGTCCCTTTCCCTTTCCATGTAGTCTCAGGACCTGTCCACATGGTCTCTGAAGCAGGATAGTCAAGCTCAGGGATCCAAGAGTGGGTGTTCCAAGGGACAATAAGAGGAACCAACCTGTCATTTAAGGTCTGAGCCCTGAAACTTATGCAGTGCTACTTCTGTGATATTTGATTGGTCAAAGCAGGTACAAATACTGTCCAGGTTAAAGACAAAGGGCCATAGACCCCACCTCTCCAAAGGAGAGTAGCTTAATCACCAATAGGCTGTATTTGGACACTGTAAGGGAGGTATTTTTCAAGATGGGAAATATTATATGGGAACAATTGTCTCAGCTTGATTTATACCTAGACTTATTTTTAAAGCTCTCTTCCAGATATTCAGCAGTGCAGATCCTGTCTTCTAGCATGTCCACATCTACAGCTTCAAGTCTTGCAGTTCCACATCCTGCTCTTTACATTCCAACACCACTGAGCTATGTTAGTCTATTATTTTTCTGCTGGATACCATGTATATTTCCTTCCATGCCTTCACATACTTTCACTATTCCTACATGTTTTCTTGCAAATCTTACTAATTAGTCATTTTATAACTTTAAATTTACTGTCTTTGAAAACATTTCTTGATGATTCTTGGTAGACTTGAACAACCACTGCTCTTTCATAGACCATTACTTATTCGCAAGCACACTGCTTCACATTTTATACAAAATTATAATTGTACTTTTATACCTCTTCCACCATTGTCACTTTCTTGAGGGCAGGGAGTATATCTTTTGAGTCTAGTAAATTGCCTAACAGATAAAAATGTTTGTGTACTTAGTAATTTTTATTGCTTGATCCCTTTCTACATATCTATCTTGATTTAATTCAAAGAGTACAAAAATGTCAAAGTCAATTATAGAAAAATGACATCCTAGAAGATTACTCCAGATTAATGCTATATGTTATTATCATTGTTTAGTTATTATTTTTGTCATTGTTATTAGATTACTTTCTTCATAGGTTTCACAGAGTCATTTTTTTGTTTAATATTAGTAAACCAATATTTTCAATGCTGAATCCTTTGGATACATATTTGTTACAAATATGATAGTATGAAATAATATGAAATCCATTTCAGATATGAGAAAAAATATTGAAAATAATAGTTGAGTGGTATATCCTCATATAGCAATACTAATAAATAATTGTTCTATATCCTCTCATCACTCAGCTAAAATAAATTTTTTCATATATGTCTATGTGGATAAAATTGATTCTCAATTATCTTTAATTTGTTTTCTTAGGTTAAACAGTTTTCAAAAAAGCAGTGTAATATGTTAATTAATCCTTAAGGTGAGGACACAACGATGGAATCCACTGGTCCTACAACATACTGTATCAGTCAATGGCTGCTGGCCTGATAGAGTGTTGGAATTACCTCTTATGGTGGCAGATGTGAAGCCAGTATGGACCAAAGAGCAACCAAGTTTGGGTTGCTGTTCATCAGGGTTTGGTGTATATCTTAAATCACTGTCCATTATGTGACCTGCCATAGGTAAATTATATAGGTGTGGATGCCAACAAGTGGAAGTAGGAGTGGCCTATTCGCCATCACTTCTAATAACTCACTAAGGGAATTCTGGTTCCTACTCTTATAACTTTTGGCTCTGTGGGTCCAGATACCCTGGTTCACAGTGGAGTGATTCTCTCTCTAATGGACAGGGTTAAAGTCCTGCTTCATTTAAACATTTGGATATCACCCAGTCCCTTCAGGCGCCTCATGAAAGAAGACTAGTAGGCAAAGAAAGTTACAGTACTGGCAGAGTAATTGAAACTGATTATCAAGGGGAGATGGAATTGCTAGATCATAATGAGGGAAAAGAAGAAATCTGATTGACATTCATAGGATTTGGTGTGGCATCAGGTGGTATTCCCAGGCCCAGTTTTAACTATGAATGAGCAACTGTATCAACCTGAGCTTATAAAGACACGCTATCCAAAGACACAGACTCCTTATAGATGAAATTCTGATTCATCCCATTAGGCAAACCATTTAAACCAGCAGATAAGAGCCAAGGGCAAAGTCTCCACTATGAATGCTAAAGGAAGAAGATAATGAGTATAACTAATGATCTTAGAAACAACTGCTGCAAAAGAGGTTAGGGTGTCATCCAAATAATTCTCTTCTTTTGTTTGCCCCCAGAAATTGTAACCAACTTGAAGAAGTTGCTGCAGGATTGAATAAACTTAATGTGAAAAGCAAGAGGATCTGAGCAAGTGTTGAAACTGCGTGGGAGACTGTAGTTGCTTCATCCACATTTCCTTGTTTGTGTGCCCCTCCCAGACCACCTTCCATTTGTTTTGCTATTAAAAATTTGCATCTATGAATTCAAAGTTGCTCAGGGTCCCTGGAACAACCTGGCCCACATGAAGGAACTTAGAGGTTTACATACTCCCTACTCCAGCCCTGAGGTGACATGTAGCTGATGACCGACTGGCATAAGAATGCAAAAAGCCTGCTGTTTTCACCGGAGGCAGCACAAAATCTGAGGGATGATTTACCTCTCAGAGCTTTCTGGAGCAGCTGGATTCAGAGTTCAGGACTTCCTTGGTTTCTTCCCCTTTCCTTTCCTGCCTCCCAGCTCTCTGCCCAGCTTCTCCAGGAGCACTTGCTAAACATATCACTTGCACCTGAATTTGTGGCACAGGTTATTCTTGGAGAACCAAATGCAAATGCCAATGTTTGATTTCAGTAATATTTAATATCTTAGAAGAGAAACTCAGTATATAGAAATGAATAAATCCTGTAATGAAATACTATTATGCTTTTCATGAAATGTAACGGAAAAGTATTTTCTATAAGAATTATTCATCTTGACCATGTTCTAAGTATAATCCATACCACTTGTCTGTGTTAGAAATATAGCTCCGTTACAAGTCATAAGTAAGATAAGGAAGGAATATTATATATGCTAGGGAATTAATGAAAACTTGATTCTTTTTACTAGCTTTTTCCAAAGCCAACCCAAAAGACCTCATACACAAGAAACATTATAAAAAATAATACAATAGCTAAATCATTGATCTACACAATATTAAAAAATAATGTTTTCTCTTTCTCAATATTTTCCCCTGTGGTATTAATTATGAAACATTAACCTCACACACACACAAATATGTAAATGTTCTGAGAAGAATAACTAATAAAAACAAGGAATTATAAAAATACATATAGTTAACTACCTTTTATAATGTTTTAAATTTCATTGCTACAAAGACTGATTTTAGTTTACCAGCATTGAGATCTGTTAACATTGAAATTCCATAATATTGTTGTACAATTTCTCAGAATTATAAGACTCTGCAGAAAAATTATGTGACTGGGAAATTTTTACAAATTGCCTTGCAAAATGATTTCATGTATTTCCCTTTTCCTGAAATTCATTATTTGTTATACAAATTTACCTGCACCCCTACCCTTGGCTTATATCTTTCTTAATTATCAAAAGAATAAAAAATCTTTTCTTGTGTTCTATGAATTTTCTTTCTCACATTCATGTCCATAAAGAAATTATCTTCTATCTGAAAAGTTTATTCTCTAAATGAGAATATTTGTATATGGCACATATCGAGTCTTAGAGGAGCAATGAGAAATCTTCCTCTGTATGTATTATATGAATTGATCCTCAGAGACAGACAGTGATTGATGTCACAACCAGGTTATACTTGGATTGAACCACATTTTGTATACTGAAAAGTATACAAATATATCAAATAATACTATAGAGATAGCATAATATATTTTAAAATGCTACACTGCCTAAAGTTACCACTAAAGTTTTTTTAAAAATTTCCTTTCATTTTTAAAATAACAAAATACCTGCATATACTAAGAATAGAGTCATATTTAATATATATTTGTTAAATAAACAAATGACTAGATAAATCACATCTCTGTAAATAAAACATAAATTTCTTATTCTTTGCCAACTGTGGTAAAAGATACCTCTCTGCAGTAAGCTCTCAGATTTTAAATTATTCTTTTATGATGAAAAGGAAACACTGATAATTGAGGCCAGATAAGGGCCAACTGCTAAAATCAGCTTAAGGTAATAATTAAAGAGGTGAAAACTGGGTTATTGTAAGGTGACTTCTACTGGGAATATGTATTTTGACTAGTGTAAAATATATCCATATGTAAAAGTATGATTATTGGGTGATTTAAAAGAGCATATCCTAAAATCCAATCCATTTAAAATGTGAGAATTGTGTTGAATTCATAATTTTTACCATTGTGTCTGCTCAGTTACTGTTAGCAACAAAAAAATGTGCATGAACCAAATGCCCAAGTCTCTTAGAAAAGATTCTCATTACAGAGTAGTCTTGTTGCTGACTTAGGGAAAGAAAAGTATGAAAGACCCATTTCCTATACCATACATCAAAGACAAAATATACCATAACTTACATATTATGACACTATTTCATTTCTTGTTTGTTGATTGTGTGCTTTGTAGATGTGGGGGCAGGGATCCCTATGAGAACCTGAGTGGTTTAAGGATTATTGTCAGTAAAACTCAAAATGTAATAGAAGCGATAATGGAAAAATAATATTCTGTTGGAAATCTCTGGAGGTTTTGCTACATGAGGTATAATTGGAACAGCCTAGCAAACCAGTGTACCAATTTTCAAATCAAGGTTATTAGTCATAAAAAAACATGGATACTACAAAGCCATCTTGGGAGTCTAATCAATAACAGGAGGTAAGAAAGGAATTCAGAAAATTGTCTTAATTTTGAAAGTTCCACTAGTAATAAATGCTTCTGAGGGAGAAAGAAAACCCCTTAGTATTCATTATTTAACTACTTTGTTTTATAGATTTGACTTCTTAAGAACAAAGCCTGGCATTCTGTTGACATGAAGAATTTCTTGAATTTCTCTTATTGTTAGACCCCTTCAATTTCCAGATATAAAACTATTAAAGATGATCTGAAACTTTAATTATGAAAAGATACAATTCAAAAGTTCTGAGGCAGAGATATTCTCTGCAAACATATATTTACATATAGCAAATAAATATATAGCATAATTATATTCTAAAGAATAATTTTGGCCCCAAAACCATTAAGATTAATTTTTAATTTATATTTACATCAAATTAATATTATAAAGTCTTCTTAAAAATATTTTCTCATAAGCTATACAAAAATTTTCTTTTGCCAAATAAATAATTTCATAAAATATAATTCATCTCAATTTATATATACACATGAATTATTTGCTTCATAATTTAAAATTACAGTTAATTTTAAAATATGTGTCTCTAGCTAATATGAAATAAATAGAAACATAACAATGCATAAACAAAATCAGAATTTCTACAAAAGGATGCAACTATTAACAAGAGTGGCATTTGCTATTTTGAGAAGGGAAGCCCAAGATCTAACAGTCTTAATTTAAAATAAACCTTTACGTTCAGTGAATTTCTCTCTCTATAAGGTCTGACTTTTCTCTATATTGCCCCTCCCCCATGGTAGAGTGTGAAGTGGTTAGAAAAGAAATGAGAATAGCAATTCACAACTCTGGAACCCAACTGGGATCAGCTGCTAAAGATATATCTTATCAAAAATAAAGAAATAACCTGTGTCTGTGGGGCTTTTCAGCTTTGACAGCAGGAAATCTCTTCAATTCCAAAATCTTAGATATCCACAAAAATAATCGTCTTGCAATACACTGACTCAAAATGTGGCTTTAGCGGTAAAACATGGCATCATCAGATTTTCTTTCTAGAATACAGATTCAGCCTGTATATTTATTTCCATGTATGTTTATTGAGTTTTAAGAATTAAAAAATGGGAAACATGGTGGTGTTCCCTTTAACAGTGTTACTTGTCTAAGAAATTTAGTTGTGTATACTATCCAACATAGCTTATTATTTTTTCTCATTTTTAAATTTAAAATTTTCCTTGCTTTCTGCAACATTAATTTTTTTTTTTTTTCGGTACGCGGGCCTCTCACCGTTGTGGCCTCTCCCGTTGCAGAGCACAGGCTCCAGACGCGCAGGCCCAGCGGCCATGGCTCACGGGCCCACCCGCTCCGTGGCACGTGGGATCTTCCCAGACCGGGGCACGAACCCATGTCCCCTGCATCAGCAGGCGGACTTTCAACCACTGCGCCACCAAGGAAGCCCAACGTTCATTTTTTTTTAAAGATTTTTTTCTGGAGAAGCAAATAAGAGGATGAATTTATATTAATCTCCAAATTTTCATAACCATGCATTGTTTCTTAGCTAGAAAATGGCCTGGTGATTCTGAGAAATTATTTGGCAACATCAAACTGATTGGATTAGAGTGTTAGTGCAAATATTATTATAACTGTACACAAGTTTTTGTCATCTATATGGATTCTCAGAGAAAAACTTCTCTAAAGAACTTACCAGAGCTACCAGCTCCCCTCCAAAGCAGCTCCTGTCCTGTTGTACCCAGGGATGACACTGACACTGGCTGACACAGGCACCCCTCTAAGGTGGTTCTGCTTCAGGAGACCAGCTCCACATACCAGCATGCCTGCAACAGTCACAACTGGGCCTTGCAGCCAGTTACACTGGAGACCAGCACCACACATCAGCACACCTGCCCCAGTTGTGGCCAAACCTTTCAGTTAGCCAGGCCCAGTGCACTGCAGCAGTTCCAAGCAGGACTCATAGACAACCAGACCAAATGCCCACCCCTCCAACAGGGTGTCTGCCGCACTTTCAACCAGGCCACACAATTTGTGAGCCAAAGGCCAGCCCCACTCACCAGAATGCCCACAGCAATCATGGCTGGACCTCATAGCCAGCTGCCAGGGAGATAACCCCACCCACCAGGGTGCCCACAGCAACTGTGGCCAAACCACCCTATGTTCATTGCAGCATTATTTACAATATCCAAGATATGGAAGCACCCTGTGTCCATTGATAGATGAATGGGTAAAGAAGATGTTGTGTATACATACACTGAAATACTACTCAGCCATAAAAACAAATGGAATTGTGCCATATGTTACACCATGGGTGGCCCTAGAGTATATTATTCTAAGTGAAATAAGTCAGACAGAGAAAGGCAAATACTGTATGATTTCACTTACATGTGGAATCTGAAAAACAAATGAACAAACAGAGACAGACTCACAGATACAGAGAACAAACTGGTGGTAGCCAGAGGAGAGGGGAATGGGGGATTGGGTGAAATACATGAAGGAGATTAAGAGGAACAAATTTCCAATTGTAAAATAAATAAGTCATAGGGAAGTAATGCAGCATATAGAGAATATAGTTAATAATATTGTAATAAATTTTTTGGTGACAGATGGTTAGTAGACTTATTGTGATATCAATTCATTGTATATAAGGTAAAATCTCTATGTTATACACCTGAAATGAATATAATATTGTATGCTAACGACAGTCAATTAAAAAAGAATGTACCAAATGTTAGATTTAAACACATTTTATTACCCAATTGTCCTGTTCAGTGTAATGTTTGCAACTTTAGGAAAAAAAAAAAATTCTCACTCTTTTCCCATTTTGCTCTGTCTTTCCCCTTCTTTTTTCACTTCCTATTATAAACAAACAAAATAAATCTATACAACAACAAATAAACTGAGAAAAGATTCATTTTAGGCCTGTTTATGATCTTTCTCTTCACTACATCCTGAATGGGCCCTGGCAGTAGTATTTATATTCAGAACCTAAAGTTTTCCTGTCACAGCCAATGGAGTAATAAGTAAGTTGATCCAAACTGTGCTTATCAAATTGTCTCTCATAGAATGAAGCAATCTCCTGGAAGCAAGATATCTATGATCTGAGCTGTAGTGAGATGCAAATCTTCTACCTCGTGGACAGAGCAGAGTAAGCTGAACTTTACAGGGAAAAAAAATGGAGCAGACATCATAGAAAAACAGCAAGAAAGAGCAACAATAAAACAAGCAAACAAAAAAATAAAGCAGAGACTATTCCCTGGTCCTTTCTCAGCATTCCATTCCCAAGCTCTTGTTTTCTCTCCAGGCCTGGCTATAATCCTGCCCTCAGCTTCATGAAATATTCCTGTAGCAGGATAAATGTTTCTTTTATTTTCACTTTGAAATGTCTTCTAGATGCACCTCACATCCTCACCATTACAGTGTCTTTCCATCCATGGAGTTGAGGAGAACTGAATTAATTCTTGACTCCCCAAATTACTAGATTATGACCATACAAAATGATCTACATTCCTGAAGGTTAGTTGTCACTAATGGAACAGGAGTCTCATAGTAAAGATCACACAGATTTGCCATGGGGGATAATTTCTATGGCTTAGGTAAAGCACCTTGCACAGCACCTAGTATGATTAATAAGTGTACTATCTTAGCACATTCATTAAAATCTCCTTCCCTCTCCTTACCTTAGCACATTCATTAAAATCTCAGGGCCCTCAGTGCAAAAGAACAATTTTCTCCCCATTGTATCCTATGCTTTTGTGGAGTTTTAGGTTCTAGACCTGAGATAAGAGAGACAGATCATGTATCATTTCAAAAATCTAAAATACGATTTTTTTTTTTGGAAGAAAGAAACTGAAAAGAAGGGGCCAGATGGTGGAGTAGATGGACGTGCGCTCACTCCCTCTTGCGAGAGCACGGGATTCACAACAATCATCGAAAGGAAGACACTGGAACTCACCAAGAAACATACCCCACATCCAAAGACAATGAGAAGACACAATGAGATGGTAGGAGGGGTGCAATCACAATTAAATCAAATCCCATAACTGCTAAGTGGGTGACTTACAAATTGGAGAACACTTATACCACAGAAGTCCACCCACTGGAGTGAAGGTTCTGAGGCCAACATCAGACTTCCCAACCTGGGGGTCAGCAATGGCAGGAGGAATTCCTAAAGAAACAGACTTTGAAGGCTAGTGGGATTTGACTGCAGGACTTCAACAGGACTGGGGTAAACAGAGACTCTACTCTTGGAGGGCACACACAAAGTAGTGTGTGCATTGGGACCCGGGAAAAAAAAGCAGTGACCCCATTGAAAACTGAACCAGACCTACCTGCTAGTGTTGGAGGGTCTCCTGCAGAGGCAGGGGACAGCTGTGGCTCACTGTGAGGACAAGGACACTGGTAGCAGAAGTTCTGGGAAGTACTTCTTGACATAAACCCTCCCAGAGTCCACCATTAACCCCACTAAAGAGCGGGGTAGGCTCCAGTGTTGGGTTGCCTCAGGCCAAACAACCAACAGGGAGGCAACACAGCCCCATGTGTCAGCAGACAGGATTAAAGTTTTACTGAGGTCTGCCCACGAGGGCAACACCCAACTCGACCCACACCACCAGTCCCTCCCATCAGGAAACTTGCACAAGCCTCTAAGATAGCCTCATCCACCAGAGGGCAGAGACCAGAAGCAAGAAGAACTACAATCTTGCAGCCTATGGAACAAAAACCACATTCACAGAAAGATACACAAGATGAAAAGGCAGAGGGCTATGTACCAGATGAAGGACCAAGATAAAACCCCAGAAAAACAACTAAAAGAAATAGAGATAAGCAATCTTCCAGAAAAAGGAATTCAGAATAATGATAGTGAAGATGATCTAGAACCTCAGAAAAAGAATGGAGGCAAAGATCAAGAAGATGCAAGAAATGTTTAACAAAGACCTAGAAGAATTAAAGAACAAACACCTAGAAAATTAAAGAAGAAACAAACAGAGATGAACAATAGAATAACTGAAATGAAAAATACACTAGAAGGAACCAATAGCAGAATAACTGAGGCAGAAGAATGGATAAGTGACCTGGAAGACAGAATGGTGGAATTCACTGCGGCAGAAGAGAATAAAGAAAAAAGAATGAAAAGAAATGAAGACAGCATAAGAGACCTTTGGGACAACATTAAATGCAACAACATTCACATTATAGGGGTCCCAGAAGGAGAAGAGAGAGAGAAAGGACCCGAGAAAATATTTGAAGAGATTATAGTCGAAAATTTCCCTAACATGGGAAAAGAAAGAGCCACCCAAGTCCAGGAAATGCAGAGAGTCCGAGGCAGGATAAACCCAAGGAGAAACATGCTGAGACACATAGTAATCAAGTTGACAAATATTAAATACAAAGAAAAATTGTTGAAAGCAACAAGGGAAAAATGACAAATAACATACAAGGGAACTCCCATAAGGTTAACAGCTGATATCTCAGCAGAAATTCTACAAACCAGAAGGGAGTGGCATGATATATTTAAAGTGATGAAAGGGAAGACCCTATAACCAAGATTACTCTACCCAGCAAGGACTTCATTCAGATTTGACGGAGAAATCAAAATCTTTACAGACAAGCAAAAGCTAAGAGAATTCAGCACCACCAAACCAGCTCTGCAATAAATGCTAAAGGAAATTCTTTAAGTGGGAAACACAAGAGAAGAAAATGACCTACAAAAACAAACCCATAACAATTAAGAAAATGGTAATAGAAACATACATATCTATAATTACCTTAAACGTGAATGGATTAAACAGTTGTTGAATGGATACAAAAAAGACACAGGCTCGCTGCATAGATACAAAAACAAGACCCATATATATGCTGTCTACAATAAACCCACTTCAGACCTAGGGACACATACAGACTGAAAGTGAGGAGATGGAAAAAGATATTCCATGTAAAAGGAAATGAAAAGAAACCTGGAGTAGCAATACTCATATCAGAAAAAATAGACTTTAAAATAAAGAATGTTATAAGAGACAAGGATGGTCACTACATAATGATCAATCCAAGAAGATATAACAATTGTAAATATGTATGCATCCAACATAGGAGCATCTCAATACATAGGGCAATAGCTAACAGCTATAAAAGAGGAAATCGACAATAACACAATAATAGTGGCAGACTTTAACACCTCACTTACACCAATGGACAGAACATCCAAACAGAAAATTAATAGGAAACACAAACTTTAAATGACACAATAGACCAGATAGATTTAATTGATATTTATAGGACATTCCATCCAAAAACAACAGATTACACTTTCTTCTCAAGTGCACATGGAACATTCTCAAGGATAGATCAAACCTTGGGTCACAAATCAAGCCTCACTAAACTTAAGAAAGTTGAAATCATACCAAGCATCTTTTCTGACCACAACACTAAGACATTAGAAATCAATTACAGGGAAAAAAAAACATAAAAAACACAAACACATGGAGGCTAAACAATACGTTACTAAATAACCAAGAGATCACTGAAGAAATCAAAACATACCTAGAGACAAATGATAATGAAAACATGGTGATCCAAAACCTATGGGATGCAGCAAAAGCAGTTCTAAGAGGGAAGTTAATAGCAATTCAAGTCTACCTCAAGAAACAAGTAAAATCTCAAAGAATCTAACTTTACGCCTAAAGGAACTAGAGAAAGAAGAACAAACAAAACCTAAAGTTAGCAGAAGGAATGAAATCATAAAGATCAGAACAGAAATCAATGAAATAGAAAAAAAGAAAACAATAGCAAAGATCAATAAAACTAAAAGCTAGTTGTTTGAGAAGATAAACAAAATTGATAAACCATTAGCCAAACTCATCAAGAAAAAGAGCAAGAGGACTCAAATCAATAAAATTAGAAATGAAAAAGAAGTTACAACAGACACCACAGAAATACAAAGAATCCTAAGAGACTACTACAAGCAACTCTATGCCAATAAAATGGACAACCTGGAAGAAATGGACCAATTCTTAGGAAGGTATAACCTTCCAAGACTGAACCAGGAAGAAATGAAAAATATGAACAGACCAATCACAAGTAATGAAGTTGAAAGTGTGATTAAAAATGTTCCAACAAACAAAAGTCCAGGATCAGATGGCTTCACAGGTGAATTCTATCAAACATTTAGAGAAGACCTAACACCCATCCTTCGCAAACTCTTCCAAAAAATTGCAAGGAAGGAACACTCCCAAACTCATTCTATGAGGCCACCATCACCCTGATACCAAAATCACACAAAGATACTACAAGAAAAGAAAATTACAGACCAATATCACTGATGAATATAGATGTAAAATTCCTCAACAAAATACTAACAAACAGAATTCAACAGCACATTAAAAGGTTCATACATCATGAACAAGTGGGATTTATCCTAGGGATGCAAGTATTCTTCAATATATGCAAATCAATCAATGTGATACACCATATTAACAAATTGAAGAATAAAAATCATATGATCATCTCAATACATGCAGAAAAAGGTTTTGACAAAATTCAACATGAATTTATGTAAAAACTCTCCAGAAAGTGGGCATAGAGGGAACCACCTCATCATAATAAAGGCATTTACAACTAACCCACAGCAAACATCATTCTCAAGGGTGAAAAACTGAAAGCATTTCCTCTAAGATCAGGGAAAAGACTAGGATGTCCACTCTCATCACTATCATTCAAGATAGTTTTGGAAGTCCTAGCCATGGCAATCTGAGAAGAAAAAGAAATAAAAGGAATAGGAAAAGAAGAAGGAAAACTGTCACTGTTTGCAGATGACATGATACTATACATAGACTTACCTAAAAATGCCACCATAGGGCTTCCCTGGTGGCCCAGTGGTTGAGAGTCCGCTTGCTGATGCAGGGGACACGGGTTCATGCCCTGGTCCGGGAAGAACCCACATGCCACGGAGCGGCTGGGCCCGTGAGCCATGGCCGCTGAGCCTGTGTGTCCAGAGCCTGTGCTCCACAACAGGAGAGGCCACAACAGTGAAAGGCCTGCGTACCACAAAAGCAAAACAAAACAAAAAAATGCCACCAGAAAACTCCTAAAGCTAATCAATGAATTTGGTAAAGTTTCAGGATACAAAATTTGTGCACAGAAATATCTTGCATTCCTATACACTAATGATGAAAAATCTGAAAGAGAAATTAAGGAAACACTCCCATTTACCATTTCAACAAAAATAATAAAATACGTAGAGATAAACATACCTAAGGAGACAAAAGACCTGTATGCATAAAACTATAAGACACTGATGAAAGAAATTAGAGATGATACAAATAGATGGAGAGATATACCACGTTCTTGCATTGGAAGAATCAATATTGTGAAAATGACTATACTACACAAAGCAATCTACAGATTCAATGCAATCCCTATCAAATTACCAATGGCAATTTTTACAGAACTAGAACAAAAATCTTAAAATTTTTATGGAGACAGAAAAGATTCCAAAGAGCCAAAGGAGGCTTAGGGAAAAAAAAACGGAGCTGGAGGAATCAGACTCCCTGACTTCAAACTACACTACCAATCTACAGTAATAAAGACAATATGGTACTGGCACAAAAACAAAAATATAGATCAATGGAACAGGATAGAAAGCCCAGAGATAAACCCACACACCTATGGTCAACTAATCTATGACAATGGAGGCAAAGGTATGCAAAGGAGAAAAGACAGTCTCTTCAATAAGTGGTACTGGGAAACTGGACAGCTATATGTAAAAGAATGAAATTAGAACACTCTCTAACACCATACACAAAAATAAACTCAAAATGGATTAGAGATATAAATGTAAGACTGGACACTATAAAACTCTTAGAGAAAAATATAGGAAGAGCAGTCTTTGACATAAATCACAGCAAGATCTTTTTTGATCCACCTCCTAGGTAATGGAAATATAAACAAAAATAAACAAATGGGACCTAATGAAACATAAAAGCTTTTGCAAAGCAAAGGAAAGTACAAACAAGAGGAAAAGACAATCCTCAGAATGGGAGAAAATATTTGCAAACCAATCAATGGACAAAGGATTACTCTCCAAAATATAGAAACAGCTCATGCAGTTCAATACTAAAAACATAAACAACCCAATCAAAAAATGGGCAGAAGACCTAAGTAGACATTTCTCCAAAGAAGATATACAGATGGCCAAGAAGCACATGAAAAACTGCTCAACATCACTAATTATTAGAGAAATACAAATCAAAACTACAATGAGGTATCACCTCACACCAGTTAGAATGGGCATCATCATAAAATCTACAAACAATAAATGCTGGAGCAGGTGTGGAGAAAAGGGAACTCTTTTGCACTGTTGGTGGGAATGTAAATTCATACAGCCACTATGGAGAACAGTATGGAGATTCCTTAGAAAACTGAAAATAGAATTACCATATGACCCAGCATTCCCACTTTGAGCATATACCCAGAGAAAACCATATTTCAAAAAGACACATGCACCCCAATGTTCATTGCAGCACTATTTACAATAGCCAGGTCATGGAAGCAACCTAAATGCCCATTGCCAGATGAATGGATAAGGAAGATGTGGTACATATATACAATGGAATATTACTCAGCCATAAAATGGAATGAAATTGGTTCATTTGTAGAGACGTGGATGGATCCAGAGACTGTTATACAGAGTGAAGTCAGATAGAGAAATACGATTATCGTATATTAACACATATATGTGTAACCTAGAAAAATGGTACAGATGAATCAGTTTGCAGGGCAGAAAGTGAGACACAGATATAGAGAACAAACGTATGGACACCAAGGGGGAAAACGGTGGGGGGAGGGGTGGTGGTGGGATGAATTGGGAGATTGGGATTGACATATATACACTAATATGTATAAAATGGATAACTAATAAGACCCTGCTGCATAAAAAGGTAAATAAAACAAAATTCAAAAATTCAAAGAAAAAATAAATAAAAAATCTAAAATATGAAGTTGGCAAGTGCTAGCTACATTTTGAAAGTTGTCTGTGGTCTTTAATGAAGTTGATTTCCCTTTGACATCTCTGTTACTCACTGTTTCCCTTTCTTGGGAGTTCTAGAGGTCCCTCTCTGCTATTTCTTCATGTCTACTGTAGAATAAGAAATACTATCCACTTCTTTCTTACAGAAAACATAGGAACAGTGTTCCTGCTTATATATTCCTATTTATTAGCTAAATTTTTATGAGATTTGGTTCTTCAGAAACAATGGAAGGGGCTTACAAAAATGTATCCAAAGAAAGGCAGATTACCAATGAAAAATATAAACTTAGATTGGGAAAATATAAATAAGAATAAAATAAAAGGTCTGGAAAATATATAACATGACATTTAGATTGGTTGAGATTAGTCAGATTGAGTTGAGATCCAAATTCAAATTCAATGGAGTGTCTTACTTAAAAAAAAAAAGAAGACCAATCATTAAAAAAAAAAAACCCAATCATGATAAAACATGTAATTCACACTGGAGTGTTGGAAGATGCCAGTCAAATTTACATATTAATTTATTATTTTACAGTTTGTTTTTTTTTTTTTGCGGTACACGGGCCTCTCACTGTCGTGACCTCTCCTGTTGCAGAGCACAGGCTCCGGACATGCAGGCTCAGCGGCCATGGCTCATGGGCCCAGCCGCTCTGCAGCATGTGGGATCTTCGCGGACCAGGGCACGAACCCGTGTCCCCTGCATCGGCAGGCGGACTCTCAACCACTGTGCCACCAGGGAAGCCCTATTGTTTTAATTTATAGAGTAGGTGAAATTGAATCACTTTTGTAACTGGTTATATTGAAAGATCAACTTCCTGTTAATGACCCTCTTAGTTTATGATATTTCAGCATATGGAATATCAATATGTTCAAGAGTACCTTTACATTTTTATATCATCCATGACAGTGGAAGGGGCAATTGAAACTATAGCCCATATTTACCACTTTCAGGAATTTTTTTACTTTCCACAGAGTTGTTATTGAGGTCAGTCTAGGAGGAGGTAATCCAGAGGGCAGGTGGACAGTTGACCTGAGAACTGGAGCTGAGCAATGAGAGGCTCCTCATCCCCTCCCCTGTCCTTGGAATGTGCATTGTGCTTGCCCTTTGCAAGACAGAGGCTTCCCAAGGACACAGCCTTGAGATAGTAATGTGGTATTGAGACTGGATAGTATACATGACTGAACTCAGTTAAAGCCTCTATGTAAACTTTTAAGATTTGGAGGGCAGTGTGGAGATCTACTTGTCTTGCAGCTGCCTAATATAAGTAGTTACCTGGTTTATTAAAATTGCCACCTACCAATCTGGAGTGGTCTTCTCTTTCTTCCACCTCTCTCTGCCCTCTGTGTTTGGGGCCTGGTTTCAGAATATACCCATGCAGCTCTTGAGGAGGTTGCAAACTAACAGCCACGTCTTTTCATTCCGTTTATCTGATTCAATCCTGTCTGTTCTATTCTCTTCCTTTTATTACAGCAATACCTCTTAAATGGTCTCCTTCTTCCAGTTTCTTTCCACAATTTCCAACAGAATTAAATCTTTAAAAATCTGGTCATTTCACTGCTTCAAATTCTCTGTATGCTCTGGATAGCACATACAAATTCTAAAATCATGTAAATGTTCTCAATACTTGCCTTCAGTTGTCCTTCTGGGTAACACAATGCATTATTTTTGGCATATAACATAACAATAGCTGATACATTTATCAGTATTTTGGGTTCTGATTTGTTTACTGTCCATCTCTAGTGCCCCCCTCCCACCAGCACAAACCCAGAGGAGAGTGAGTAACAATCAGACACCATCCAGGCAGCTCTTTAAATATACTTCCTGGTACTTAGTCTGCAACAATCTCCTCATTAACAAGCAGAATAGAGGAGAATTTATGGCCTGATAGACGATGCAGTCCTGTCCATAAATTTACTACATATTCTCGAGGAGCTCCTTCAAATCCCATTAATCAACTCAAAGGGAAGTCTTTGTCTTCCTTTTCCAGGAAGACATGTCTTTGTCACTCTCACATCCTTATACTCAGAACTGCCAAGAACTTGCAAGCTAACAAGTTGGCCTGCCACAATCCCGTGGATATTGGTAGAAAAACAAACTTATTGGCTCAAAGACAAAGGGCAGTTTGTTACAAGCAATAACATTAGCCAGAGTAACATTATTTGCTTTGGTTCCCCAAGGCTCAATTCCCACAGTGTGTAGTATGAGGGCTGCATGATGCCTGAACACACATTGGGTAACTTGCAGGAGTGGAACCCAAGGAAGGATTAAAGGAAACACTAATCTTTTATAAGGGGCCACTGGCAAACTTGTTCAACACTTTCCCAAAATGAGACATCATCTGTATTGTCTTGGACAGCAATCAAATTTATCCTCTGCTTCACAGAAACACTATTTCTATCTTTCAAGGATATTTGCTAAGTGAACATCCTTAGAAAAGACAATTAAAAACAAAAGCCATTAATGACTTTTTTTCAGAAGATGTGAGAGAATATCTCTCAACATAATGCACACATTCTTATGAGAGAGCAAAGAGAAGTAAGACTGGAATGGGAGTTGAGCTTCAGGAAAGGCTCACTAACAATAATAAAATTTAATATTTTCTAGAGCTTACTATATGGCAGGGTGATTAACATGAATTAAGATGTTACTGGCATGAACCTCAATGTACATATGGGAAAAAAAGAGGTAGAGCTGGAGTTACTTGTTCAAAGCACCACATTTATTGAGTAGAACTTCAATTGAACCTATGTCTATCTTAAGAATTGGTGACTTTTTAAAGTTTGACATTTCTCCAAAGGAGACATACAAATGGCCAATAAGCACATGAAAAGAAAAATGCTCAACATTACCAATTATTAGAGAAATGCAAATCAAAACTGCAGTGAGGTATTACCTCACTCCGATCAGAATGGCCATTATCAAAAAAGTCTACAAATAACAAATGCTGAAGAGGGTGTGGAGAGAAGGAACCCTCCTATACTCCTGGTGGGAATGTAAATTGATACAGCCACTATGGAGAACAGTATCGAGGTTCCTGAAAAAAACTAACAATAGAGCTACCATATGAGTCTGCAATCCTACTCCTGGGCCTATATGTGGAGAAAACTATAATTCAAAAATATACATGCACCACAATGTTCATTGCAGCACTATTTACAATAGACAAGACACGGAAGCAACCTCATATGTCCATCAACAGATGAATGGATAAAGAAGATATGATATGTTTATATAGTGGAATACTACTCAGCCATAAAAAAGAATGAACTGTTGCCATTCACAACAACACAGATGGACCTAGAGATTATCATACTAAGTGAAGTAAGTCAGATAGAGAAAGACAAATATCATATGATTTGCTCATATGTGGAATCTGAAAAAAAGATACAAATGAACTTACAAAACAAATTCACAGATATCAAAAACAAATTTATGGTTATCAAAGGGGAAGGGGGGGATAAATTAGGATGATGGGATTAACATATACACACTACTATATATAAAATAGATAATAAAAAAGACCTACTGTATAGCACAGGGAACTTACTCAATATTTTGTAATATATAAAGGAAAAGAATCTGAAAAAGAATCTAAAAAAGAATATGTAGGTATAACTGAGTCACTGTGCTGTACACCTGAAACTAAGATGACATTGTAAATCAACAATCCTTCAGTAAAAAAAAGGAAAAAAGTTTGATATGACAAAATAATATTTGCAACACATATGTGAGTTATAAAGCATAACACCAAGGGTTATCTAGGAATTCACCATTCAACTTATGAACTTTGTCATTAGCAATAATATCTTACCTGTGGTTTTGTGCACCCCTTCACTATCTTATCACTCTATTTTTTTCCCCCAGTTAAACACTACCCTCTATTTGGGTTTATCATTTTATTGACTTTAATTTTTAACATATAGTTTTACTATATATATAAAACAATATAAGCTAACTTTGAAAATAAAATCTTTTAAATTTTATAATTACTTTTTATACAGTATCATGCCCTAATAATCTTCTGCAATTTGCTTTTATTCCACTCATATGTTTGTAACATCCAGTTTATCACATATAGTTTATAGGTCAGTCATTGTTATGGCTTCATACTGGTATATTTTATGCTTGAACAAAAAGTTCTTATTTTTCATTCCATTACAGCATCAGCTCAAAAGTCCAAAATTTCATCTTGACCTGAAACCCATCATCTCTGTTAAAGTTATGCTAAGTATCTTTTAAATATTGTATGATATATATTTAATTTCCTTTTGCTTTAAAACTTTTATTTCTTATATTTAAGATGTCTTTTTTATTTCCTAGACAATAAATCCATAACACATCTTCCCCTTCATGATATCAGTGCCAAGGTTTTTATGTAATTAAATTCTATAATTTTAAACCTCAGAAAACATTATGATTATTGTTTAACTGTCAACATTCATTTAAATTTATTCACATACTTAGCTGTTCATTGATCTTGGTTTTTCCTGTATTTCTATCCTTTTGTCTGGCATCATTTTCTTTGATCTTTACGAATCCCCTTTCATAGTTTTCTAGTTTCTGTTTCTTGATGGCAAATTTTCTCACTTTTTTGTTTGTTAGAAAATATATCCTTTTGGGATTTCCCTGGTGGTGCAGTGGTTAAGAATCCACCTGCCAACACAGGGGACAAGGTTTGATCCCTGGTCCAGGAAGATCCCACATGCCATGGAACAACTAAGCACGTGTGCCACAACTACTGAGCCTACGCTCTAGAGCCTCTGAGCCACAACTACTGAGCCCACGTGTTGCAGCTACTGAAGCCCACGCACCTAGATCCCATGCTCTGCCACTGCAATGAGAAGTCTGTGCACTGCAACGGAGAGTAGCCCCCTGCTTGCTGCAACTAGACAAAGCCCATGCACAGCAATGAAGACCTAACACAACCAAAATAAATAAATAAATAAATATATTTTTTAAAAAGTAAAGAAAATATATCTTATTGCCTGTACCACTGAAGGCCATTACTGCAGGGTTTAGATTTGGAGTTAGTAGCTTTGAATATAACCATCTTCTTTTGGCTTCCAATGTTTCTTTTGAGAAGTTACCTCTCTCATTATTGCTCTTTTGAACTTAATATAACTTGTTTATCTGGCTTCTCTATGACTTTTATCTTTTTTTTTCCTGAGTTTTATCAATGTATGACTATGTTTTTTGGATGTTTTTATACTGTTTGTCATTTACAACCCTTCTTGACTTTCTGAGTTCATGATATTGACAGTGATAAAAAAAAATATTTGCCAATATCTTTAAATAATACTTCTGCCCAATTATTTTTCTCTCTTCATTGTTTATATTAATTTGCACATATATTATGGGTTTTACAATCCCATATTTCTATTATAGTTTTTTTTGTGTGTGTTCTCTTCCTTTACTGTCTTTCCACGTTTGTATTTTAATAATTCTCCTTAATCTATTTTCCAGATTATTTATGTGCTCTTTAATTTAAAATTTCATTGTTTTTTTCTTTATTTTGAAATTTATATTTGATATTTGATTCTTCTTTATACTTACTACATTCTTCTAAATATATACATCTTTATTTTTTATGAACACATTAGATAGCTACTGCTCAGTGCATGTTTGAAAATCCCAAAATCAGGATTCCTTGTGGGTCTTCTACCTGTTTTCTCCTTTACATGTAAATTTCATAGATAACATTTGAGACTGTGGATGATGTTATTTAATTTTGCTTCTGTAAAGTAGTTAAATTAAGAGTAGATTGCATCAAGTTGAGTCAAATCTGCACTTCCTATTTTTTATGGATTGTTCTGATTAACCCCCTTTTCTAAAGTATACTTAATTGGGAGACTCAGTTGAATTCTTAGAGATGGTTGTAAGGTTTCATTCATCTTGGCAGTTTTCAAACTCTAATTTTTACTCTCAGCTCCATGAAACCATGTAATGGTATGATAAGTGCTCCCTCTTCACTCAGCAAACTATATAGAAGATTATATATAGTCTTCCCACATCAAAAGTATATAGTTAGATAAGTTTTTACAAGTACAGATAACCCTGTAATCATTACCACAAATAAGGAACAGAATATAAAACCCATCTCAAATTGTTATTTACCTCTTCTAGAGTTTCACATATTCAGAATCAAGTTTTACATATTTCATTGTAGATTAAAGTCCCTTGGGAAGTAATTTTAATTATAAATTTATTATTTTTAGTAAAAACAGGGCTATTCAAATTTTCTAATTTTTATTGAATCAATTTTGGTATTTTCTGTCTTTTATAGAATTTATTCATTTATCTAAGTTTTTATATTGGCACAAAATTCTTTATTTTCTGCTATATATTTATAGTATCTTAGATTTATTCCTGATATTAATAAATTTTATCATTTTTCCTTTGGTCTCAATCAATTATCTAAATCTTTTGAAAGAATCTGTAGTTTTCTTTATTGATTTCTGTTGCCCTTCTCTTTCCTGTTTGTGTTTGATTTATGCCCTTGTCTTTTTTATTTCTTTCCTTTTACTTGCTTTTGGTCTAATTTCCTCTTCTTTGTGTAACCTACTTGTGTATGCATCCATAAGAGAGTTTCAAAATAAGCAGTGTAAAAATTAACGGGCTGAAAGGAAAATAGGCAAATATATAATTTGGAGATTCCAAAACCACTATCACATTAATATGTGGACAAGTGAACAGAAACTCAGTAAAGGCACAGAAATTTTGAGTAGTATTATCAACCAACCTGGCCTAATTGACTTACACTGTATACTCTAGACTACACCACCAAAACATGCATTTTGTTGTGTTCAAGCAACATTCACCAAAAGAGAATATATACTGGACACAAAAGATATCCCAACACATTTAGAACAACTGCATTCACAAAGAGTATGTTTTCTTATCAGAGACAATTAAATTAGAGATCAGCAACATGTAGAAACTTGGAAAATCTTCAAATATTCTGCATGCAAACAACATCCTTGTACTCATTTGTGTTGGTCTGATAAGGCTACCATAACAAAATACCCAGACTGCGTGGTTTAAACAACATGAATTTATTTTCTCACAGTTCTCAAGGCTAGAATCTCACAATCAAGATGCCAGCAGGGTTGGTTTCTGGTGAGGATGCTTTCCCTGGCTTGCAGACTGCTGTCTTCTTGCTGTGTACACACAGGGCCGTTCCTCTGTGCTCTGCACCCCTGATGTCTCCTCCTCTGCTTATAAGGACACCAGTCCTATTCACCTCACCTTTATGACCCCATCCTTCTGACCTTTAACTTTACTTCCTTAAAGGCTCCTCTCCAACTACAGTAATATTTGGGTTTTAGAGCTCAAGCCCAGTTTTGAGGAAACACAATTCAGTCCATATATCATTTTACTTTTAATCATTGAATATTTTGAGTACATTAATAATAGTTTAAAATGCTGTTATCTCTTAATTCATTCATCTATATATATATAACTTCTTGTTCTATTTTCTTTTAACTGACTTTCTTCTGGACTTTGAGTCACACTTTCCTCCTTCTTGGTATGCCAAATAATTTTGATTGGAGGCTGGGTATTGTTACGTTGAGAATCTGGATTTTATTTTCTACCTTTAAAAGATCACTGTGCTTTGTTTTAACAGTTAACTTACTTGGGTATCAACTTTATCTCTTTTTTTAAACTACTAACCAGTGCTGTAATTTGGTCTAGAGTAGCCTTAAATCTAGGGAAGGTTTAGATGTATTACAAAGGTGAAGTCTTTTTGAAGTTTCTACTGAATTACCCATATCATTAAAGGCGACTCTATTCTTGCTAATTGGAGCTCAAAAATCTCCTGTCTTATCTGATATCACAGAATTGTTTAGCTTGGTAATGTTGGTCATTTCTTGTCTGGCCTCATGGAGTTTCTCCCTACACATGGGGATCTTCAGCAAGCTGCATTTAGCAAAGACGGAAGATAAACCCAATATAAGTTTGGGGGGCTCTTTTTCTGTATAGATCTCTTCTCTCAGGAACCCTGTCCTGCAATTCCCAGTTGCCTAACTTTCTTAAACTCTGATCTTTATGTCCTTAATTCAGAAAGACCCTACAGGAGATTTATCATGGTGGTCTGGAATATTCTCCCAGGTAGAAAACTCGGATAACTTTGTAGAGCTCACCCTGTATGTTTCCTTTTGCACAGAAATCACAGATCTTCACTGATTCTTGTCAACATCTGAAAACAATTAATTTTTATAATTTCTCCAGTATTATAGTTGGTTGTTGTTTGAGGGTAATTCAGGTCCCTGTCTCTCCAGCATGACAAGAAGCAAAAGTTTAAGACAACTGTGTTAAAATAAAAAATAAATACAAATAATAATAATAATAAATAAAAAGTAAATACAAAATTCTCATAAAGAAGGAAATTATACAATCTTAATATAACAAACTGTCCAACTTGATCCTTTGTCAACTACAGAATTAGGTCTTCAGCAGTCTTGCTTTTGTTTCAGCATTCAGTTTGAAATCTTCCCCTTTCAATCTGTCATTCCCTTTGATATTATCCATTTTGATTCACTCTGTTATTCACTTTAAGAACCCTGGAGATGTTCATTCTCTTTGACTCTCACTCTTATTCCAATCATCCTTAAAATCTAGCCTCAAGTTTACATTTTTAAAATGTTAAGTAAGTCTAGCAATAAAATATTTTTCAAAACATTTTTCATATTTAAAATTTGACCTATGAAACATTTACAAATGAAGTTTACTAACAAAACTTGATGCTACATTATTGAAATAATCCTACATTTAACTTTCTGTGTACTGTATTTGTAAATTCCCACTTTTGCCTACAGATAAGTCATAAAGTGAAATGTCATATCAAAGCTCTTCCACCACTGCCTCTAAGAATTTCTCACATGCTTATATTATTTAGCAAAAAAATAATTTTTATAAAATCAATAATACTTATTTCACTCTGGCAGTTTCTCTTTCATTACAATTGGGTTTTTAAATACTAATGTAATAAGGAAGAACCTTTGTATTCTATTGAATACACTAAAGAGATATTGCCTATAAGCTTAAATTTTACATAAAGGCCCATTTCTGGAAACCCTGCCTCCCAGGTAATGAGTGTTAAACTAGAATATCTTCAATAAAGCTAATTAATATTTAATTTTATAAATATATATTTTTATTTTTTCATTCTTAAATTCTCACTTTTACTTCTATGATTTTAACTTTTATGTCTTCCCTTTAATAATAAATAATAATGGTATATATGAGGTTTTAGAGATTAAATATTAGATTATTTTCCCTTTTGCTATTTAATAACATAAGCTGTAAATTTTTTGTTAAATAGTGAAGAAATTCAGTTTAGCTGCTCAGGTCTGTTTACCCTTCTTTGTATGTGCTGGGGAATATCAATTATCACCTTGATAATGAACAGGGAGCAATTCTGTATGAATTCATTTTGTCTTTTTGCCTAATCAATATGTGTATTAGTTTGCTAGAACTGCCATAACAAAATACTACAACCTAGGTGGCTTAAACAAAAAAATTATTTCTTTTTCAAAATTCTGAATCCATAGAAGTCCAAGATCAAAGTGTATGCAGCTTTGGTTTCTCCTGAGTCCTTGATCCTTGGCTTTTAGATGGCCATCTTCTCACTGTGAACTCAATGATCTTTCCTTTGTGCACTTGGATCCTTGGTGTCTCTTTGTATGTTCAAATTTCCTCTTCTTAAAAAGACACAATTGAATGGACTAGAGCCTACCCTAATGGCCTAAATTTAAATTAATCACCTTTTTAAAGGCTCTGTCTCCAAACACAGTCATATTATGAGGTGTTGGGAGCTCAATATACGAATTGGGAGGGGGCATGATTCAGCTATAACATTATTATGTAACATTTACTTAATAATGTGTGTGTATTTACTTGTGTGTATTTACTTGGGAAATGTTACATAGGCTTTTTAAATTGAATTATAATTGATTTGCAATATTATATTACTTTCAGGTTACAATACAGTGATTCAATATTTTATAGATTATAATCCATTTAAAGTTATTGTAAAATATTGATTGTATTCTCTGCATTGTACAATATATACTTGCAGGTTTTAAACTTTATTTATACATAGTAGTTTGTACCTCTTAATCATCTACCCTTAATTTACCCTTTCCCCCTTTCCTCTCCCCACTGGTGACCATTATATCTGTGTTCTTGTTTTCTATATCTGTGAATCTGTTTCTGTTGTGTTATAGTTTTATATATTTATTTGTTTTATGGGCAGAAGACCTAAAAAGAAATTTTTCCAAAGAAGACACAAGGTGGCCAACAGACACATGAAAAGATGCTCAACATCACTATTCTTCAAAGAAATGCAAATTAAAACCATGAGATATCACCTCACACCTGTCAGAATGGGTATCATCAAAAAAGAACACAAATAACAAATGTTGGTGAGGATGTGGAGAAAAGGAAACCCTTGTACACTTTTGGTAGGAATGAAAATTTGTGCAACCACTATGGAAAACAGTATGGAGGTTTCTCAAAAAACTAAAAATAAAACTACCATATGACCCAGCAATTCCACTCCTGGGTATTTATCTGAAGAAAACAAAAACACTCATTTGAAAAGATACATGCATCCCAATGTTTATAGCAATACTATTTACAATAGCTGAGATATGGAAACAACCTAAGTGTCCATCAACAGATGAATGGATAAGGATGTGGTATACATATACAATGGAATGTTACTCGGCCATAAAAAAAAATAAAATTTTGGCATTTGCAACAACATGAATGGATCTAGGGGGCATTATGCTTACTGAAATAAGTCAGACAGAGAAAGACAAATATTGTACGTTATCATTTATATGTGGAATCTAAAAAATGAAACAAATGAATTCAACAATGCTTTTTTACTGTATTTTAAAAACATATTTTTGCCAAAGCTTGATTCATATTTTTGAAATATTTTTATTAATTTTATTTGTAGCTATTCCTTAATCCTTTGTGCTTTTATCACTCATAAAGTTTCATAACATTCAAATTTATACAATCTAATTATTCTTGTTTTATAAAAAAATGTTTTCTTGTAACTGAATGCTACAGAATTTCCTTAGAATAATATTTTTTGTCTCTTGTTTTATACACACAAATATGTATATATATGAATAATATATATATAATAAGTATACATGTATTTAAATCTTAAACACCATTACACTACCTCATAAAAATAAAAATTCTAATAAATGTTGTATAATATTCTACTAATATATGTATATTCTTAAAAGAGACTGCTTTAGGGGAACTCACTGTATAGGACAGGGAAATGATGAAAAATTTTAACTCAACTTATTTCATAAAGATACGCAGTTATGACCAATTTAGAATTGCAATCCATTTCTCTTTTACCTTGTGATTTTTCTAATAGTTCTGATTGACTCTGCTATTTAAATACTTATTCATTTATGCTCTTATGCAATAAATTGATGGACACAGTGCCAAAGTCTATGTTATTCCTCCTTATATTATGATAAACCTAGAAAATGTTCTTGAAGCAGCTCATTGCTTAGCATCAGAAGTGGATTAAAAAAAAAAAAGCTTGAAGCTGTAGAAACAATGTGACAAGGCATGAGATAGGAGACATTAGTGTAGAGGAGTGAACACCTAATTCTTTTTGGAGATTAGGGAAGAAGATACTGAATGATAATACTTGAGATATGGCTTGAAAGAGTAGGAGATTGACAGGTAGGCAATGATAATCTGTGTGGGTGGGGATAAAGAGAGGAGTCTTCAGGAAAAAGGAATCCCATGTATGGAGGCCAAGGCTAAAATGTCCTGCTAAATTTTGAGATTGCAAATTGTTTAAAATCATCAGGGGCTGAGAGGGGACTGGCAGAGGTGAGTCCAGCTGGTAGGCAGAAACCAGATGACTAAGGAGTGCTAAAGCTATGCTTAGGAGCTGGGGCATCATGCCATCTGTAACAGAAAACCATATGTGATTTTAAAGAAAAGGTTGTCATTATCATGTCCATACTTTAGAAAGATCAATCAGATGGCAAAATGGAAGACAGACAGGAAGGGAGTGAAACTGGGGACCAATTTGTAGGTGATTTAGTAAGCCAAGGAAAAATGATAACATGCAGAGATAAGGAGGTGATAACAGAAATGGAAAATTTCTCTTATTTTTGTTATTCTTTTATTTGAAAAATATTTTTACTGTTTCAGATAATTAGCCTTTAACTAGATATTTAGTAGTCCTAAGTGTCCTAATAGCATCATGTAAATTTATTAACAATTTATGATGAATTTATTTATAATTTACTTATTTTAAAAAACAATATTTTAGGTAGTTTACATTAAAAATCAATACCCTTAACACAGAAACAAAATTTTAAAAATTAATAAGAAAAATAATATACATGTAACCAACATAAAAAATGTCCTTTGAGGCACACGCTATACTTTTTTTATAAACATTTTATTTAACTTCTTGACATCCCTCAGTTATGTACCATCATGCCATTTTCCAGATGAGGATATTTTGAAAGTGGTTTTGGGATCTTAATCTTGGAGTTGGCTGATAGAATGAGTTTCCTAAGAAAAGGCTCATCTTTTATTTATCTTTACACCACAAACACCTAGCTAAAAAGAGCTGACTGAAGAATAATAGCAAATCAGCTCTAAATTCCCTAATATCCGATTAAAGAAAGAATATTGTGGAATTTATACCTCTTTGCCCTTTTTTGTTCTTTTCTTATATAAGGGAACATGACAAAACTAGTATGTAATGGCTTTTAATAGGGAGAAAGATATATACATAATTATATATAGAACACTTTACAAGGGTTTTAGACTTGCACTATATAAGGTCATGTCTCATATCAGCCTTTGGCAAAACACAAAGTCAAACTTTTAATTAATTTTGTCAATTCATTGACTAATTCATTTATTTAATTACCAGTCTTTCAGAACCTCTACTCAAAATTGAGAAAAGATAATTTTCCTCAGGAAAGTGTAATGGGGAACATTTTTTCTATTAAAATGAAATCTGATATGTGCTAAAAGCAATAAAAGCAAAGGGGACCTTGAGTACACAGAGGAGAACCCAAGAATGACTTTCCAGAAATAGTAACAATTAGGCTATATATATATATATATATATATATATATTTTTAAGAATGAGAATAAGATTTATGTAAGTTAAGAGAAAGGAAAGGTTAATTTGGTGGGCAGAAAAAAATAAATTTCTTCAAATGCAGAGAGGGCCAGGAAAACCTTGTTCCCTTTGGAGACTTTTAAGTAGTTGATATGACTAGATCTCAAGGGGCACAGATTTAGAGTTTCTCTGGGTGTATTGAGACAAAAGAGAGATGAAAAACAAAAGCAAAAACAAGATTACAAGTATCCTTGTATGCCACACAAGGAGTCAGGATTTAATTTAGGATGTATGGGGTTTTATAATATAGATTTGGATTTTAGAAATGTCACTGTAGTGACAGAAGGGAATCTAGGGTCATGCTATTGAAACAAAGCAGAAAGAGACAAGTTTTACAATACAGGAGAGAAATGATGAACTAACAAAATGGTAATAAGATGGAAAGGACAGAACTTGAACTGGGGTAGAGGGAAAGGGAAGCAAGCAGAGGAGCACTTTATAAGCCGTCCTTCTTTAGGAGATGTTTAAATGAATACATTTAGATAAAGAAGGATCAGAATAAGACAAAAAGCTGTTGGAGAACTCAGAGGGGAAATCAATCTCTTTGACACTGATGAAAGTAGTTAAAGGATGAAATGTTATTAAGCTAATCCCATGGAAACTCAGCTGGGTTCCTGCTACAACTTGACCTGTTTCCATTCCTATGATCATGTCCATGACATTAGAATCTAGCTGTGATTCTGGAAGGTACAGGACAGTTTAGTTGCTTTATGTCACCCAGTGTTATAAAGGAAAACAAATAGAAATGAGAAAAGTTCTAACTAATCTAAAAAAATATATAAGTTGGAGCAAACCTGTGTATTTGACCTTTTTTGCATCATTGATTCACTAATCTAAAACAAACCACATCTGAATAATTTTCTGTCAAAAACTGATTTATACTAAAAGGGAAAAAATGAATTTCAGACCCTGTGGTACCTAGAAATTGCTATGGTTTTCATTCGCTTGATTCATTAGATCAAATCTTTGTAACCCATTCTCAAATCACCTTAGAATAGTTAGAAACATTAATATCAAAAAAGGCAGAGTGCTGGCTAGAAGAACTGTCTTCAAGAAAATCACTGAACACTTAAGAAAGAAGTAGGAATCTTTTCAAAGATCTCACTGGTTTTACATAATAATTATAAATATTTTGGTTTTGAAATTTAAATATATATCTTTATTGTGATGAAAATATCTGTATACATCACAATACCAGGACAACATGAATTTCAAAAGAACATATCACTAAGAGTGGAAGTTCTGTGGGACTTTTAGTATAGAACAATTTCCTTCTTCATTATCAATACAAAAAATCCAGTATCTATTAAGGAAGAAAAGTAAATGCAAACAAATCTTTGTAGGACTCTTTTCTTAATGAATCTCACTAGATTTCTAGCATTTCTATACAGTATCAGCCTCTTGACCTTTTTTTGTAATACATTATGTTATACCTGGGATATTTTGTTGTCTTTACTCTTACACCATCTAATGCAGGAGTCCCCAGGCCACGGACACGTACCAGTCCGTGGCCTGTGAGGAATCGGGCTGCAGAGCAGGAGGTGAGCGGCTGGTGAGTGAGCAAAGCTTCATCTGTATTTACAGCCGCTCCCCATCGCTCGCATTACCGCCTGAGCTCCGCCTCCTGTTGGATCAGCTGTGGCGTTAGATTCTCATAGGAGTGTGAACCCTATTGTGAACTGCGCATGTGAGTGAGCTAGGTTGCATGTTCCTTATGAGAATCTAATGCCTGATGACCTGAGGTGGAGCTGAGGCGGTGATGCTAGCGCTGGGGAGCGGCTTCAAATACAGATTATCATTAGCAGAGAGGTTTGACTGCACAGAGACCATGATAAATCAACTGCTTGCAGACTCATAACAAAACTCTATCAGTGAGTGACAAGTGACAATTAAGCTGCATCTTACAGAGTAGACTGCACATAAACAACACACTTCAGGTGTCACTGTCTCCCAGCACCACCAGATGGTACCATCTAGTTGCAGGAAAACAAGCTCAGGGCTCCTGATTCTGCATTATGGTGAGTTGTATAATTATTTCATTATATATTACAATGTAATAATAATAAAAATAAGGTACACAATAAATGTAATGCGCTTGAACCATCCCGAAACCACCACTCCCCTTCCCTGGTCCATGGAAAAATTGTCTTCCACTAAAACAGTCCCTGGTGCCCATAAGGTTGGGGATCACTGATGTAATGAATATCATGTTGTGAGCTCATCCAAACTATTTAACCAGAAACTGTCACTGGAATTTGCTTAATTCCTCTCTATCTGCTCCCATAAAATATTACCTGAGTTTTTCTAAGTAAATATTTGTGTGTGAGGGTGGAGAGACAAAAGGGCATTGCCATGCAAGGTAATAATTCTCTCACCTTCAACTAGCACTGGGATACCATTTGCATTCAACATCTCTGTCTCATTCAATGCTGTTGTCCCCCCACCCCACATCATTTATTGTCTTTCTATTGCTGACATAACAAACGACTACAAACATATTGGCTTAAAACTACAGTCTTTTATAGTCCTGGCTGAACAGTTGTGTGCTGTTCTAAGCATTCTATTTAAAATCAGTGTCAGCAAATTGCATGCATTTGATTCCTTGGAATCTCTAGGGCAAAAGTGGTTGTAGGACTGAGGCCCCATTTTCTTGCTGGCTCTGAGCTGAGGGATGTTTCCAGCTTCTAGAAACTGCATGCATTCTTTGGCTTATGGCTTGCTTCCTCCATCTTCAAAGTCGGTAAATGTGGCTGAAGTCTTGCTCTCAATGCCCTTTGCTGAGAAACTCTTCTGCCTTCCCCTTCCTTGCCATATAAAGTAAGATATTTTCAGGCATAAGGCCAGTGGGTAAAGATCATGGGGGCCAAAAACCTGCCTACTGCACATCAGAAATCTCAATTCTATTTACACTTCCCTACTTTCTCTTCTATGAACTTTTCTTTCATTTATGGACATACATACATACACTATTACATTTCCTTGTAATTATACTATGTTCCCCTAGTAAATCCATCTCTGAAAGTACTCTACATACTTATTTTTCAAGATCCAATTCAAAACCAATCTTTTTCACGAAAACTTTTTGACCTCTAACTGGAATCAATGTCTCTGTCTCCTAGAGTTCTCTGAGAGTAGGATGGATAAGACAATTAGGAAAAGGGACTAAGATTTATTCTGTGCCTACGATATGCCAGGTGCTTTAAACACATTTGTGGTACACACCTAACGAAAGGAGTTGGCATTATTAATCTTACTTAATAGGTGAAAAATGTCCCAGAGAGAGTCGTTCACTTCCCTGATAACACGTGGCTTATAAACATAGGATGTAACTGCTGATCTGGTGGTCTGTAAAACATCTGTGATTTTCCTGCTGCCTCAATGTCCTTGGTACCTGTGTCATAGCCCTTATCAGGGCTAATGTAATGTAATGTCCCAGATGTCAATAGTCCCTTGAATTAAAATAACTTGAGCCCTCATTCCACATATTGTGAGAAGTCCAGAGCTCCAGAAATTGTGGAATTGTGCTTTGCTAACTTCTCACCATGTAGTAGCTCACTTTGGCACCAGTCCCCTAGCAGCCTTTATCCAAATGTGAACTTCTGTGGGTGTTTTTAGGGAGTATCTCATATCTGTTCCTGAGTCTTACGTAGAACATAAGTCTTATGTAGAACATAAGTCTTATGTAGATCTCTTACATGTGTCTTACCCATTGCCCTCCAATCCCGCAGCTGCTGTTCTCTCTCTTCACTCCTTCTGCATTACACCAGATGCTTTTTCCTGAATTTTACAAAGCACCACGAATGCATGACTGTTGTGTTTAATGTCTTCTCTGAAGTCTGGGAGAAATAGAGAGATATTCCAAAAAGCACAAACAATGATTGAAAAATAAATATGAGACATTGTTATTCTTAAAGCTTCCTCAGTTGTCTATGCCATCAGACTTTGCTCACCTGCTCTGTATCTCCTTGAACCCAAAATGCTGTCAAGCATCTGATCTTCGTACTCTCTCTCCCCAGATCCTTTCTCCCAACTCTAATTCTCTCTTTTCCCCAGACTACCCATAAAGCCTTGTGTCTTATACCAGCCATGGGAAAAGTGAAATGTCTAATTTATCACTCATGCAGTTCATTTTGCAGGTGTGTGGAAAACACTCCCATCCTATTCCCAGTAGAGAGTTGGGCAAAAGGGAGCACACCTTATTCAATAAAAAGGTCCATTAAAGTGTTTTCCAAACTGAAAGAGTCAGTTACCTCTAATATGTATTGTTTACTCCTTCCTCTGAATTAGGATAGTGTTTTTTAAATATTTTTTTCATGTTCTCCTCATGAATGTAGCATGTGGAGGTAGGGTGGGGGGATGCACATACACTTCACCACTAGAATGTGAGCTCTTAATTTGGGGGAGAATATCTTACTTTTATTGGACTTTGTATACCCTAGCTGCATAGCCAGTGCTTTGCATGCTGTGGTTTTGAAATGATCAGCACATGAAGCATTCCCTTAATAGCTTATTCCCTAAACCACCTGGGAAAAGACAGAGTTGAATGTTTTGTGGTTTTCTAAATCGTTCTAGGATTTGTAACTTATTTACCTATGTCTCTTTTATCCAATTACTTACTTTAACTGCAGTGATTCCTGTTTTATTTGTTACATTTTGCTAGTACTTAACTAAGGTGTCATTATAATGCAAAATTAAAGATTTTCTTGAAAAATAAATTGGTCACAATAGGCCCTCAGATTTAAAATGGATTTTAAATAGTGCATACAGGCTTTATTTTTCTCTATTTTAAAGTAGCATATGCTCAAATACATATATTCCTGAAAAGAAGTGCCAGTCTTCAATAAAAGTCCATGGACATATTTAATCACAACACTTGAAGTGAAAAAATAAGTTAATTATTTTAAGGTTGCTATTTGTTTACTCTGTTTTTTAGTGTGTTCCTAAATGGCTTAGTGGGGTCTAACAAAAGAATAGAATTAAAAGCCTAACAAAATTTATTCTTACTGTGTTTTCAGACTTCTTGGTTCCCAGAATATAGGAACGTCATAACAGAAGATCACCTAATTTCTTTATGTTTCGTGAACATGTAGTTGATATGAATTATTTGCTAAAATCCTATGTAATCCCATTTAAAATCTTTGGATTAATAGGTTTTAGGTAGAATTATTTTGGCCTATGCAATTTGCCATGGTCATAATGCCTCTTTAAATGCTTATAGGCATGGTGAGTAACTTAACTGAATCTGGAAAGCATTACCCATAGAAATTGTGAAGTGCAGTGTATTTATTTGTCCCTGGAAAACTGCCAAAGCAGTGGGCAAGCAAACTGCCAGATATGTGCATGGGGCACCCATGAATGACAGACTAAAGTACATATGAGACCTGATACCAGGTCTGGGAGGACTGGTATCATCAAAGCATCTGGGCCCTGAAGTGTGACTGCATTATATTTTCTACTCCCAATGGAGAACAATGCTAATCATGAACGCAGAGGCTGGCATTGTTTAGAGTCCTTTTGTTTTGAAACCTTTGCCGTACATTAGAATAAAAATAGAGCCATGCTTTTAATATTTGAAATCTTAAGACTCGTCTGTAATTGCTTTGGACTATATCTATTCTTATAGCGCTGTTAGTAATACTGGGTGCACAATATGTTAACATAGATACTCAATTCGGCTCTTTTTCACTTTTGAGGATGCACTTATGCTAAATGGATGGGATGGCTTTCTGTCTTCATTTGTTCAGTTACAGATATGACCCCTAATAAATGTTACACAGTAAATACTAATTATAGACTTAATGCCTTTTTCTTGATTTCTTTGTTTTTCACTCTTCAGTTTAAAGAAGTAGGGCTCCAAAGCACCATCTCAAACTGTATTTTCTGGATATTGGAAACTAAACTGCTATGAACTTCATAGATAGTAAAATACTCTTTCAAAATATGTTTGGAGAATATTTAAATGTAAGTTTGGACCAAACTAGAACAATGTTTAATTATGCTTTAAAAAAAGAATGAGCAAAAATAAAAGCCACTGGAATGGGACAATTTTATTTGCTTAATATAGAGGGCAAATTACTTTTTCACTATATTTCAGTGATTCTCAGAACTGAGCAAACTTTATAATAATGAGGGGGAGGGCTTAAAATATGAATGCATAATAACTACATATTCATGAATAATTTGATTTAATTGTTTTGGGGCAAGGTCGACACTTCAGTATTTTTAAAGGCTCCCCCAAGTGACTCTAGTGTCTATCCAGTGTTAAAATTACTGCTATATCTGAAGTTATAATTGAAACTACTTTAATTGTTTAATCCCCCATCACATATTGTGTTTGTAATATACCTCTCTTCTTACATCTCTGGACTTTATGAAAATGTCTTTAGTTTTCTCTTTTCTTATTCAGTGTTCTACTGAGTGGAAGGGAGATTTTATTTTTTTAAAGAAACACTGATTTTGAAAACCATGATCATCAATTGCTTCGTTTGATGACCTAATTGGTGAAAAGTATGGGTGTGAAGGGGAGAGGAATCTCTTATCCTAACTCTCATTACCACTGTTTTGTTATTTGATAAAATAAATAGAAATGCATCATCAGCTTTCCTCTTGGTTCTAATTGTTAGTTGATTAGAAATTTGTCACTTTTTAGCATAGGATTTCACAATCAGAAAATTGGTTAGAAGTTCAGGAAGAGCTTTTGGTATAAGAATCCTCTAAGCCCCTTCTGTAAACAAACAGCGTAAGTAATTGTCAACACTGTTACTACTGCTAGATGCTTACCTGCATTGTTGCGATGTATATATATTGGGTTTTTTTTGTTTTTTTGTGGTACGCGGGCCTCTCACTGCTGTGGCTTCTCTCGTTGCGGAGCACAGGCTCCGGATGTGCGGGCTCAGCGGCCATGGCTCACAGGCCCAGCCGCTCCGCGGCATGTGAGATCTTCCCGGACTGGGGCACGAACCCGCGTACCCTGCATCTTCAGGCAGACTCTCAACCACTACACCACCAAGGAAGGCCACATATTGGATTTTAATGTGAACACATACTCTGATACTTGACAGATATTTTTATTTTATCAAAATAATCTACATTAAAATTGAAACAAATCTTTAAATAATATGTGTATAGCCTCTAGATATTACTAAGAAACAAGAAGCAAAGAAAAACTTCTCAATTTTTAAATTGACTTTAGTGATTTTTGTGAAGATTATTATCATTATCTCCCCTTTTACCTACCCTTCCTTCATTCTGTCCTTTTCTTTCTTCTTTTATTTCCTTCCTTGCTCTCACTCTTCCCTTATTGTAGATATAATACTTGAAAAAAAATTCAGTAAGGAAAACACGTGAAGCTGGTCACTGTTACCTTCTGCAGCCACTCTTCCTGTTTGCTATAGTCTCCTCTCAACTCTGCCCCATCATATCTGGGTCCTGACTGACAGATTCTTGTTGGACTTGCATTATTCAGACCTTTCTTGGTCTATGCATCATATGTGCTGTACCCTAAGAAAACAGGCAATATTCTCACACTGTCTGCCTCAAAATATATTTGCATCATTGCTATTTCCTTGGCACTTTGCTAGATGTCTAGTTAGGACAAATAATTTACAAAGTGTTAATGGTAAATACTATCTTATTATGAAAAACAATCTTCTTGGTCATAACACTTTAAAAGACTCCACAAAAATGTTTGCAGCAGTTAGGTAGAAAAAAAAAAGAAATGAACTAGAAGTTAAGGCTGGTGCCAGTAGCTTTATGTGACCATTATATAACATGATGTGATCTTCAATTTTGTAAGTCCCAAAATTGGTGTCATTAGTTCATCCAAAGATAAACAATTTCACTTAAGTGACTTCCACTTTCACAATTTACAAGAGACTTATGTATAAATGAGGGTACAAAATAAACATTTCAAGGTTATACTATATATAATATGTACATCATAAAAATACTATTGCATATTATTCCTCATTAGAATTTAAGATGACAGGGACTGTCTATTTTATTAACTACTATATTCTTAGTTCCTAGACCAATGTCTGATACATATATTAGGTATCTAATGAATAGTATGAGTTTATAAAATTAAAATTTCATGCTATGTGGTAAAGTCCTCTTTACTTACTGGTACCATCCACTAGAATTTAAATCCCGTGATGCTTGGGACTGTATTATTCACATACGTAATGCTTGCTCCAACACAATGCTTCAGCAAACCAGTACATGATTTCCTACAGATGTTAGAGTTTAAATCGTAATGACAGAGATGATGATGATGATGGTGACAAGTCATCACCTAAGAATGATGAGTCGGTAGGGCATGTTGAGGAAAGAAGAGAAGGTTTGAGATCATTTGAGAAAAAATATTGTTAAATAAATATGAAGAAATTGTCTGGCAATTTTGGGTGCTTTTTGAGATTATGGTCTTCATATTTTAAAAAGTTCATTTAACACATTTGTGTAATTTTCTCCAGCAGCATTCCACTTCTCAGCTGCAGCCAAGGAGTACACAAACATTTAGCTATAGCCAGGGCTGGCATTTTGCCTGTGGGAAAGAGAGTGAGAAAGAGGAAGAGAGAGAGAAAACAAGTGAGCCAAAAGCAGAATGATCAATAAGTGAGAAAGCTGAACAGCATTTATATCAAAGAATCTGGATTTTTGAGAGAGCAAGTGAGAAATTCAGCACTGAAGTAATAATGAGAAACAGTAAGCACTTCTGTCATCTTGAATACTGAGCTGTGTGAGTTGACTGTGGGTAAAACCATTACCTGAAAAGCCTGTAAAAGAAAGTGTCTTCAAGAGATAGTTATGTCATTTGGGCCACCAAGATAAGAGCAATATTTTTAAGAGGTGTTTAGAAAAGTGGAGTAATTTTTTTTTAATAGGATTTGAGATTCTAGGGGCATAGGAGAAAGATTTAAGAGGGAAGGAGGGAAGGAGAGAGAGAGTAAATAGAAAATGAAATCATAGTAAGAGATGTACAGGAAGTACAGACATCAGCATCTTTTGATGGATGGACAAGACAGTCCATCAGATAAACAATCTGATGGTGACTGCAATGGACAAGACTGTGAGGCATGTGGGACTGTAGATCCATAGCGAGAAGGCCTTTCAAAATCTTGCTACCCAAAAATGAGATTCAAATATCCTCAATATTTTCTTCCAGGTCATTGATAAACTGCTGACTAAAAGGAACTGATCATGTATATTTGATTCTGGCACAGCGAATTTGCTTTTGGATTTACCATCAGTGCTTTTTATAACTCCACTTATTGTTATCCATCTGCACTGTAAAGAAACCTATGGTCCTGCCTTTGAGCTTTGTATATAGAGAGGAGTATTTAGGCAAATATTAAAATAAAATTTCCAGAATAAGTTTTAAAAACTGTTCTCATAAATAATTAATGCATATAAATGACTTTTTCACAAAAAATAACTGGATAAGATAAGACTATCTTCGTGTAATAACAGTCAAATTGCATGAGGCTCCAAAACATTTTAAAATATATTTATATGTATATATTTTTTTGTTTATTTTCTATTTTTTTTGTGAAAAAGTCATTTATATGCATTAATTATTTATGAGAACAATATTTAAAATGTATTCTGGAACTTTTATTTTAATATTTGCCTAAATACTCTTTATTATTTTTCTCAGAACTGTAGCTAAAATTAAAGCATTAGGGAGATAACTTCAAGGTGGTGGAGGAGTAAGACGTGGAGATCACCTTCCTCCCCACAAATACATCAGAAATACATCTACATGTGGAACAACCCCTACAGAACACCTACTGAACGCTGGCAGAAGACCTCAGACTTCCCCAAAGGCAGAAACTCCCCACGTACCTGGGTAGGGCAAAAGAGAAAAGAAAAAACAGGGACAAAAGAATAAGGATGGGACCTGAACCTCTGGGAGGGAGCTGTGAAGGAGGAAAAGTTTCCACACACTAGGAAGACCCTTCACTGGCAGAGACGGTTGGTGTGTGTGGGGGGGGTAGCTTTCAAGCAATGGAGGAGAGCGCAGCAACAGGGATGCAGAGAGCAAAGTGGAGAGATTCCTGCGCAGAGGATCGCTGCCGACCAGCACTCACCAGCCTGAGAGGCTTGTTTGCTCACCCGCCAGGGTGGGTGGGGGCTGGGAACTGAGGCTGGGGTTTCAGAGGTCAGATCCCAGGAGAGGACTGGGGTTGGCTGCGTGAACACAGCCTGAAGGGGGCTAGTGCACCAAAGCTAGCCAGGAAGGAGTTCAGGGAAATGTCTGGAACTGCCTAAGAAACAAGAGACAATTGTTTTGGGGTGTGTGAGGAAAGGGGATTCAGAGCACGGCCTAAACGAGCTCCAGAGATGGACGTGAGCCACGACTATCAGTGCGGACAGCAGAGACCTGTGGTCTCAGACCAAGGTCGGACCAAGCCGATGAAGAAGCCTGTGTGCAAGACAGGTCACTATCAACACTTCCCCTCCCAGGAGAATGTGAAGCCCGGCACTGCCAGGGTCCCGTGATCCAGGGACAACTTCCCCGGGAGAACACACAGTGCACCTCAGGCTGTTGCAATGTCATGTCAGCCTCTGCCACCACAGGCTTGCCCCACAATCTGTACCCCTCCCTCCCCCTGGCTTGAGTGAGCCAGAAGCCCCCTAATCAGCTGCTACCTCCCCCACAGGATGGGAACAGATGCCCTCAGGTGACCTACAAGCAGAGGTGGGGCCAAATCCAAAGCTGAACACTGGGAGCTGTGCAAAAAAAGAAGAGAAAGGGAAATTTCTTCCAGCAGCCTCAGGAGCAAAAGACTAAATCTCCACAATCAAATTGATGTACCCTGCATCTATCATACCTGAATAGACAACGAATCATCTCAAAATTGAGGTGGTGGACTTTGGGAGCAACTGTAGATTTGGGGTTTGCTTTCTGCATCTAATTTGTTTCTGGCTTTACGTTTATCTTAGTTTAGTATTTAGAGCTAATTATCACTGGTAGATTTCTTTACTGATTTGGTTGCTCTCTTCCTTTTTATATATATATATATATTTTTTTTTTCCTTTATCAACTTTTGTGAGTGTGTATGTGTACGCTTCTTTGTGTGATTTTGTCCGTATAACTTTGCTTTTACCGTTTGTCCTAGGGTTCTCTCTGTCCGTTTTTCTCTTTTCTTTTTTTCTTAAGTGTAGTTTTTAGCACTTGTTATCATTGGTGGATTTGTTTTTTGGTTTGGTTGCTCTCCTCTATTTCTTTTTTTTTAATTACTCTTTTATATTTTTAATATTTTTTTAAAATTTTAATAGCTTTATTTTCTTCTTTCTTTCTCTTTCTTTCTTTCTTTCTTTCTTTCTTTCTTTCTTTCTTTCTTCTCCCTTTTGTTCTGAGCCACGTGGCTGACAGCATCTTGGTGCTCTGGCTGGGTGTCAGGCCTAAGCCTCTAAGGTCGGAGAGCCATCTTCAGGACACTGGACCACCAGGGACCTCCCAGCACCATGTAATATCAAATGGAGAAAGCTCTCTCAGAGATCTACATCTCAATGCTAAGACCCAGCTCCACTCAATGACCAGCAAGCGACAGTGATGGACACCCTATGCCAAACATCTAGCAGGACAGGAACACAAACCCACTCATTAGCAGAGCAGAGAGGCTACCTAAAATCATAATAAGCTCACAGACACCACAAAACACACCACTGGAGGTGGTCCTAGCTATCAGAAAGACAAGATCCAGCCTCATCCAGTACAACACAGGCACCAGTCCCCTCCAAGGGAAGCCTACACAACCCACTGAAACAACTCTACCGACTGGAGGCAGACACCAAAAACAATGGGAATTACAAACCTGCAGCCTGCGAAAGGAGACCCCAAACACAGTAAGTTAAGCAAAATGAGAATACAGCGAAATACACAGCAGATGAAGGAGCAAGGTAAAAACTCACCAGACTAAGCAAATGAAGAGGAAATAGGCAGTCAACCTGAAAAAAATTCAGAGTAATGATAGTAAGGATGATCCAAAATCTTGGAAATAGAATGGAGAAAATATAAGAAATGTGCAACAAGGACCTAGAAGAACTAAAGAGCAAACAAACAATGATGAAGAGCACAAAAAAGAAAATTAAAAATTCTCTAGAAGGAATCAGTAGCAGAATAACTGAGGCAGAAGAATGGATAAGTGACCTGGAAGACAAAATAGTGTAAATAACTATGGCAGAGCAGAATAAACAAAAAAGAAAGAAAATAATTGAGGACAGTCTCAGAGACTTTTGAGACAACATTAAATGCACCAACATGCGAATTATAGGGGTCCAAGAAGAAGAGAGAAGCAAAAAGTCACTGAAAAAATATTTGAAGAGATTATAGTTGAAAACTTCCCTAATATAGGAAAGGAAAAAGCCAATCAAGTCCAGGAAGCACAGAGAGTCCCATACAGGATAAATCTAAGGAGAAACACACAAAGACACATATTAAGAAAACTATCAAAATTTAAATACAAGGAAAAAATATTAAAAGCAGAAAGGGAAAAGCAACAAATAACACACAAGAGAATCTCCATAAGGTTAACAGCTAATCTTTCAGTAGAAACTCTGCAAGCCAGAAGGTAGTGGCAGGACATATTTAAAGTGATGAAAGAGAAAAACCTACAACCATGAATACTCTACAGAGCAAGGATATGATTCAGATTTGACAGAGAAGTTAAAAATTTTACAAATAAGCAAAAGCTAAGAGAATTCAGCACCACCAAGCCAGCTTTACAACAAATTCCTCAAGGAACTCCTCTAGGCAAGAAACACAAGAGAACTAAAACACCTGAAATAACAAACCCAAAACAATTAAGAAAATGGAAATAGGAACACACATGTCGATAACTACCTTAAATGTAAATGGATTAAATACTCCAAGCAAAAGACATAGACTAGCTGAATAGATCCAAAACCAAGAACTGTACATATGCTGTCTACAAGAGACCCACTTCAGACCGAGGGACACATAAAGACTGAAAGTGAGGGGATTGAAAAAGATAGTCAAATCAAATAAATCAAAAGAAATCTGCAGTAGTAATTCTCATATCACACAAAATAGACTTTAAAATAAAGATTATTACAAGAGACAAAGAGGGACACTACATAATGATCAAGGGATCAATCCAAGAAGAAGATAGAACAATTGTAAATATTTATGCACCCAACATAAGAGCACCTGAATACATAAGGCAATTGCTAACAGCCATAAAAGGGGAAATCGACAGTAACACAATCATAGTAGGGGACTTTAACACACCACTTTCACCAATGGATACATCATCCAAAATGAAAATAAATAAGGAAACAAAGCTTTAAATGATACATTAAACAAGATGGACTTAATTGATGTTTATAGCTAATCTCATCCAAAAACAAGTGAATACATTTTCTTCTCAAGTGCTCACAGAACATTCTCCAGGATAGATCATATCTTGGGTCAAAATCAAGCCTTGGTAAATTTAAGAAAATAGAAATTGTATCAAGTATACTTTCTGACCACAATGCTATGAGACTAGATATCAATTACACGAAAAGAAATCTGTAAAAAATACAAATACATGGAGGCTAAACAGAGCACTACTTAATAACAAAGAGATCACTGAGGAAATCAAAAAATACCTAGAAATAAATGACAATGAAAACACAACAACCCAAAACCTATGGGATGCAGCAAAAGCATGTCTAAGAGGGAAGATTATAGCAATACAGTCCTACCACAACAAAAAGGAAACATCTCAAATAAACAGACTAACCTTACACCCAGAGCAATTAGTGGAAAAAAAAAAAAACCCAAAAGTTAGCAAGAGGAAAGAAATCATAAAGATCAGATCAGAAATAAATAAAAAATAAATGAAGGGAACAATACCTAAGATAAATAAAACTTCAAGCTGGTTGTTTGAGAAGATGAACAAAATTGATAAGCCATTAGCCAAACTCATCAAAAAAAAAGGGGGGGAAGACTCAAATCAATAGAATTAGAAATGAAAAAGGAGAAGTAACAACTGACACTGCAGAAATACAAAGGATCATGAGAAATTACTACAAGAAACTATATGCCAAGAAAATGGACAACCTGGAAGAAATCGACAAATTCTTCGAAAAACACAACCTCCTGAAATGGAACCAGGAAGAAATAGAAAATATAAACAGACTAATCACAAACACTGAAATTGACACCGTAATTAAAAATTTTCCAACAAACAAAAGCCCAGGACCAGTTGGATTCACAGGCGAATTCTATCAAACATTTAGAGAAGAGCTAACACCTATCCTTCTCAAACTCTTCCAAAATATAGCAGAGGGAGGAACACACCCAAACACATTCTACAAGGCCACCAACACCCTGATACCAAAACCAGACAAAGATGTCACAAAAAAAGAAAACTACAGACCGATATCACTGATGAACATAGATGCAAAAATTCTCAACAAAATACTAGGAAACAAAATCTAACAACACATTAAAAGAATCATACACCATGATCAAGTGGGCTTTATGCCAGGAATGCAAGGATTCTTCAATGCATGCAAATCAATGTGTTAAACCATATTAACAAATTGAAGGAGAAAAACCATATGATCATCTCAATAGATGTAGAAAAAGCTTTTGACAAAATTCAAGACCTATTTATAATAAAAACTCTCCAGAACGTAGGCATAGAGGGAACTTACCTCAACATAATAAAGGCTACATATGACAAACCCACAACCAACATCATTCTCAATGGTGAAAAGTTGAAACCATTTCCATTAAGATCAGGAAGAAGACAAGGTTGTCCACTCTCACCACTATTATTTAACATAGTTTTGGAAGTTTTAGCCACAGCAATCAGAGAAGAAAAAGAAATAAATGGAGTCCAAATTAGAAAAGAAGAAGTAAAACAGTCACTATTTGCAGATGACATGATATTATACATAGAAAATCCCAAAGATGCTACCAGAAAACTACTAGAGCTAATCAATGAATTTGGTAAAATAGCAGGATATAAAATTAATGCACAGAAATCTCTTGCATTCCTATACAATAATGATGGAAAATCTGAAAGAGAAATTAAGGAAACACTCCCATTCATCACTGCAACAAAAAGAATAAAATACCTAGGAATAAACCTACCTAAGGAGACAAAGACCTGTATGCAGAAAACTACAAGACACTGGTAAAAGAAATTAAAGATGATACAAACAGATGGAGAGGTATACCATGTTCTTGGATTGGAAGAATCAGCATTGTGAAAATGACTATACTACCCAAAGCAACCTACAGATTCAATGCAAACCCTATCCAACTACCACTGGCATTTTTCACAGAACTAGAACAAAAAAATTCACAAGTTTTTTTTTTTTTTTTTTTTTTTTTTTTTTTTGCGGTACGCGGAGCTCTCACTGTTGTGCCCTCTCCCGTTGCCGAGCACAGGCTCCGGACGCGCAGGCTCAGCGGCCATGGCTCACGGGCCCAGCCGCCCCGCGGCACGTGGGATCCTCCCGGACCGGGGCACGAACTCGTGTCCCCTGCATCTGCAGGCAGACTCTCAACCACTGCGCCACCGGGGAAGCCCCACAAGTTTTATAGAAACAAAAAAGAGCCTGAATAGCCAAAGCAACCTTGAGAAAGAAAAACAGAGCTGGAGGAATCAGCCTCCCTGACTTCAGACTCTTCAACAAAGCTACAGTAATGAAGACAGTATGGTACTGGCACAAAAACAGAAATATAGATCAATGGAACAGGATAGAAAGCCCAGAGATAAACCCACGCACATATGGTTACCTTATCTTTGATAAAGAAAGCAAGAATACACAATGGAGAAAAGGCAACCTCTTCAATAAGTGGTGCTGGGAAAACTGGACAGCTACATGTAAAAGAATGAAATTACAATACTTCCTAACACCATACACAAAAATAAACTCAAAATGGATTAAAGACCTAAATGTAAGCCCAGACATTATAAAACTCTTAGAGGAAAACATAGGCAGAAGACTCTATGACATACAACACAGCAAGATCCTTTTTGACCCACCTCCTAGAGAAATGAATAAAAACAAAAATAAACAAATGGGACCTAAGGACACTTCAAAGCTTTTACACAGCAAAGGAAACCATAAACAAGACAAAAAGACAACCCTCAAAATGGGAGAAAATATTTGCAAATGAAGCAACTGACAAAGGATTAATCTCCAGAATATACAAGCAGCTTATGCATCTCAATATCAAGAAAACAAACAGCCCAATCCAAAAATGGGCAGAAGATCTAAATAGACATTTATCCAAAGGAGATATACAGATTGCCAACAAACACATGAAAGGATGCTCAACATCACTAATCATTAGAGAAATGCAAATCAAAACTACAATGAGGTATCACCTCAAACCAGTCAGAATGGCATTAATCAAAAAATCTACAAACAATAATTGCTGGAGACGGTGTGGAGGAAAGGGAAGCCTCTTGCACTCTTGGTAGGAATGTAAATTGATACAGCCATTATGGAGAACAGTATGGAGGTTCCTTAAAAACCTAAAAGTAGAAGTACCTTATGACCCAGCAATCCCAGTACTGGGCATATACCCTGAGAAAACCATAATTCAAAAAGAGTCATGTACCACAATGTTCATTGCATCTCTATTTACAGTAGTCAGGATGTGGAAGCAACCTAAGTGTCCATCCACAGATGAATGGATAAAGAAGATGTGGCACATGTATACAATGGAATATTACTTGGCCATAAAAAGAAGTGAAATTGAGTTATTTGTAGTGAGGTGGATGGACCTGGGGTCTGTCATACAGAGTGAAGTAAGTCAGAAAGAGAAAAATAAATACTGTATGCTAATACATATTTATGGAACCTAAAAAAAAAGTGGTTATGAAGAACCTAGGGGCAGGACAGAAATAAAGATGCAGACGTAGAGAATGGACTTGATGATATGGGAAGGGGGAAGGGTAAGCTGCTCTGAAGTGAGAGAGTGGCATGGGCTTATATGTACTACCAAATGTAAAGTAGATAGCTAGTGGGAAGCAGCCACATAGCACGGTGAGATCAGCTCGTTGCTTTGTGACCACCTAGAGTGTTGGGAGAGGGAGAGGGTGGGAAGGCGACGCAAGAGGGAGGATATATGGGGATATATGCATATATATAGTTGATTCACTCTGTTATAAAGAGAAACTAATGCACCATTGTAAAGCAATTATACTCCAATAAAGGTTAAAAAAAAAAGAATAAAAAAAAAATTGGAACTACCATATGACCCAGCAATCCCACTACTCGGCATACACCCAGAGAAAACCATAATTCAAAAAGTGTCATGCACCACAATGTTCATTTCTGCTCTATTTACAATAGGCAGGAAATGGAAGCAACCTAAGTGTCCATTGACAGATGAATGGATAAAGAAGATGTGACACATATATACAATGGAATATTACTCAGCCAAAAAGGAAATGAAATTGAGCTATCTGTAGTGAGGTGGAATGACCTTGAGACTGTAGTACAGAGTGAAATAAGCCAGAAAGAAAAAAATACTGTATGTTAACACATACACATGGAATCTAAAAAAAAAAAAAAAACCGTTCTGAAGAAACTAGGAGCAGGAGAGGAATAAAGACGCAGACTTAGAGGATGGACTTGAGAACACGGGGATGGGGAATGGTAAGCTGAGACGAAATGAGAGAGTGGCATGGACATATATACACTACCAAATGTAAAATAGAAAGCTATTTGGAAGCAGCCACATAGCACAGGGACATCAGCTCGGTTCTTTGTGTCCACCTGGAGGGGTGGGATAGTGAGGCTGGGAAGGAGATGCAAGAGGGAGGAGATATGGGGATATATGTTTATGTATAGCTGACTCACTTTGTTCTACAGCAGAAACTAACCCAGCATTGTAAAGCAATTATACTCCAATAAAATTGTTAAAAAAAAAAATTAAAGCATTAACAGAGGCAGTAGTAAAACAGCATAACTAAAATCCATTTTAGCTATAAATGAGACTTTTCTATGTTAAATTTCAGTGCCATAATAACAAGGTTATAATCATTTATTATGTTAAAATAAGAACAAAATTTTACTAATGGTGCAATTTTCTTGCTAATTTATTCTTTACTTAATAGCACATAATTATCTGAGTAAAATCTGATGTCTCTTCCAAACAGAAAAGGCATTGTGAAGAGACAAATTCAAGTCCAACTAAGTTTTTTTGATTTAAATTATAAAGAAATTTGAGACTGGCATTAATGTGCTCTATGCTTGTATCTTTTTCTTTCATATTTTTTTGAAATTGGAAAATGTGTGTCATGGGTGTTCAGTTAGAATATTACGAATCTTACTGATCATGAAATAAATCAATATAAAGTGATTTATTTGGCAAATACATTGTAGTATGAAGGAACAAAAATTGAACTATATATCTCAAAATGACTCATTAGTTATGACAATTTAAAAATATTATCTTGTGGTTTAACAATTGTTATAAAGACAAAGTAGGAAGCATATGAATATAGTGAATGCTTAACATCTATATGATGAAACCAACCTCCTTCCAAGAAAACATTCATTGCTTAATAGCTACTTGATAAATTCTGTAAAGAAAATGTCCACTGTCACCAGATACTATAAAACTCCTAGAGGAAAACAAGCAGAACATTCTTTGACATCAATCGCAGAAATATTTCTTGGATCCATCTCCTAGAGTAATGGAAATAGAAACAAAAATAAACAAATGGGACCTAATTAAACTTAAAAGCCTTTGCACAACAAAGGAAACTATAAAGAAAACAAAAAGACAACCTATGGGGTGGAAAAAAAATATTTGCTACTGACAAGGGATTAATTTCCAAAATATATAAACAATTCATACAGCTTAATATCAAAAATACAAAAAAACTAATCAAAAAATGGGCAGAAGATCTAAATAGACATTCCTCAGAGGAGACATACAAAGCCAACAGGTACTTAAAAAGATGCTCAACATTGTTAATTATTAGAAAAATGCAAATCAAAACCGCAATGAGGTATAAACTCACACCAGTCAAAATGGCCATCATTAAAAAGTCTACAAATAATAAATGCTAAAGATGATGTGGAGAAAAAGAAACCTTACTACACTGTTGGTGGAAATATAAATTGGTGCAGCCACTATGGAGAACAGTATGGAGGTTCCTTATAAAACTAAAAATAGAGTTACCACATGATCCTGCAATCCCACTCCTGGGCATATATTCAGAGAAAACTCTAATTCGGAAATATACATGCACCACAATGTTCATAGCAGCACTATTTACAATTGCCAAGACATGAAAGCAACACAAATGTCCAGCAGATGAATGAATAAAGGAAATGTGGTATATATATATATATATATATATATAATACAAATGCATATTACTCAGCCATAAAAAAGAATGAAATAATGCCATTTGCAACATGGATGGACCTAGAGATTATCATATTAAATGAAGTAAGCCAGACAGAAGACAAATACCATACAATATGACTTACATGTGGAATCTAAAAAAATGATATAAATAAACTTATTTATAAAATAGAAACAGACTCACACACATAGAAAATAAACTTATGGTTACCAGAGGGGATAGCAGGAAGGGGGGGAGATAAATTAGGAGTTTGAGATTAACATATACACACTATTATAATTAAAATAGATAAACAATAAAGACCTATTATATAACACAGGGAACAATATTCAGTATCTTGTAATAACCTAAAATGGAAAAGAATCTGAAATATAGAATCTGAAAAGAATCTGAAATATCACTTGGCTGTACACCTGAAACTAACACAACATTGTAAATTAACTGTACTTCAAATAAAAAAAAAAAAAAGAAAATGTCCACTGTCAAATGCACCACTTTCAGTCTGCTGTTGAATACTATTTAAACTTCTCTATTCTTTCCTTTTTTCCCATTGATTTATGTAGATAATTACTTAGCACATTCCCTGTGTATATAATTAAAAATTATACTAAGTACTGAAGAAAAAGCCAAGATTGAAATGAGAGACTATAACAGGAAGAGTTAGTCCAAATTTGACACTCAGAAATGGTTTTCGAAAAAGTGTTATTACCTTAAGATCTGAAGGACATAGAATAATTGCCCAGAAAATAATGTGAGAATAGAGGAGTGTATATATAGAGAGAATGTGCAAAAGATGATCATCTGTTGATCTGTAGATACAAGCTCTGAAGAGAATCTGGTTTTCATCAAGTTGAAATTTTAAAATATGAACTAAATCTTCTAACATGGTGTAACAAAAATGCTAAACAATGACTGACTGATTCTGGAAAAAGGTAATCTGATGATTGACAAATAATGCAAAAACTACATTTAAATACTTTCAAACATTCTAATGTTTTTCAACCTTTCTAAATAAGACATAGACCCCACATTCTCTAGTTTAAATTTTAATTATAGAAAAAACACTTCAGGCTGAAAGATTAAAGTTCTTCTCCTTTCACTTTTGTTGCCTATTTTCTTTTACTGTGTACACATATATTTCAATACAGGCTTATGTTATGTATCAGTAGCTCTATAACCATTCATCAACTAATATATATTGTGGCTGAGTGCTGTCTCTGTTTCTCTTTCTACTCTGATTAGGGTTTATTTTTGGTTTGCTTGGTTTAATAGGTATAGTAGAACACAGTAACTTGTTTTTCATCTTAAAAAATACATTATTCCAACTGTAACTGACCACCCATGATCTAATTTGATTCATTAATGGTCTTGCCCTAGATTTCTCAGGGGACTTTTTATGCATGCTTCTACCACTCTTTCCAGTCACATCATGCACCTGCATGGACCTAATGGGCTTATTTTATTCACACTTTGCTATTATTGCAAAGAAATGGTGATTTTCTAAATGGTCTCTAAAACCTGAAAGAGCTAATTCAACTTTCTAAATTGCTTGACTTTAACTGTGGAAATATCCAGGTAAGACTGATTCCATATATCTGGCTGTGATTATTGCACTAAGAAATTTCCAATCCTAAAAGTTTGGAGGCCGAAAGTATCTTCCTCAGTTGGAGATTAAATCATTATAGAAACACTACTCATACCAAACATATTTTTTAGAATTTTCAGTCCAAAGAATAAAATCTTTCATCCAGGTTAAATGGAACAATACAAACAGAAAGTTAGTAAATTTGCAAGTTAGGTGACAAATACTATTTTACACATAAAATGATGTGCCCTGATATAACATATTTAAATAATAGTTTATTTCTCTGCTTTTTCTTTTCCTACATAAATTATGTTTGAATGTTTTGTTTAAATCCTGAAACAAAAACTTCTGAGATGATATGCCTTGGTAACCCATTTTAACACCCTTAATGCTAGGGGAATGCTCTCTGTTTATGATAAAGACAGCTCTGGCAGCATAGGGTGGCCAAAACTGTGAGAAAGTTTTATGTTCTTATTGTAATAACAAAAGACCCTTACTTCCTTAAGTGTTTGACATACTAGACATCTTCACATCTAGTATGTCAAAAACTAGCAAGTTCAATGTCATGGGGCACTTTTTTCTAAGGTACATTAGGAATGGATGCCATTTTTATGAGAAAATCATTGTAGAGAGCCTGATTGATTTTGGTTTTGGAGGAAACACATAATAAACTGATTGTGAATCTTATTATGGTGGGATGGACATCAACTAAGAGTTCAACAGTTGAAATTTTTATTTCATGTTTTCCACATTAACTCTGATACCAAAGCCTACTTCCAAAATAGACTTCAGGCAACTTATAAGAAAACCACGCAAATCCAGCAGAACTGTGAAATCAGACAACACAAAACAAAGAAAACATCCAAGAGCTGAAACTCCATATGTGGGTAGATAAAGGTTAGGGGAAAAAACACAGCTACGTCAGAAGAAAAAGGTTTTAAGTTTTAAGTCTGCTTTCAAACTTAAAACCCTCAGCTTCCTGGGAGACAGTAGAGGAAGGAAGCAGGATAAATTTCAATGACATAAAACATGACTCAATAGAACACTAAATTATCTACTGGACAGTATTTTTATTAGCACTGTAAAAGTGATATAAAATTTGCTAGTTTACTGGTAACTCATCTTATATTCTGCCCATGATCATCATATCATCAAAATTACATAGAATTCCTGAAATCTTACAAATAATGTTCTACTTAAGTATTAAAAAATTTGAGAAAAACAGAAATCCCATACCAAAGTATCTTAACCCATATGACCTTGACAAGAATGTTTACTGGTATTTTTGATTGCTAGTCATGTAGCCCACATCATTCTAAATATTTACTTCTCATGAAAACATTAAGTACAATTATTATCCCATTTACTGATATCTCATGTACCTGAACAAAGCCTGGCCTGCCTGTAGTAATAAGCAATAAATGGAGTTTTAAAGAGACTGAGTAACCAACACAGTGTTGTATAGCTGATAAACATTGAACTGAGATGTGAAAATAGGTCTTTTGACCACAGAATCAATGCATTATGATATATATTGTTACAAAGAAACGTTCATAGTTGTCAAGTTTCAACTACTAAAGAGTATTGGTGATCTGAACCCTTAGTAAGACATCAAAGTATCATTTATTCCACATGTTGGATATGGTTATTATTTAACAAAATTTCCTTGTCTCTATAGTTTCTACAAATTATACCTAAACTTTCTTTAATGCCTGTAGTCTATATAGCTCCATGGTTATTCACTACTGGTTTAAATGCAACTGTTTAATTATATACTTTAATATTGTATTCCTTTTGGGTAAATTGATAAATTGACTGCGCCTAAAATAAATTACACTAATCCTCCTCCTGTATGTATACATCTGATTAGCTAAAAATGCTCTGGGAAGTTGGTTGGAGACTTTCTCTAGTTAGAAGGCACAAATCATTCATTTATTCACTTCCTTCCTCATTCCTCTATTCCAGATAATTTAAGCACCATTACCTTCCAGATTCTACATAATATATTAGGGAAGTAGTGGTGAACAAAGAGATGTTACTCTGTTTTCCTGAGCTTTTAGATTAGTGGAAGTAATGAACAAGACAAAAAAAAATGCACTCAGTATAAAATTACAAGCTGTAATAAATGTTCTGAAGAAAAGATAATGAATCCAAAGTAACCATTTAAAATAACTGGTATGGTAGCATACAAGTTAGATGTATGTGCGAAAGCTCTAAGGCAAGTGTATACAAAATGTATTAGGTAAGGAACTATGGCCAGTGCATTAGAGAACAAAGGGTGAATAGGAGTGTTGCTAGTTGATGCTAGAAGGGTAAGTAAGATTCAGATGATAAAGGTAATTTTAGATTATGTTACTCTTTATCCTATGAGGTTAGTGTTTTTGCAGGATTGTGGTGAGATCATACTATATATATAAGCAACACTTCTGGCTGCAGACTGGAGGAAAGAATTGAAGAGGTGTTACTGTGGGAAACCAGTTAAGAGTTTACAGCAGTAGTATTTGTGAGAGATGATGGAGGGTTGGACTTCAACCCCAATGTACAACATCGACCCTTGCTCCAGAATTGTGGACCTACCTGGCTGTTCTACAAATGTTTGACTTGCCACCCCCCACAATTATATGAGTCAATTTTTTGAAATCTCTATCTATTTATGTTATATGTGCTTCTGTTTCTCTAGTGATATGAAATTATGTAATGTAGACAATTGTTTTGGGAATTTGGCCCTAAAGTTGAAAAAAGCTGAACAATAAGACAATAGCTGGAGGGGAAATGGAATTAAATGCTAATTGAAAGGCTGAGGTAAAAGGGAAAGAATGAATACACACAACACAAAAAGGATTACTGATAACTTTCTTGATATAAGAAGTTTGGGTGGGTTCAAGGATGAAGGGATGGTTGGATCTAGAGCAGAGCAGGAGTTATTGTCCTTAAATGGTGATTACGAAAACTTATTTCTGGGTATTTTGTTGTCTAGATATAGTAAGTAGAATCTGTGTGCATCTAGTCTTATGGCTTCAATTTCCTTTATGAAGTCTTGAAGCCTACTCAGAGTGAATCCATGTGCTGTGAGGAAGAGGCAATTACAGGTCTGAGAAGAACAGAAAAAATTTTAAATGGAAATTTAGGTGGAATATCAAGACAGACATGGTTATGTATGCCTGTATTTCCTTCTTTTCCTCATGAAATTATTTAAAACAAAAAAAAACAACCATCATCGTAAAGGGAGAAAACAAAGTCTTACAAACTCAATTTCACGTGAAAGTAGGAAGGAGATGTAATCCACAGCTTCCAAATTATGTGTAAAATGCTACCAAAATACCTAAAATTGGGCAAAAGCTGTGAGAGAAAAATGGAGAAGTGTGGATAATGACAGTAAGATCCAGGGGAGTTTATGTCAGAAAATTCCAGGAAAAATAAATTTTCTGAATGTTTAACTCTTGGTGTCAACAAGAAATGTCTGCACTGTGGTAAGTTAAGAAGGTAAAGAAAGCTCTTCTGCTAGTGATCTGGCTCTCGATTTGGAGTTGCACAATGAATCACAAAGAATACAGTCTGTCTCTCTGGCAGCAGAGGTGAGTGTGCCTTTGGTATGTAGGAATTTCCCCTGCCTAGTAGAGTATCTGGACCACTTCCTATATGTAGAGAACTAATAAAAATGACTGGACAAAGTATTTAACATATATAATTGTGAATAATATAATAAAAGAACTTACATGCTATTGTTACAGAAATGATATAAGTAAAACAAGAAGAAAAGGAACATTTTCTCTACCAAAAGACAAAGTGACCAGAAAAAAATTTCTACCACAGAGAAAAAAAATTTTGGCCAAATGTTTTCCATGAATTAAAAAACAAACTTAGTAAACAAATCACACTGATGAACAAACACCACAAGACAGGGGAAAAAAAGTCAGGGGCTAGAGGATCAGAAAGATGGAAGAGACAAAATGGGAATATAGACAGAGCTCAGGAAGGAAGCAGCAATAATTCATCACAGCATCACAGAAATGAAGACAAACTTGGAAGAAGCACCGAAGAAAAGACCCTGTAGATACACAGTAAGAGACACAGAGGCTAGAAAAGAAGAAACAAGCACTAGGAAATAGAAATAAAACAAGTGTTAAATGGGATAAGAGAATAATAGATATAGAAGACAGGCAAAAAGATGCATGTATAATTAGAGTCTTTAAAGACATAAACTGAAATAATGGGACAGAATTTAATTCAAAACTATAATAGTTAATCTGTACAATTAGAAAGAATTGAAATCTACATAATGGAAAGGAACACCATTTGGCTGAAAAAAGAAGTAGCATCTCTTTGAAGGGGGAAAATTAATTCAACTGGGACTCATTTTTTCACAACCATATTCTGTGTCAGAAGAATGTGGAACAAGTTATAGAAGAGGTATACTCAGAGAAAGAGAATGTCACCAGGGACTTAATATTCAGCCAAATCTTTACCCAAAATTTCCAAGGAAAGAAAAGAAAGAAAGAAGTCATTAAATATGACAACACATTCTGTTAACGAAGCTGTAGGGAAACAAGGGAAACAGGTACTCACTCTGATGGTGAAATTATTAACTGGTACAAACTTTATAAAGAGTCAATTGCTAACATTGATCAAATTTAAGAAATGTGTACACTTGACAGAGCAATCTCACTTCTAGGAATTATTCCAATGACATGATTACCTATATGTGAAATGATATATTTTCCAGTTTATTCAGCTCATTGTATTACATTAAGACAAAAAAACAACCAAAGTCCATAAATTATTTATATCCACATAGTACATAGTGATAAAAGCATATGAGGAAATGTTTTACTTGCTGATATAGATAGATCTCCAAGATACACTGTTAAATAAAAAATTACAGAACGGTGTGGGTAATAAATGATACAGGTAAAATAAAATTATGAAAAATAAGGCATTTGCTTTGTTTCTGCTGGTACATGTATTAATAAGTTCTAGAAGAAACAAAAGAAACCACCAATGGCAGTTATTTTGAGGGCAAGGTGTGGATAGGGGAAATGGAGGATGTGCAAAACACTAAGATTTTCACTATATATCTTTTTAGGAATTTGGGAGTTTTAGCTCATTGGAGTTTATTACATATTCAAAAAGAAAGTGAATAAATTTAATGAAAAAATATATAATATATACAATAGGTGAAGTACTTAAACACATATTCCCAAGCTCACAAATTCCTTATTAAGAAGCTTTTGTAAAGTCAACTTAGAAAAATACCATATTCATCATATAATCTTCAATAATAGTGGTCATATTCTGAGAAATAAAAAACCTCAATGTTCTGTAACCCTCCCCAGCTATGTAGCTCTGACATGTGACAAAGTAATGTCACTATACTTGCTTCAACCTAAATTGGAACATGTGACAATCCTATTGAATAATTAAAACAAAACAATAAAAACACCACCAACAACAAAACCTTGCCACTACCATTAGTCATCATTTAAGATTTATTTTTTAAAACACAATGGAATATTTTTAAAATTTATTTATTTTTAAAATTAATTTATTTTTGTCTATGTTGGGTCTTCATTGCTGCACACGGGCTTTCTCTAACTGCAGTCAGCGGGAGCTACTCTTTGTTGCAGTGTGTGGGTTTCTCATTGCAGTGACTTCTCTTGTTGTGGTGCAGGCTTCAGTAGTTGTGGCATGAGGGCTCAGTAGTTGTGGCTCATGAGCTCTAGAGCACAGTCTCAGTAATTGTGGTGCATGGGCTTAGTTGCTCCACTGCATGTGGGATCTTCCTGGACCAGGGCTCAAACCCGTGTCTCCTGCATTGGCAGGTGGATTCTTAACTACTGTGCCACCAGGGAAGTCCTAAGGTTAAAATTTTTTAAGGACTTCCTATATATAGGACCTGTTGAAGTCATTGCTGTTTATGTGGCAGAACTGTTCTATCTCTGTCATCACTGCAATACTGGTGAATTTTTACATGATCTATGTCATGTAAAAACTACTAAATCTATTTTAGGGTAGGGTGGTTAGACATAATGCAAAAATTACACAAAGCACTTTACTGAGAAAAAGAGTTCTTTAAGTTAGCCACATATGAAAATCACTGCAGAACACATTCAAAATATGATAAAGGAAAAAATTATTGAACCGTCATTTTCCAGATATACATAGTGGCTCTCACTCCTAAAATAATACATATTTAAACTAGCAAAATGGTAATACTCTGTGAGTCTATTTGTGTATTACAGAAGAGATTTCAGAAATACCAAATAGGACTTCCCTTAAAAAAAAAAAAAAAAGTGAAATGGAAATTTGAGAAATTAAAAAAAAATGATATATATTAAAAAAAGAAATACCAAATAGTCTCTCCATTTTTATAGTTAGAAAAAAATATTTTCTTCCATTTTATTGACCAGGAAGTACAACTAAAATATTATTTCTGGACAGCCCTAAAAGTAAATTTCTGGTGAATTCTGTTGACATCCAGCCTTTATAGGCAAAGTACAGTGTTTATCTTTTGGGTAATACAATGTCACACTCATAATGGATCCTGGTTTTTATTTCCAAACAGGAAATTAAAATGTAGGAAAATCTACCAGAAAATCAAATTAACATTACTAAATTGAAAACATAGTGATTAAATATCTTAAGATGAGAATAATCTTGCCTGCTTAATAAAACCTTTCATTTAATTTAATAAGTTACAGTATTTTCTCATAAATAGGGTATTTCAAACCCATTTGTATTTCTTTGGAAAAACATCATTTTTTGGAATCACTAGTGCCATGCATCTGCAGTGCATTACCTAGTATTTCAAAACATTCTTTTGAAAGACTTCCGTAAAGTCAAATCATGTGTTTTGCTTTTTTTTTTGATTTTTATCTCGTCTCTTAATTACCATCTAAAGTGATTCTATATATTTTATTCAAATATATGATAATTAACTGGGCTGAAATTATGTGCAATGTAAGTTGCTGTCAGGTGAAACGTCAAATTGCAATACACAGTACAAACCAAATTATTTCCTTGAAACTGATGTATCTTCAGTTTACATTGACAATGATATAAATACTAAAGCAGCCATTTTGACCAAAGGAAGCTGAAAAACATATTATTGAGTATGAGCTGTTAAATGAAGACTGAAAGAATAGATGAATAAGTTTCCAATTCTTTATGTGACAGCTCAATGGTTCTACTTTTAAATTAACGCTTGGGGCTTCCTTGGTGGCGCAGTGGTTGAGAGTCTGCCTGCCGAAGCAGGGAACACGGGTTCGTGCCCCGGTCCGGGAGGATCCCACATGCCGCGGAGTGGCTTAGACCCGTGAGCCATGGCCTCTGAGCCTGCGCGTCCGGATCCTGTGCTCCGCAACAGGAGAGGCCACAACAGTGAGAGGCCCGCGTACGGTAAAACAAACAAACAAACAAAAAAAACCACTTAATTATTCTGTTTATAAATCTGTTTATATGATATATGTTTCCATTTTATTCAATAGCTAATTACACCACTTGCTAATAGAAGTTTAATTTATAAAATATGTTAAAACATTTCTATTTTCTCAAAACAGTAATTGTAGAAGCTGTAATAAGCAGTGCTTATCCTATTAGAATTGATGAATCCTAATATTCTCCAAAAAGAGAAAAAAAAAGCACAAAATATTAGAACATAGACACATATATTTGGATCATTCAAAAAATAACTTGCATGTGCAATTGTAATGTGAAAATTTTATTGGTCACAACTAAATATTTTCCCACTCATCTGTATTACCTGAGAATCCCTTCCACATGCTTACCATAGAAATATAAAAGGCATAAATATAATGCTTCTTTGGAAAGGGAGTAGATTTTAATCAACAAAATTTATGAATGGTTTCTACTTTCCACATTTAAAATCCCTTTAAGATTTTGCTGCTATTGGAAAAGAAGACAAGTAAAACTCATCAAAACAGTGAATGACAAAATATCCAGTAATATTGATTTTTATAGAAAATCACCTAAAACAACAAAAAACCCTATTATTCCAAAATTTTCTTATGAAATGGTGATGGGATCATGACAAGCAGGTGATAACCACTCTGGTTTCTCACTTTATAACTTTGAGTCTATGCTCATTATTGAAAAAAAAACCAAATTATTTTAGAGAAGATTCTAACTGTAGGTTCATGAAATATAGGGCATAACATTATCCAGCATTGTCCAGCATGATCATCTAGAACAGTTTTCAAAGACAAGTGATTTTGTCCCCCACAGGGGACTTTTGGTGATATCTGGAAACATTTTTATTGTCATGGCTTGGGGTGGGACAGATTGACAAAGATTGACTCTCTCCTTGAACAAACTTTAATCAGGCTTCTCTGAGCCCTCTTCTCAACTAGGTCACTACCTTGGCATCCATGTCCTTGGCCTGATGAGTCCAGTTATCAAAGAATCCTGCTAAGACAGTTTATTGAGAGCCTCAGCCTCTCAACCCTTGATATCTGATCTGACTCCTCATCTCTTACTCTTGATATCTAAACCCTTAGCCTGCTTTTAGCAAGAATCTTAAGCCAGTTTAGCAAGAATTCCCTTATGTCTGGTACCTAATCAGGTGTCCTCTAGTAATTTTCAATCCACTGACCCCTTCATTCAGCTCCTTGGCCACAGGTCTTCAGCTGTCTCAGAACTGAGTTCAACCTCTCTCCTATGGCAACAGTCTTGACCTCTATTGTTATATTCTTGAATAAAGTCCTCCTTGTGTCTTTTAATGAGTGTCCAGTGCAATGTTTTGTAAAAATTGTTAGAATAATTTACCTTTAACAGGATAATGTTGACATCTAGTATGAGTGGGGACCAGAAATGCTGCTAAGCATCCTACAATGCACAAAACAGCTCCAAAACAAGGAATTATCCAGCCAAAATGTCAATAATACCTGGTTGAGAAACCCTATCCTAGAGAGATCAGAATGGCTGACAAATATGTGACCTAAGGTAGTCTTCTACACATATTTGTTGTAAAAAATTAAGCCAGCTTGCATATAGATTGCATTTTCTTTTTAAGATCTGCTTGTATTGGTAACCCATACTCAGTGCTAGAATTTGGGAAATTTGTAGGTAGGAAAGCTGCTGGACCTAGCCCTAACATAGTGGTTGTTTCTTTCGGAATCAATGAATATGCCTCTCAATATGAGTGAAGAGATGTTTGAAATTTGACTGTTGGAAGAAAGCAGACTAGCAAGAACATCCCTGCAAGGGATGGCAAGGGCTCTGCATGGTCAGACTTAAAAGAGTGACACTCTTTGGAGCAGAAACAGTAACTGTGGACTGCTCATACTGAGATCTCCCTAAGTCAAGCATTAGAATAAATCTTAGCAGTAAAGAAACCCATAGACTGTTAAGGTAATTCAAGCAAGGACTTCAAGAGACAGGCAACTCTTGAACTTTCTGCTCACAAGTGTGAACTTGTAAATAAGTGGAAAATTAATCTAAGGAAATTAACAAGAATGAAATAAATATAACTATGTGTCAATTATTAAATTGAATGATATAGACATTAATGTTATAGTAACACAGAAACAAAGATTAATAGTCACAGAAAGATTAATAGTCACAGATGGTTTAGTAGAAGAGGATAGAAGATTTGGAGATGAATAATATATGTAAAATACAATTTACCTCAATTCTGGAACAATGAAAGTCCTCAAAAAAAAAAAATAATAAGAGCAGCTATCACTGTTTTCCTGCTTTTCTTTTAAATATGTTCAAATGTAAGTTAATTAGAAGAGAAGGGAAAGAAATGCCAAGTTATAAAGATTGAACTGAGGAAAATGAAATAGAGATATATAGAAACAAAGTATAGACCAAGCTTAGCATAATGCTTTTACAGATTGGATCTAAATTGATAATGATAATTATTGAAAGTGTCAGGTTTTTGTTAGACTTTGAAACATTATGTGCATCACTGAGTGTCAAGTACCTCAACTTTCACCAGTTTAAAGTCCCCTTCTATGCTTCAGGCAGATTGAAATATTACATGTCCCTGTTTACATAGTGACCCTTGGCCCCCTTCTTTGATTTGTTAAGACTTTATTTTTTACAAAGTAAAATGGAAGGAAAAGTACAGAGATATCCCATATACATCCTGTCTCCACACATGCACAGCGTCCTACATTATCAACATCCCCTACCAAGGTGGTACCTTTCTTACAACTGATGAACCTACATTGACAATTCATAATCATTCAAAGTTCACAGTTTACATTACAGTTCACACTTTATGTTGTACATTCTATGGCTTTGGACAAATGTATACATCATCATTGTATTATCCAGAGTATTTTCACTGTCTTAAAAATCCTCTGTGCCCCACCTAATCATCCCTTCCCACCCCTCAAACTTCTGGCAACCACCAATCTTTTGACTGTCTCCATACTATTGCCTTTTCCAGAATGTCATATAGTTGGAATCATATATTATTTAGCCTTTTCAGATTGGCTTTTTCCACTTAGTAAAATGCTTTTAAGTTTCCTCCATGTCTTTTCATGGTTTGATAGCTCATTACTTTTTAGTGCTGAGTTATATCCCATAGTTTGGATGTACCACAGTGTATTTATCTACCCCTTATCATTTACCATGGTGTTCTCTCTTTCTAGAACACCTCTTCCTAACCCTTTGCCTTAGCAACTTCTCCTGGTATAGTCAAAACCCTTACCCTATGGTCACCATCTTCTGCAAGTCTACCTTGACTACCCTATATTTTTATGTGAGTAAAGCATCCTTTTTCTTTCTTTCTATAACTCCCCATGTTCATTATACTTATCACCCTGCTTTGTAATTGTTTGTTTACTTATCTGTGAGGACTTTCTCTTTCACTAATCTCATAGTTTCTGGTACAGTGCATTACATTCAGGGGAAGTCAATAAGCATTCCTCACTGACTGTCTCTGCTTAAGAGCTTTAGGTAAAATAATTACCTTCAGTAATTACAAACACACCCACACAAAGCAAATGCTTAAAAACAAGAAAAAAAAATTTTGTCAAGGCAAAGAAAGAAGGCTAAGGAAAACTGTTCTTTATTATTTATTGTAGGCCTTTGTAAAAGATCTTTAACTTCCTTTTTTTCTATTATGAAACATGGAATGCTTTCCACCAGTCATCAAATACCATTATTTGTTTAATATAGGTTACTAACACAGATTTTGGCATGAAGCACGCTCTACAACATACAAGCATTCTGGAACCAGACAGCCTGGCTTAAAATCCTGACTTTACTGCTTATTAACAAATTAATTTCTTTGCCCAAGTTTCCTCTTCTAAAACAAATTCAATGAAAGTGTGGTGGGGAATGAAAACAAAAATAGTAGCTCCCTGGAGTTACTGTATTAAACACTAAGTGAATCATTAAATGTAGAGTGCTTGTAAATATGTCCGGTCAGTGTAAGTGTTCAGTAAGCGTTAGATATTATTTTATGATAAAACAATATATTTTAGATAATGCATTTTCTTACCAGTGTTCAAAATACAAGAATTGTTTGTAATATTGAATGTAATACTAACAACAAGTGTTTATCTTCTCTGCTTTATGAGACCACATTAAAAATAACAGTAAAGAAAACAAGTGCAAATAGGTATGCCAAGTGTTTTCCATTTGCCCTGCCATATTTACAATCTGCTTTTCTCTATGCTTTTTGTGAAGCACATCTATTATCTTTTGCTTTGCATTTTTTTCTTGCCAGTGGAAGGGACTTAAAAATTAGAAGGGAGAAGAGTGAGGTTGGCTATTATTTCCCTAACCCCATTCATGCCATATCATTAGGAATTAGCAAGTTCACTGAGCCTACAGCTCTTGTTGGAAGGTTCTCTACTAGACACGGATACTTTCTCTGTGTTCTAGAATTTTTTCTTTTCTTTTTCCCGGTCAATACCTGTATTAGTTTTCTTTTGCTGCTGTAACAAATTACCACAAACTTAATGGCTTCAAATGACACAAATGTGCTATCTTTCAATCTTGCAGATTACAGGTCTGACTGGACTAAAATCAAGATGTCCACAGGGCTACATTCCTTTCTGGAGACTTTACTGAAGAATCCATTTCCTTGCCTTTTTCAACTCTTAGAATAACAAAGAACAACTTGACCATATTGGATCTATTCCTTTAGCTCTAACTTGACTCCATATTGGATCTATTCCTTTAGCTCTAACCTTCATGTCCTGTTGCCTGTGCTTAGTCATGCTGGATCTGCACTCTTGTAAAAGAATGTTACCTATAGCCTGAGATATACACGATAGCCCATTCTCAAGGCTCTGCCTCTCAGGCTTGACCTTTAAAGGTGTGATACTTTTCATTCATATGGAGATAAAAAGTTGCAGAATAGAGAATAGCATTTGTCTTGTTGGAGGTTTACAGGAACACTGTGACCAGATCTCTGAGGACAGCTGCAAGCACAAAGTATTCTGGCACCAAGAAGTTTGCAAAAACCAATCACACTCCCTCCCCTTGTAGTACAAAAGAAGCCTAAATTCTAATTCCAGTAAGATGGTTCTTTGGGACACTAGTATACTATCATCTCAGTCTGCTGGCTTTCTGAATAAAGTCGCTATTCCTACCCTAACACCTTGTCTCTCAATGTATTGGCCTGTTGTGTGGTGAACAGTATAAGCTTGAACTCAGTAACACCAGAATCTCATAACCCTCTTCCTTCATCCTTCTCCAAAGCCAGCACATTTCATCTCTGTGAAGACTCTTCCACAGTCATTTCTCCTCTGACCATAGCCAGCAAAGGCTCTCTACTGTTAAGAACCTATATGATTAGATTTGGTCTGCCAAGAGAATACAGAATAATCATCCCATTTTTAAAGCCCTCATGTTAATCGTATCTGCAAAGCTCCTTTCACCATATAAGACAAAAGGTTCTGGGGATTAGGATGTGAACATTTTTCAAGGCACCCCTTTTTTCTTTACCTCACTTCTAGACTGGTTTTATCCCCACCTGTTGCTAGCCCTGAGGTACTGCAACATCACTTGATGTTTCTCTGCCTACACATTTGTGAATAGGATCTTTATAAACCATCCATTTTGAGTGTGCAAGGATACTGACAATCCCACAAAGAGAAAAATATATTGGAGAGAGTGTATCAGTGAAAAATAGATTATACAAATCTTTATAAGAGTGTAAGGCAATGTAAAATTGGTAGCTGGGTTAATAGTATGTAGAAAGCAAAAGACAAAAGGATTTTCAGAATGAGACGATGATGTGAAATAAGCCAAATACTGTTGAGAAATTTCTGAGAAGATTAGGGAATATAGGAACCAGCTGTCCTAACCAGAAGGTGAGGACAGAGTGGAACATTCAAACCCAGGGGTGTTGAATAAACATCTGCACAATGTATTCACTATACTTTCAGGTAGAACAATGGAGAGAATGAATTTTCTAGAGACACTGAGTGGGCAAGATTCTTAATTTGTAGGCACCTAGAAAAAGAGAGGGCAGTAGTGAAGGACTGGAAGTTTTTCTTCTCAGGAAATAGAGTTATTCATTCAACCAGCTTTGCCTTACTCCTAAAACCCCAGCAGGTAGGGCTGTAATTTCTAGTGTTGGAGATTGAAGAATCTATCTTGGAAGTAAAAAATATACCTATGTTAAAGACCTGCATATACTGACATTTTAGGTCTTCTCTGACAAAATTGCCTTCTCATTCTCACAGTCACCTACCGAGAATCAGGTATCATCCTAGTATACAAAATGTCATTGGCCATGTTAAAGGATAGGTTCAGACCTTAACAAGAACAGAGGCTTTGAAGAAAGTCCACCTAGAGAACAACCCTCTAGATTTTTTTTTTAAATTCTAAAGTATCTATAAAAAATTTCAAACACCCTATCATACATAGCCAATGAAATTTCCCAGAAAAATCAAGCAAATAGAAACAAGGACTAGGGGGCTGAGGTTGAGGGTCAGATGCTTACTCCCTTTCCTATCTGTTGGCTTCTAGAGTACATGCATGGGAATTAAGCTCCAGATGGTTTAGTGTTCATTGTGGAAGCAGCATCCATAGGTAGCAAGAGTCCTGTGCACCAGTCAGTGTCTTTAGTGGTAGAAAGCAATGCTTCATGGTCTTGCTGTGTGTGGTACCTTTTTCTGTCTTCTCTTATTCCTGCATTTCTTCTAATCTGGCTCAGCAGGCTTCACAGTGATGCAGTGAACTTCCTCGGACCCTACACATAAATTTCTGTTCTGCTTATGTTAGCTAGATTTGATTTTTCTTCCTTGTAACTGAGATCAATGAATCACAAAATTTATTACCCTTTTAGTACTATTTGACTTTTAACTATGTGTGTAGTAATTTTAGATGAAAAAATAAGAAGAATTACGGTGGAGAAAGGCTTTATTTATAGCAAAATTCTAGGATGTTTGGATTTAATTTTTCCAAGTAGAAAATAACTTGTCTACTGTTAGCTTTGCCGAGGAAGGTATAGATCAGGCAGTGATAATTTTTGAAGAATCTATGCATTTGGGGACTTGTATGAGGTCTAAAATATTATAATTATTTATGATTAGTATGCATTTATTAAACTTCTTAAATAAATAAAAATAATTTTTCATTATGTCATAGAACATTATAATATTTTCATTATTGTTCTTTTAAGGTGTAAATAATTATTCTTTCAAAAACCACTCTGTTCTATCAGTTCTTCCTGTTTGATCTGCTGAGATAACTTGCCTCCCCTTTTTCAGTGGTAATGTGATTTTTTTTCCTAGAAGTTCCTTGTATAAATAACAAACTCCTCTGCTCTGGTCAAGCATGATAAGGCAGGAAGGAAATGTTTAAAATGTTTAGGTTTAAATAATCTGTCTCTCAATTTCCTTCTCTTCCTCCCACTTTTTCTCTCTCCCTCCATCCTTCCCTTCTTCTGTTCCTCCCAGTACATGCACGCGCACACACACACACACACACACACACACACACACACACACACGGCATTTCTTTGTAATTCATCCTCATTGCTACTTAATGAAGACTTTTTGTGTAATATTGAACACTAACTTAAACTGGTATACAATACATTTTATGCATCTAGAAAGTATGTGAAAATTTAAAGCCCTAGCTTTCTAATATTCATATCTATTACTAAAATCTAAAAAAAGAGTTTTTCTACTTATATTATATTTGTAGAAATGTTTTTCTTATGAACTAACTTATTTGAGAATATGTTAATTACTGGGGAAAAATGAATGGAAAAATCAGATAGGTGTGTTATTCAAATTATACTAGAAAATACCGTATTTTGTTTATTTTGTTAAGTCCCAAGCAAAAGCTGCATAGCCTTTTTTTGTGCTCTGTGATTAGAACAAACATCTGAGCTGTGTACAGCATTTTATGAGAGCATATTATAATCAATCTAATCCCATTACACTGGGTAAACAAATTAGCCCTAAAATTGCTGAAATTTATCATGGATTCCAATAAATGTTCATGCATTATTTGCTCTGCTCTCCTTAAACATGTGTTGCTAAGCCTATTTTAGGCTTCCACATGAGGATTAGCCTTTCCAATCACACTGAAAGCCAGATTGCTTAACTACAGCACAGAGTGTCATGCTACAGATAATCCATGCCCTTGATTAATGCTCTTATAATCAATTGCTGTCTGGAAGTGACTCCTTTCCATCACACTCTTCACAAAAAGAGCAGATGGTATTTAAAAGGTTATGGCAGAAGGGCATTACAGAGGTCAAATGGAACATCGATCAAGTGGGCAGAAACATTGCCTTTTTTCTTCTTTTTTCTTCTTATCCTACGAATCCATAAAGGAATGTGGTGTATGAATTATAGTTTGATCTATAGTTCAAGCACCAAGATATTTTCTTGTTTCATATTTCTGTGTTGTTTTGGGTAATGAACCTGGAAATTGGATTCCTTGCCTGCCAATAAAAAATTGTACCAATATGAGCATCTAAAACAAATAATTCTTAGACACAGGAAGATTTTTTTTTCAAAAAGTTTAATGCAGCCAGAGGGTTCCAGCTTAATAGAGACTTTAATATAGAGTAACTCTCGGATCAATTTTTACAGAGGTAATGGCTTTATTTCTAGAAAATCACACCAAATTTTCATTTTTATGTGAAATTAAATGTAGTGCTATGTGTAGAGGTTTTCTCTCTCTCTTCCTGTCCTTTCTCACACTAGTGACAGTCTATTATATATTTTGAAATGATCAGTTCCCTTTTTAATTGGTATGCTTACATTCTAATGAGGCAGAGTCATGGTAGGGAGGCTGCATTTCCATGTTCAGATTACGAAGATTGAAACTAAGTAAGAAAATGTCAGCATAAGGTTCTTTAAAAACTGAAATACATTATTTTAATAAATGAGTGCCTTCAGATACATAGATTCAGATGCACTGATCATGAATAGGTCACTTCTACACAATGTAATTATGATAAAGATATTCATTATATAAATAAAGAGAATAGGCACCCTTGAGCTTATGGAGAAAAAGAAAAGCTTTTTGAACAAAGGCTTTGGTAGAAGGTTTATGATACCAGACATCTGTATACCTTTCTATTGTTCAAAGTGTTATTACATGCATTATCTAGGTAGTCACTAATAATTTACTAAGTACCTACTCCATAGGTAAGTGTTAACTATTTGGGGATGCAAAGACATTGTCTCTATTGTCAAATAGTTTAGGTATATTTGGGGAGGAAAACACTATACAAAAGTAATATGAGAGACAGGATGTAGAGAACAAACATATAGACACCAAGGGAGGAAAGTGATGGAGCGGAGTGGTGGTGTGATGAATTGGGAGATTGGGATTGAAAAAAAAAATGTGGAATTGGAACAAACTAAAAAGAATAGAAAAAAAAAAGTAAAATGACATTATTTGACAGTTATTCAAGAATTTTCATAAGAGAATAGTTGGTTAAATGTCAAATGAATGGTCCTCAGAATAATGTTATTATGAAGTCACTAGAGACAGAGATACCTGTGGTCTAGGCTGGCCAAAAGAAATTCAGATTTCTGAAGAAAAGTTTTCAGAATAAATAGCATTTAGAAAGTCATTGAATCCAGAAAGGCAATGCAGAGAAGATAAAGTGGAAGCAAACACACCAAAGTGGAATATCCTTGACTAATTTAGGCCAATAGAGTTGCAGTGGAAATTTCACACAGCAAGCAGGCATATTTGAAAGTCTATTGAGGCCAAATTGTAAAGGAGCTTAAACGCTGTGCATAAATGTTTGAACTTTATGGCATATGCAAACGTTTTTGATAGAGGGAGTTTTCTTTCACCTAAGTGTAGGCTATTTCTTTCTAGTAATATGCAATGTGTTTCCAGTTTTCTAATTTTAGCTTTTACAAACATATATGGCTTTCGGTCACATCTTAGCTACTAGTATCGATAAATCTGAAACTAATAAAAACTATTTTGCTAGATGCTAACAAATCTAATCTTTCAAAAATCTAATTTATGTCAAAGGATTGGAGAACACTCATTTTAAGTTTGTGACATACATTACAATAGGAGACAGAAGTAATCAGGAGGGTTTCATTGATAGAGAAAGATACTGGACTTTGAAGGGTTTGTTGAGTGACTACAGTACACCAGGCTTTGTGAACAACAGACCTCATAAAATATGGACCCTCCCTCTCAGGAGTTTTCAATCTAGTGGGCAAGGCAGGCTGCTGTATAGAGCATGGTAAGTGTTAGAAATCCCGTAAGGAAGACATATGACAGGGGCCCAGATGACATCTTGGAAACGAAGTGCAAGCTGAACTTGGATGGGAACATGAACTTCAGCAGTGTGTGAGAGAGGAAAATGCCAGAATGGACTGGGGGAGTTGTTCACATTGCAAATGCTTTTACCCAACCTAGATAATCTGAAAGAGCTCTGGGTCAGGACAAGGGGCCCTCTTTCCAACCCACTGAGAATCACTGCATTTAACCTAGAAAAAGGAAGATGAATAAAAGGACTGTATATTAGAAATATCAGTGTAAAATGGGAGAGTGGAAATAGGAAACTCAACTAAAATTTGTCTTAATTCTGGAGATGAAGGTTATATTCTTTCCTGTGTGATCCCTTGAGACATCAATATTATTCTGGCTTTCTCTATATGAATGATAGGTAAAAGGCAGTAAATTCCCAACATGATTAAAGTACAAAAACTTTAAATTTATATAATAGAAAAAAACTGGGGCTGCTATCTGGCTCACACTAATTTCCCTAGAGGCCATGTCTGAGCCTGTAACCCTTGGGAAGCTGTTCTTCCCTCTTCAACCCTCACCCTATCAGGGACAATAAAAATAAATGGGAGATACAACGATCTGTCTCCCTGGCCACAGTGGTTTAATGTGACTGTGACTGAATCAATTGATCTTTTTGTCAGTACTTTTCCAAAAGAGAAGCTGGGACATGGAGACCTCTTACTTTCTCAGTAGACAGTGTTGTGAAATGTAAGCCCAAAATAGGGGACTGCCCTGTCTGAGGTTCCCATCATTGTTTAAAAAAATGATGACAACAACTTTGAAGTTAATTATATTAGCATTAGATAAATCCTTAGGATTTGACATGCTAATGCCTTATTTTTTCTATGCATAAACTCAGCCATACATTTGACAAATATTTATTCAGCAACTGCTATGCATGAGGTGCATTTGTATGTGTGCATGGGATACGTAGAATCAGATTTATCTCATGCCTCAAAAGTCAGTTTTTGCTAAAATACTTTTATACATGATGGTTACTCCCTATTCTCCCCACTGTGATAGTATTTCAGGCTGTGTTCATATTCTTTATGATCTACAACATGCATTATAAAAAGGAACATTCCAACAAACACGTAAGTTTGTGTGGAATTACTGTGTGCCATGCAAATGAGTATGCTTACACGTTACTGGGCATAAATATGAATCTCTAGGCCAATAGATAACATCAGCTCTGAAAAAGGGAGCTGAGCCTTTGCACATTACAGATAACTATATTTAATCTTTTCACCTTATTAAAGTAACAGACACAATAGTCAGTGTTACAAAAATATCTTCATTGGGAAAAAATGGTCTCTGATCCAATTCTTGCAAGGTTATTTACCTGGCAGCCTTATCTTATGACTTCTTTCTTTTTTTTTATCCTTTCAGCCTTAATAAGGGTGGAACATTTATTAATAAGCATGAATTGTTAGCATGATTTGTACATGGCAGTTTTCATGGTAAACAAAATTTATTAATTCTAAATAATTCATTAAGTGCTAACTTTGAAATTTCCTCTATTCATTACCAGTTTGATATACAATTAAGGACACGTAATTTGTGATACTGGTTGGTGCCCTTTTTTTGGTATACTTACGAAAACCCTGTAGACCTTGGAAGCTCATTGAACTAGTGAGCTAGAGAATACAAACAAGCTTCTACATGATCAGGCTTATCCCAACTGTAGAAGGATTGCCAACTCCTGTGATGTTCCTGCATATTTCTCCTTTAATTAGAATAAACAAAATAGACATGAGCTGCTTGTGATGTGCACTGCAGGAACAAAGAGCATTAAGTACATCATTGTGCTCCATAAAAGAATTAGAGTGATGATGCTTAAGAGAGAGCCTGGTATCAAGTGGATCAAAATTTTTATTCAAGAATGTGCTTAAAGACAAATGAGTCTGTATTTTATACCAATGCTACCTTCATAATAAATGCTTGGAATATTTTTGACTCTTTACTGAAACAGAAATGTACAAAGCATAAGTAAAATAACCACTTTAGTTGACCTGAAGTCTTTTTTTCTCTAGAAAGTATTGTGCTTAATCTTGTGGAGGGAAAGAGCAGTCATGCTCAGAAGTTGGTGCTCATCCTTCACAGTTATCAGTAGAGGAAGAATATTCTGCTCAGGAAAAATAGAATGTTTATTATAGACTTATTTATATTTATGATTTTATCAAAGCAGTACGTATATATGGTAAGTAATCAAATGTATAAATGACTTACAGAGAAAGCAGTAGTATGAAACCACAATTCTATTTACTTTGTGTTACCTCCTAGTTTTTATTTTTGTTATTGGTGACATCATAATTATATAAAACATGCTTCAATTTCTAATTGATCTCCTGCAGACTATATAATTGTGAATAATGAGAATGTAGTTTATTTATGCAAACTTTCTTTCCTCTGAATTTCTCCATATGCTAGATACTTATATGACTAATTTTTTTATTTTATGGTAGCTTCTGTAACTAAATAATACTCTTAGAACTATATTAAACATTATAATGAGAGGGTTAGTCTTTGAAATTAGGTCTCTTCCTTCAAATGCTGTGTCCTCCTCAAGGGGGACTAGGAAAAGAAAGGAGACCACACTGGGGAAAGGCAACTAATCTGAGGTGGACTAATCTGGGCAGGAGAATTGCCCACAGGTGAAGTGCAAAGGATCAAAAAACGAGTTCAGATCATAGACAAGTATTAAATAGTATTATAAGAATTTTTAATTTTATTTTGTAGACAACCAGTGGGCGCTAAAGTTTTCTTAGTGAATGGTAAAGTAATGAGTTTTAATAGCATGTGTCTAGTGCTGCCTTAGAAGTTGACACTAAACTAGAAAGTGCCAGAGACAAAGATATCAGTTAAAAAAATATTGCAACAATTTAGCCCAAAGATGAAAAATTAGGTCCCTGGCAGTGAGAATAGTGAAGATTTATGAAAAATAAGTGGACATATCCTTACTTGGACTTAATAACTAGTTGAGTGTAAGGTTGTAAAAGTAGAAGTCAGTAAAAAGAAAAACGTATCTAGAATGACGCTGAAGTGTCCCGCTCAAGTTTGCCTTTAAGTCAGAGATTATACAGAAAATGGAATATGTTTGGGTGAGATTTAGCGAGTTTTTCTTTTGAAGTTTTTTTGGTCCATAGACAAGTTTCCTTAACCCTAGAAAAGCCTTTTCTCGCCAAAGAGCTAGAGGGGACACAGAGACATGCAAGCTTGAACTCTTCTTCTTCCTCTTGCTGTAAATTCTGAATCTATACTTATTAACACCCCTCCAAGAGCAAGCAGCTGCTGAGGCTTCAGGCTGCTGGAGAGAAGGGTTTGCAGAAGAACTTAGGCTCTGTGACAAACTGACCTTGAGAATAGATGGAGAATATTTCACCCTTTGGCCTGCACAAGAGTCCTGGGACCAGTACTGGAAAGATTTAGAGCCATGCATAACACCAAGAAAAGAACACTGTCTCATTCTAAGATCACAGATAAGGGTTAAGAGGGCCCAGGGCTGCATATTACTAACTTGTTTTGTGACTCTGGTGAAGCACTTAAATCCTCCATTTAAGTGTTTCCACAGGTCCCTATCTTGATAAGGAGGTTTCCTCAACTTAGTGTCTCTATTCCTTTTCTACTTCCTCACAGTATTCTTCATCCTTCCTTTGGCTTTTGGAGAAGAGCAGGTTGTAATGCTTTTAACCATTTCATCCTTCATGCTCTGCTTAAAACTCTGCAAGATGCAATTGATAGCCTTGCAAAACAAACTTTTCCTAGGGAAGTGGATGACTTTTCATGCTCACTGGGATTAACATTTGGAAGTAGAAAAAAAAAAATCAGACAAATGGGAAAAGAACCTGGATTCTTAGCCTATCTATGTAATAATGAGTTCCTTGCTATAAACTATATGAGTTAATTACATGCATAGGAACAATTTAATTTAATTTAATTGGAATGTGAACAGAGAGATGTCTGAAGGTATCAAATCACACCTGGAAAATAAAAAGTCGTAATCTTTCCCATTAAGTTAAATGAGAAAAGGCCCACTTTAAGAATGACTTGTGATGCCTTCAGCAGAATGACCTAAATTTTCCTTTTAAAATAGCCTACAATGTAAAATTGTTTATTCATCTTCAATATCCTGTATAGAGTTGAAAATCTAGATTATCTTAAATATGTATATTAAGGTCAATTTTTTAAAAAATGTAAGTATATCCCCTAAATTATTGGCATTTGACAGATAAATGACTAAAAAAGTTGGTAAAAATATGCATTATCTGCTGTGAATAATTATTTAAAGTGCTGCATGCAAAGTTCTTTCATATTTATTACATGCTTTTACCCTGGTAAAAGTATTATCCTACCATATTTACCAATAAGAAAACATGAAACAGAGAAAACTTAAGTGGTTTTCTTTAAATCAATTAAGAAAAAATGACATTAGAATTTATATTTCCCAACCTGCTTTTTGTTTTCAATTACATCAGCCAATCAGAAAACATCTACATGTTTATAACCATCCTTGTTATCTTATCATTATTAATTCATTCATGATCGGCTAATGTTAACTTTATTCCAAATACTTACATTTGTCTTTTTGCTACTGTTTTCTTTTCCTCTGGGAAGATCTATTGCCTCTCCATACATAGTGCACTCTCCTAAACTTATGGAAAGGGAAGTAATTGACTTACTCTCAAGTAGTGATCAAGTAATCCTCAATTCAACTGATGATTTTTGTTTATGGTAATTATTTTCACTAGGAAGGCATAACTGGACCATCTGCCTCTTCCAAAACTGATTTGTGTCTGGAATAGGCAGACAGTAAATATGTAAATTTATCACCCCATCTCCCAACTCTATTGAACACAGTAAATTTAAGTTTAACTTCATCCTGAGGGCCTAAAATCCCAACATCCAAATTTAGGACTTGTTATTATTTACGTATTACAGTCTATGACCACAATTTAAGACTCTTTGAACTTCTAGTCAATAATATTATTGTTGTTGTGTCCTCCACAATGTAGTAGATATTCACTAGATAAAATTACCAAATGCATACCACAGCCAAACCTGGAGCTGGATGTTGCAAGGCAATTATTCTTCAGGTTTTCTCAAACCTAGAGATATGCGTTCCATCCTACTCCATTTTAGATATTGGTCTGTCTCACCTGTTTTAGGAGCTAAAATGGACACTTGGATCATGTAAAGCAGTTCCTTCAGTAATATAATGATGAAGAGATGTAGAATACATCTCTTAAAAGCATGTACTCCAGAACAAGAGAGCTTGGGTTGGGTTAGAATCCCAGCTCTACCATTTTCAATTGTGGAACTTCAGGCAAGTTTTATCACATCTGATGCCCTTAGTATCATTAACATTAAATGTGTATCCACTTTATAGTATGTGTGATGGACAGACTCTAAGGTGATCCTCTATGGTCCCCAACTCTGAGCATTCATTCCTTTGTGTAATTTCCTCTTCTGGAGGGTGGGAAGAACCTTTGAATTTGTTCTAACTAATAGCCTCTGGCAAAGGTGATGGGATGTCCTCCAGTGATTACATTATATTATATTGACACAAACTTGCTAGAAGACATTTCCAGAGACTTACTCCCTTACTCTCTTTGGTCTTCTCACCAGTTAAAATGGGAATGTTATGGGGGATAAGGAGACCTTAAGCCTTGTAATCTTCTATTACGGGCTTTATGCTTGAAAGTCTTCTTTACTTATATGAGAGTAGTTAACTCTGAGAAAAGGTTTTGAGGGGTCTATTCAAATCTTGATGGGAGATGTACTATGAATTTTGCCAATATTAGCTGGAGATTTTGCCCATATGAAAGGTGGTTGCTGATTGAGTAGGAGTCAGGGGATTGAGATGATGACTGAACCAGTACAGTTTCAGTGAAGCAGCACCTGTTCTCAAAAGAATGGTCCAAAGTCTAGCCAGTTCAACTGAAACAGCCTGATATTAAAATTAAACCAAAATGCCAAATGAGTACTTGCATACAGAACAAGGCCTTAACCAGAAACAATAAAACCTCGAACTAGATTCCAAAAAAAGCCTGGAGAGGTTCAAGGGCAAAGATGGGGTGAGCTGGGATCCAGGCAAAAGAGGTTCCTTCAAACTCCAGGGTCGGTGAGGAAAGCAGTGAGCCACAATGTGCTCAATTGTAGGAACTGTACCTGTTTGCTCACTAGCACTGGAACCTTTCGAGGTCTTCTCTGGTCCACTTATGGGCCAGCAAAATGTTGACCTAAAACAAAAGGAATGCCAGATGTTTCTCCAGTAAAAATGGGTTTATTTGGGATTAGCAGAGAATACAATTCAGGGTCTGCAATCATAGCAAGCCCTGTGGGAGTCTCTCTGCATAGCAAGGGAAGGAGAACACTTTTACAGAAAGAGAAAGGAGGTTGGGAGGGCTGTAGTAAACAAAAAGTCCACGGTTTTTATTTGACTGAGTTCAGGAGAAAAGGAGTCTTTCTTCTTCCTATTTGGCTCTGCTAATATCACAGGGCATGAGAGCTCCCCTTCTGGCCTCCCTACTATATTTAATTGATTTTAAAATACTGTTTATTAATACATTACAAAGCCATCAGGGTGGGGTCTGCTGGCTCACTGGTTCCCTTCTCATATGTGAAAGGAAGGGAAGGTAAAGAAATACCAGAAACAGTCTCTTGCCTCCAAATGCACAGTGTTTTGACTTGACTGTACAGTTTGCTTGAAAAATGTTTCAGAGAACAAAAACAACAGAAAATTAAATAACGTCTTTTCTTGCTTCTTTAATTTTGTTCTGTCTTCTAATTATTGTGTTATCTTGTACAAAATTCACTACAAAACTATTTGTAATTAATTTTTTAGGAGCAGGAAATGGGTCTCTTCAGAACACATTACCTCTATTTTCTGTCATTGCTCCTTTTGAGGGTGAAGACCTTTACCTTAAATTGTCCAAGTCCTTTCTCTCTATTGCCTTCACCAAACTCCCCTTGAACATTATAAAATTCTACAACATGTTGTGAATTTTAGTTCATATTATATTATATATCTTTGTGGTTTGGCCTTGTCACTAATTATGGAATATGAAATCTTCTAATGTCCAAGTAGATTCAAGAGTTTGTATCCACTAGCAGGTTGAAGATGTTTGAGCTGCAGGGTGATGTACTTGCTCAGGGTTCAGACTAAGTGCTTACAATAAGACCATAATTGTATTGATTTATTTTTGTAAGTTTTTTTCTTAAAAAAATAAAAATCTATATCAATTATATTCATGTTTATAAATATATTATATTCATGTATGTAGTTTATACTTATCCAAGATGTTCATATTTTCTCTGTCTCTCTCTTTTCTCCCTCTTTCTCTCTTTCACACACACACACACACACACACACACACACACACACACACTCCAGGCCTTCTCAACATTACATTGCTCACTGTCCTTGAAAAGATAGATGGGTAACTTATAACCATAATTATACGTACTCACTAGTCTAATGAAGAGAATTAGAAATGTGTACACAATAGCAATGCAGGAGAGAGGAATCATAATTAGCAACTATTAATCTAATAGAGAGAAAAAGAGATGGCTTGAATAATTAACACTTGCCACACAGAGTGATCATTTAGATAAGGATGACTGAAAAGACAGCAGCATTACTTAGCTTTCCCCACCGGCAAAGAAAACCAGAGGAAAACAAAATGAATCTTTGGCCCAGACAGCAGCCATCATGTTTACTGAGCTGTGGTGAAAGTAGCCTGTTTAGATATCCATAATTCTCCTTTAACCCCTACTTTACTAATAGAGAATCATATAATCTTGTCCTTTTTCATAAAATTTGGTCAGCAACCCTCTTAAAAGAAACACTGAAATTATATTTAAAACAACCTTTAGTTAAGAAAATATTTATCCCTGGACATAATTTGAAAATATGAAACAGTCATGTATTTAAGAAACTCATGTGTATTTGCTCTCTCTTTTGGCTTTGGTTTACTTCTAAAATATATACCCCATCAAAAATATCACTACAAATAGTTTTAAATGATCCATAGACAAGGCATGCTGTTCTCATCATTAACAGGGAGATTAAATGTATTCACTTGGCATACGTCTGAAATAATGATCACTTGCTTCTTCTTTTGACATTCTTTCCACATATAAGTAAATATTTAAATACTAATGAAATTCAGGCCACTTCTGAGTTGTGTTTATTTACAGTTTACTACTTTGAATAATAATAGAATTTATCATGGAAAATATGAGACAGGCTTGAGAAAAGCATTATTAGAATGCCTTGAAACTAATCCTACAAAGAAACAATCCATATGTCATTAGATGAAAAATAGTCAAATATATCTTCAAAAGTCTACAGCCTTTTTTTTAACATCTTTATTGGATATAATTGATTTACAATGGTGTGTTAGTTTCTGCTTTATAAGAAAGTGAATCAGTTATATGTATACATATATCTCCATATCCCCTCTCTCTTGCATCTCCCTCCCACTCTCCCTATCCCACTCCTCTAGGTGGTCACAAAGCACCCAGCTGACCTCCATGTGCTATGCGGCTGCTTCCCACTAGTTATCTATTTTACATTTGGTAGTGTATATATTATCAATGCCTCTCTCTCACTTTGTGCCAGCTTCCCCTTCCCCCTCCCTGTGTCCTCAAGTCCATTCTCTAAGTCTGCGGCTTTATTCCTATCCTGCCCCTAGGTTCTTAGAAACTTTATATATATATATGTTAGCATATGGTATTTGATTTTCTCTTTCTGACTTACTTCATTCTGTAGGACAGACTCTAGGTCCATCCACCTCACTATAAATAACTCAATTTCATTTCTTTTTATGGCTGAGTAATATTCCATTGTATACATAGGCCACATCTTCTTTATCTACTCATCTGTTGCTGGACACTTAGGTTGCTTCCATGTCCTGGCTATTGTAGTGTTGCAATGAACATTGCAGTACATAACTCTTTGAATTATGGTTTCCTCAGGGTATATGTGCAGTAATGGGAGTGCTGGGTCATATGGTAGTTCTATTATTAGTTTTATAAGGAACCTCCATACTGTTCTCCATAGTGGCTGTATCAACTTACATTCCCGCCAACAGTGCAAGAGGGTTCCCTTTTCTCCACACCCTCTCCAGCATTTATTGTTTGTAGAATTGTTGATGATGGCCATTCTGACTGGTGTGAGGTGATACCTCATTGTAGTTTTGATTTGCATTTCTCTAATGATTAGTGATGTTGAGCATCCTTTCATGCATCTGCTGGTAATCTATATATCTTCTTTGGAGAAATGTCTATTTAGATCTTCTGCCCATTTTTGGATTGGGTTGTTTGCTTTTTTGATATTGAGCTGCATGAGCTGCTTGTAAATTTTAGATATTAATCCTTTGTCAGCTGCTTCATTTGCAAATATTTTCTCCCATTCTGAGTGTTGTCTTTTTGTCTTGTTTATGTTTTCCTTGGCTGTGCAAAAGCTTTTAAGTTTCATTAAGTCACATTTGTTTATTTTTGTTTTTATTTCCATTTCTCTAGGAGGTGAGTCAAAAATGATCTTGCTGTGATTTATGTCATGGATTGTTCTGCCTATGTTTTCCTCTAAGAGTTTTGTAGTGTCTGGACTTACATTTAGGTCTTTAATCCATTTTGAGTTTATTTTTGTGCATGGTGTTAGGGAGTGTTCTAATTTAATTCTTTTACATGTCAAAAGTCTACAGCCTTTTAAATGTTTTCTTTGGTTGTACTGAAATGCCTAATGGCCACCATGGATATTTCACATTAGGTCCTCATGCTCAGGCTGTTCCTAGTATTGTGTTTCTAAGAATCAATTTATGAACACTGAAAACTAAGAATATTAAGTAAAAAAAAATGTTTAATTTTGCTATCTGAAAATAACTTTTAATTCTTATTTTCTCAAGAAGTAGACATCACTACTCATTATGATTTTTGTGAATATTTAGTAATATAATTGTAAAATTCAAACAGAGTATGTGCTATTATTTGCTTTGAAATCTGTATTCCTCTTTGGATCCACAAGTGATCATGAACTATTTTACAAGGGAAATGAAGAAAGGGTATCCAAAATCAGGATAACCTTCATCTTTTGGGTTGAAATATATCTACTTTGCTAATATTAATACTTACCATCTTATAACTCCTCACAGTTTATTTATGTTTGTCTTGTCTTGAACTTAAGTGTTGTATTTTTGTCCCAATTGTTTCAGTAACCCTTTTCTTAGATTATTTTTAAAATCCTATTTGCAGACTTTTTGCTCTTTCATCTCCATGGACAATTGAATATTTAATTTAAATCTGTGCAAGAAAAATAAAATGGATATTTAAAAAAATCTGCTTGTATATTTTATTACATGACTTTTCATTTTAAAAGAAAGATGAAATACTGAGTTAAGTTCACTTTATCTCTCCCAGAAAGCCTAGTTTTTCATTTATATTCTCCACATTCTTCAGTGTGAATGCTGTCCTCCAGAAAAACTGCATTATTTGCCATTTTCCTGCATAAAATCCTTGATTACAGGTTCCTTTACATAGCTATTCTGTGTTCACCTGTGAAAAAATCTACATCTTCTTCAATGCCTTAATACAATTGATTCACAGACTTCTTTACCTCACCCTAACACAATGTGACACATTTCTACTTTTCTCTCCATAAAGCAGTTTTCTGTATAATCATTTTGAAACTTTTAATACTTTTGTTTTCCTTTTTTATTTACTTGTTCTTCTTACTTGCTTGATTTTGTCCCTGTTAAGAAAAATATATATCCATATTTTTTTGATCCTCATTGTCTTATTTATAAATCAAGATTAATAATAATTCTTATAATTTATTGTACTTTTCTTATAAGTTATATATTGTGATAAATATATACATTATCTCTTTTACTCTTTATGAATATCTTATGGATGTCATTACTTCAGTTTTACAATAAAAAATCTTCCCAAACATTTGATTCAGGATTGAAACTAAGGTCTTTTTGACTCCAAAGTTCCTGTTATTAACTACTAGATTACATATTCTTACCTATGTCACAGATTCTAAATTGAAATATATGTATAATAGTTTATATATTACATAATTATTTTTGTATTGCTTGAAATAGTCACTAAAATTACTTACACAAATTATCAAATATACTTTATAAGTAATTAAATGTAGGCAATAAATATCCCTTGAAAATAGTTGTACTATAGTTATAAGCCCATCAGAGAACTGAGGTTATAGGGAAAACTGCCAAATCAAAATCTGGAGAGTCAGGCATTTCCAGAGAGACCCAGCTGCGATGTGCCCATCTGAAGTGGAAACAACTGGAGCCACAAAAAGTTAGGAACACTTTAGTGTAATTTTAATCAAATGCTGGGGGCTAAGTGCGGGCCTACTTGACAGTGAGAAACCCCTAGGGGCTGCAGTATCAGCACAACCCCTCTCCTCTGCCTACATGCATGCACACACACACACATAATTCTGTGAGATATTCCTCCAGGAACCCCTTCAGCTTCTTACAGTGGAGACTGAGCAAGATTCCCTCCAGGATCTTATGGGCAGGGAAGCCTGTCCACTATGAAATATGGTCAGAGACTTCTTCATAAATAAGGTCTGCTTTGCAGGGGAAGAGATTTGTCAAAAGCCCAATGTTGAAACCTTATCCTGGGTGGGAAAAATGGCTACTTCCTCAGTCCAATCCTCTCTGACTTACTTGAGTCACCTGAGGAGGGGTGCAGGGGCATAGATAACAGGAGACAGAGCTTTACAAAACTGATTGCAGACAGGGAAGGTAGTAAGGAGCAAAGAAAAAATATTTATACAACTAGAGGAAGATCAGAAACAGTCATGAAAGCCACAGTCCTGAATTTACAGGCTCACTAAAAGACTGAGACTTAATTGAAAGATTATAAAGTGCTTCTTTCTTCATCCTTACTGCCATCTCATAGGGCTCCAGTATAATAACACTGGATTCACTGAAAGAGATGCAAAACACAGAATCTGTCTGAGGAAAACTTAAGGAAGGGTATAAGCCAAGAGTGGAGAAAAAACTAAAACTTTAGAGAAATTTGTAACCTCAGACACCTATAAATACAGCAAGCAATAAACTCAGTATGGCTCCTAACTAGATTAACATAAAACTTCACACTAAAGGCCTACTTACTTCCATTTTTATTATAAATTGACAGTTATAAAATATTAAGTCCAATAATACTGTGTAAAATAATGTGTATTTAATAGCTGAATGCCTTACAATAATGTATATCCAACAGCAAAATATGCAATCTTATCAAACTCACTTGGAACATCAACCAAGATAGAACACATTCTGGACCATAAAACAAATTTTAACAAATTTAAAGAGTAAAACATCATACAAAATATATGTTGAGATCACAAAGAAATTAAACAAAATAAAATCAAAGCATTAATATTGGAAATTGGAATATACCCAAATCTTTGGAAAGTAAACAACACATTTCTAAATAGACTACTGATCAAAGAAGTACCTAGAAAAAATTTTTAGATATTTTAAACTAAATTTAAATGAAAAAAATCTTATCAATATTTGTGAGATTCAATGAAGCAGTAGTTAGAGAGAAACTTATGCTATTGATGCATTTATTGGGAAGGAAGAATACTTGAAATAACCTAGATTTCAATCATAGAAAATTACAGAAAGATGATCATATTAAATCTAGAGTGAATAAAATTTGAAACAGGAAATCAATAGAAAAAATTAACACAACCAAAATTTGGTTCTTTGAAAAGATCAATAATATCGACAAATCTCTAACCAGAATAACATAGAAAAAAGAGAAAAGATGCATATTGCCAAAGGAGGGGTGATCACTGTTGATCTAAAGGACATTGAAAAGATAAAAAGGGAATAACATAAACAAGTCAATGTTCACAAATTTGATAACTTAGATGAAAGGGACCAATTCTTCGAAAGATATATATTACCAGTGCTCACAAAGAAAAAAGTAGAGAACTTAGCCTTATATCTATTATAAAAATTGAATCAATAAATAATAACCTTCAAACACAGAAAATGACAGACCCAGATGATTACACTAGTGAATGTATCCAACATTTAGGAAGAAATAGTACTAATTCTATATACTATCTTCCAGAAAATATAAGTAGAAGGAACATTTTCCAACTGAGACCAGCTTACCTTAATACCAAACTCTGATAAAGACACTGTAAGGAAAAAGAAAAAAAGGTATAGAGCAATATTCCTCATAAACTTACACACAAAACAATCATTAAAAGAACTAGAAAAATGAACCCAGAAATATATAAAACAAGTAAGCAATCATAACCAATCATGATTACTTCAGGAATTCAAGATTGATTCATCATTCAAAAATCAATCAATAGGGACTTCTTTGGTGGTGCAGTGGTTAAGAATCCGCCTGCCAATACAGGGCACATGGGTTAGAGCCATGGTCTGGGAAGATCCCACATGCCTCAGAGCAACTAAGCCCACACGACATAACTACTGAGGCTGCTCTCCAGAGTCCAAGAGCCATAACTACTGAGCCCTAGTGCCACAACCACTGAAGCCCGTGCACCTAGAGTCATGCTCTGCCACAAGAGAAGCCACTGCAAGGAGAAGCTCACACACCACAACGAAGAGTAGCCCCTGCTCACCACAACTAGAGAAAGATGTGTGCAACACTGAAGACTCAACACAGCCAAAAATAAATTAATTAATTTAAAAAATCAATAAATAGAGACTGGCCTGTAACTTACAACATTGTGCCTTCTAGATTTGCAGTTCCTCTGCTATTCTCAAGAAAACTCAAGATTGGAAACCCTATTAAAGACTCTGGCCAAGAGTTTCCTCTTGTTCCTGTCTTTGCCACCCAACCAAAACCTGGAGCTTCCTCTGTAGCCCTCCATGTCATGCAGTGACTCCACTATGGGATCTAGCCATGTGGCTGACAGGGTCTTGGTGTTCCAGCCAGGTGTCAGGCCTGAGCCTCTGAGGTGAAAGAACCGAGTTCAGGACACTGGACTACCAGAGACTTCTGGGCCCTATGTAATATCCATAGATGAGCGCTCTCCCAGATATCTCTATCTCAATGCTAAGACCCAACTCCACTCAATGACCGCAAACACCAGTGCTGGACACCACATGCCAAACAACTAGCAAGACAGGAACACAACACCACCCATTAGCAGAGAGGTTGCCTAAAATCATACTAAGTTCACAGACACCCCAAAACACACAATCGAACAGACCCCTGCCCACAAGAAAGACACAATACACCCCACCCACCAGTACACAGGCACCAATCCCCTCCACCAGGAAGCCTACACAACCCACTAAACAAAACTTACCCATGCAGTGCAGAAACAAAAACAATAGGAACTACGAACCTGCAGCCTGTGAAAAGGAGACCCCAAACACAATAAGTTAAACAAAATGAGAAGACAGAGAAACATGCAGCAAATGAAGGAACAAGGTAAAAACACACCAGACCAAACAAATGAAGAGGAAATAGGCAGTCTACCTGAAAAAGAATTTACAGTAACGATAGTAAAGATAATCGATATTATTGAAAATACAATGGAGAAAATACAAGAAACATTTTACAAGGACCTAGAAGAACTAAAGAGCAAACAAACAATGATGAACAACACAATAAATGAAATTAAAAATTCTCTAGAAGGAATCAATACCAGAATAATTGAGGCAGAACAATGGATAAGAGACCTAGAAGATAAAATAGTGGAAATAACTACTGCAGTACAAAATAAAGAAAAAAGAATGAAAAGAATTGAGGACAGTCTCAGAGACTTCTGGGATAATATTAAATGCACCAACATTCGAATTATAGGGGTTCCAGAAGGAAAAAAAGAAAAAGAAAGGGAATGAAAAAATATTTGAAGAGATTATAGTTGAAAACTTCCGTAATATGGGAAAGGAAATAGTCAATCAAGTCCAGGAAGCACAGAGAGTCCCATACAGGATAAATCCAAGGAGAAAAATGCCAAGACACATACTAATCAAACTATCAAAAAATTAAATACAAAGAAAAAATATTAAAAGCAGCAAGAGAAAAGCAAATAGTAACACACAAGGGAATGCACATAAGGTTAACAACCACTGATCTTTCAGCAGAAACTCTGCAAACCAGAAGGGAATGGCAAGAGATATTTAAAGTGATGAAAGGGAAAAACCTACAATGAACATGACTCTATCAAACAAGGACCTCATTCAGATTCTACAGAGAAATTAAAACCTTTACAGACAAGCAAAAGCTAAAAGAATTCAGCATCACAAAACCAGCTTTACAACAAATGCTAAAGGAACTTCTCTAGGCAGGAAACACAAGAGAAGGAAAAGACCTACAATAACAAACCCAAAACAATTTAAAAAAATGGTAATAGGAACATACATATTGATAATAACCTTAAATGTAAATGGATTAAAAGCTCTGACCAAAAGACACAGACTGGCTGAATGGACACAAAAACAAGACCCATATATATGCTGTCTACAAGAGATCCAATTCAGATCTAGGGACACATAAAGACTGAAAGTGAGGGACAGAAGAAATATTCCAAGCAAATGGAAACCAAAAGTAAGCTAGAGTAGCAATTCTCATATCAGACAAAATAGACTTTAAAATAAAGACTACTAAAAGAGAAAATGAAGAATACTACATAATGATCAAGGGATCAATCCAAAAAGAAGATATAACAATTGTAAATATTTAGGCACCCAACATATGAGCACCTCAGTACATAAGGTAAATGCTAACAGTCATAAAAGGGGAAATCAATAGTAACACAGTCATAGAAGGGGACTTTAACACCCCACTTTAACCAATGGACAGATAATCCAAAATGAAAATAAATAAGGAAACACAAGCTTTAAATGATACATTAAACAAGATGGACTTAATTGATATTTACAGGACATTCCATCCAAAAACAACAGATTATACTTTCTTCTCAAGTGCTCATGGAACATTCTCCAGAGTAGACCATACCTTTGGTCACAAATCAAGCCTTGGCAAATTTAAGAAAATTGATCTCATATCAAGTATCTTTTCTGAGCACAATGTTATGGCCTAGATATCAAGTACTCGAAAAAAAACTGTAAAAAGTACAAACACATGGAGGTTAAACAATGCACTACTAAATAACCAAGAGCTTACTAAAGAAAACAAAGAGGTAATAAAAAAAATGCCTAGAAACAAATGACAATGGAGACACGACGACCCAAAACTTATAGGATGCAGCAAAAACAATTCTAAGAGGGAAGTTTATAGCAATACAAACCTACCTCAAGAAACAAGAAACATCTCAAATAAACAACCTAATATTACACCTAAAGCAGTTAGAGGAAGAAGAACCAAAAAACCCCAGGTAACAGAAGGAAAGAAATCATAAAGATCAGAGCAGAAATAAATGAAAAAGAAATGAAGGAAACAATAGCAAAGATCAATAAAACTAAAAGCTGGTTCTTTGAGAAGATAAACAGAATTGTTAAACCATTAGCCAGACTCAACAAGAAAAAAAGGGAGAAGACTCCAATTAACAGAATTAGAAATGAAAAAGGAGAAGTAACAACAGACACTGCAGAAATAAAAAAGATCATGAGAGATTACTACAAGCAACTCTATGCCAATAAAATGGACAATCTGGAAGAAAAGGACAAATTCTTAGAAAAGTACAACCTCTCGAGACTGAGCCAGAAATTAATAGAAAATATAAAAAGACCAATCACAAGCACTGAAATTGAAACTGTGATTAAAAATCTTCCAACAAACAAAAGCCCAGGAACAGGTGGATTCACAGGCGAATTCTATCAAACATTTAAAGAAGAGCTAACATCTATCATTCTCAAACTCTTCCAAAGTATAGCAGAGGGAGGAACACTCCCAAACTAATTCTATGAGGCCACCATCACCCTGATACCAAAACCAGACAAAGATGTCACAAAGAAAGAAAACTACAGGCCAATATCACTGATGAACACAGATAGAAAAATCCTCAACAAAATACTAGCAAACAGAATCCAGCAGCAAATTAAAAGGATTATACACCATGATCAAGTGGGGTTTATCCCAGGAATGCAAGGATTCTTCAATATATGCAAATCAATCAATGTGATACACCATATTAACAAATTGAAGGAGAAAAACCATATGACCATCTCAATAGATTCAGAAAAAGCTTTCAATGAAATTCAACACCCACTTCTAATAAAAACTCTCCAGAAAGTAGACATAGAGGGAACTTATCTCAACATAATGAAGTCCATATATGACAAACCCACAACCAACATTGTTCTCAATGGTGAAATATTGAAACCATTTCTACTAACATCAGGAACAAGACAAAGGTGCCCACTCTCTCACCACTATTATTCAATATAGTTTTGGAAGTTTTAGCCACAGCAATCAGAGATGAAAAAGAAATAAAAGGAATCCAAATCAGGAAAGAAGTAAAACTGTCACTGTTTGCAGATGACATGATACTATATAAATAGAGGATCCTAAAGATGCTATCGGAAAACTACTAGAGCTAATCAGTGAATTTGGTAAAGTAGCAGGATACAATATTAATGCACAGAAATCTCTGGTATTCCTACACACTAAGGATGAAAAATCTGAAAAAGAAATTAAGGAAACACTCCCATTCACCACTGCAACAAAAAGAATAAAATACCTAGGAATAAACCTACCTACAGAGAGAGAAGACTTGTATGCAGAAGACTATAAGACACTGATGAAAGAAATTAAAGATGATACAAACAGATGGAGAGATACACTATGTTGCTGGATTGGAAGAATCAACATTGTGAAAATGACTATACTACCCAAAGCATTCTACAGATTCAATGCAGTCCCTATCAAACTACTAATGGCATTTTTCATGGTACTAGAACAAAAAAATTCACAATTTGTATGGAAACACAAAAGACCTCGAATAACAAAAGCAACCTTGAGAAAGAAATACAGAGATTGTGGAATCAGCCTCCCTAACTTCAGACTATACTACAAAGCTACAGTAATCAAGACAGTATGGTACTGGCACAAAAACAGAAATATAGATCAATGGAACAGGATATAAAGCCCAGAGGTAAACCCACACGCATATGGTCACCTTGTCTTTGACAAAGGAGGCAAGAATATACAATGGAGAAAAGACAGTCTCTTTAATAAGTGGTGCTGTGAAAACTGGATAGCTACAAGTAAAAGAATCAAATTAGAACACTCTTTAACACCATACACAAAAATAAACTGAAAATGGATTAAAGACCTAAATGTAAAACTATAAAACTCTTAGAGGAAAACATAGGCAGAACACTCTGATATAAATCATAGCAAGATCCTTTTTGACCCACTTCCTAGAGAAATGGAAATAAACACAAAAATAAACAAATTGGACCTAATGAAACCTAAAAGTTTTTGCACAGCAAAGGAAACTATAAACAAGACCAAAAGCAACCTGCAGACTGAGAGAAAATATTTGCAAACGAAGCAAATGACAAAGGATTAATTGCCAAAATATACAAGCATCTCATGCAACTCAATATCAAAAAAGCAAATATCCCAATCCAAAAATGGGCAGAAGACTTAAACAGACATTTCTCCAAAGAAGATATACAGGTTACCAACAAACACATAGATGGATGCTCAACATCACTAATCATTAGAGAAATTCAAATCAAAACTACAATGAGATATCACCTCACACTGGTCAGTCAGGATGGCCATCATCAAAAAATCCAGAAACAATAAATGCTGGAGAGGGTGTGGAGAAAAGGGAACCCTCTTGCACTGTTGGTGGGAATGTAAATTGATACAGCCACTATGGAGAACAGTATGGAGGTTCCTTAAAAAACTAATAATAGAACTACCATATGACCCAGCAATACCACTACTGGGCATATACCCTGAGAAAACCATAATTCAAAAAGAGTCATGTACCACAATGTTCATTGCAACATTATTTACAATTGCCAGGACATGGAAGCAACCTAAGTGTCCATCAACAAAAGAAGATGTGGCACATATATACAATGGAATATTGCTCAGCCATAAAAATAAATGAAACTGAGTTATTTGTAGTGAGGTGGATGGACCAAGAGTTGTCTTACAGACTGAAGTAAGTCAGAAAGAGAAAAACAAATACCGTATGCTAACACATATATACGGAATCTAAAAAAAATGGTTCTGAAGAACCTAGGGGCAGGACAGGAATAAAGATGCAGGCGTAGAGAATGGACTTGAGGACACGGAAGGGGGAAGGGTAAGCTGAGACGAAGTGAGAGAGTGGCATTGACTTATATACACTACCAAATATAAAACAGATAGCTAGTGAGAAGTAGCTGCATAGCACAGGGAGATCAGCTCGGTGCTTTGTGACCACCTAGATTGGTGGGATAGGGAGATTGGGAGGGAGACGCAAGAGGGAGGGGATATGGGGATATATGTATATATATATAGCTGATTCACTTTGTTATACAGCAGCCACTAATACTACAATGTAAAGCAATTATACTCCAGTAAAGATGTTAAAAAAATCAATCAATATAATCTACTATATTAACGAATTGAGTAAGAGAAGTTTTGATCGTATCAATAGATACAGAAAATCATTTGAAAACCTGCAATTTCAGTCAATCAAAATAAAAATTCTCAAAAAAACAAGAAACTGAAAAATAACTTCTTAAATTAATAAGAAAATAAATGAAAAACATATGATTAACATAACAATTAACAGTGAGAGACTAAAATGTTTCCATATAAGACTGAGAACAAAATAAGGATATTCTCAAAGAATGACAAAAAAATAACTCCTGACAGTAAAAGCAAGTATAACAAGTTAGCAGGCTATGAGTTCTTAACCAAGGTCAATTATATACCTACATGTCAGCAATGAACAACTGGAATTTGAAATAATACTTTTATTTTATTTTATTTATAATAATACAAAATACTTTTGACAAAAGTATAAGGGCAATTCAATGGTAAAAGCAGTCTTTTCAATTAATAATGATGGAAATATGGAATATCAATGCACAAAAAATAGTATTTACTTCTTACACAAAAATTAACTAAAAATGAATCAGAAACCTGCATGTAAGATGCACAAATATAAAACTTCTAGAAGAAAATATATGAGAAAATGTATTATAGAAGGTTTCATGATGAAGTTTAGATAGAACAGCAAAAGCGTGATCCATGAAGAAAAGAATTAATAAAGTGTTCTTTGAATATTAAAAACTCTGTGAAAGATACTGGTAAAAATGAAAAGACATGAACTAGGATTAAATATTTTAAAATCACATACATTATAAAGGACTTGTATTGAAAATATTCAAAGAATTCTTACAAGTAAACCCTAAGAAAACCAGCAGTGCACTTGAAAACTGGGCAAAAGACCTGAGCAGCTGCCTCACTAAAGAATATGTATAGATGGCAAGTATATGAAAAGATGCTCAGCATCACTTTTCATTAGGAGAATGCAAATTAAAACAATGAATTTCCACTGCATAGCTATTAGAGTGGCTAAAATCCAAAAACAAAATAAACTGACAAACTACAACATGGATCATTCTAGTCTTCTTTTGTTTGTCATCTCCTACTACAATAGCGAGGAACCTGGCTCCCATCATATGCCATCCATTTAATTAAATGTTCAGTTCCAGTATATATGTATAGTGGTTTCAGAATTGATAGCCTACCCACTGTGGAAAAAAATTTATCAGCTAGAGTACTGTGTTTTTGTACAGTTCTTCTTGCTTTTAGTCTCCACTCATTTCTGAAGTTTCTTGGGTCAGCTATCACTACTCTAGTATAATCAGGAGAAAAATATAACACAAGCCCAAATTGAGGGACAATCTATAAAGTACCTGATCGGTATGTCTCAAAACTTCAAGGTCCTTAAAAATAAGAAAAGCCTGAGAAACTGTCACAGGCAAGAGGAGCCATAGAGACATGACAACTCAATGTAATTTGATATGATGTATAAGATTCTGAAACAGAAAAAGCACATTAGATAAAACTGGAGACATATGAATAAACTACGGACTTTAGTTAATAATAATGTATCCGTGTTGGTTCAGTAATTGTGACAACTTTATAACAGTATGCTGTTAACCAAAGTGAAAGTGCATATGAGGTGTGTGGGCATTTTCTGTACCATATTTTCAAATTTTATTTAAATCTAAAACTATTCTAAACTCAAAAGTATATTTTTAAATTATGGATAAATGATTTGAAGAGGCACTTCACCTAGGAAGTTAAATAAATGACAAATAAGTACCTGCAAAGTTCTCTCAACCGTATTGGTCATATATATATATATATATATATATATATATATATATATAATTAAAACCACAATGGAAAACTACTACAGACCTATTGGAATGACTAATTTTAAAAGGATGAACATATCATCTAATGGAGAGGATGTGGAGGACCCAGAGATGGTGGGATTAAAAATGGCACGACTTTAAAAAATAGTTTGGAAGACAGATGAATGGATAAAGAAGATGTGGTACATATATACAATGGGATATTAGCCATAAAAAGGAACGAAACTGAGTTATTTGTAGTGAAGTGGATGGACCTAGAGTCTGTCATACAGAATGAAGTAACTCAGAAAGAGAAAAACAAATACTGTATGCTAACACATATATATGGAATCTAAGAAAGAAAAAAAAGGTTCTGATGAACCTAGGGGCAGGACAGGAATAAAGACACAGACGTAGAGAACGGACTTGAGGACACGGGGAAGGGTAAGGGGAAGCTGGGATGAAGTGAGAGAGTGGCACTGACATATATGCACTACCAAATGTAAAATAGATAGCTAGTGGGAAGCAGCCGCAAAGCACAGGGAGACCAACTTGGTGCTTTGCGACCACCTAGAGGGGTGGGATACAGAGGGTGGGAGGGAGACGCAAGAGGGAGGGGATATGGGGATATATGTGTGCATACAGCTGATTCACTTTGTTATACAGCAGAAACTAACACAACACTGTAAAACAATTATACTCCAATAAAGATTAAAAAAAAAAAAGCTAATCATTAACTACATGATCCACTCTTAGGTATTCACTCTATCCCTGTTTTGTTACAACCTGTATGGGATAACTGGTCAATAATTCTGAAATCTCTCTCTCTCTCTCTCTCTCTCTCTCTTTTTCTCTGTTCTTTCTGTCTCTGCCCACACTACACAATTTAAGCAGTTATACTAAAAGAATTATTATTCAATACAAATGATTTTATATTTGTTAAGAGTACAGTATGTTAATCTTTATTTCAGATTTAAGACTATGATTCCTTCAGGAAGATGTAGATATTGGATATCAAGCTAGAAAAAATCTTTGACATTACCAAGTAAACCTCTCTTACTTTACAAGTAAGAGCACTTAGAGAAAAGCATATTTAAATAGACTGTCTTTCTTAACGCTTGCATGTGGTGACAGTAGAAGATGTCTGCCACTTTCTCTTCTTATACCTTGTAGAACAACTATTGGAATACTATAGTTTATTTATATATTCATCCCTAAGAAATGTATTGTTTTTGCTTTTTTTTTTTTTTTTTGGCTGCGTTGCGTCTTCGTTGCTGTGTGTGGGCTTTCTCTAGTTGCGGTGAGCAGGGGCTAATTTTCATTATGGTGTACAGGCTCCTCATTGCGGTGGCTTCTCTTATTGCAGAGCACAGGTTCTAGGTGCGTGGGCTACAATAGTTGCGCACATGGGCTCAGTAGTTGTGACTTGCGGGCTCTAGAAAGCAGGCTCAGTAGTTGTGGCTCATGGGCTTAGTTGCTCCACGGCATGTGGGATCTTCCCATACTAGGGCTTGAACCCGTGTCCCTTGCACTGGCAGGCGATTCTTAACCACTGCGCCACCAGAGAAGTCCAAAAATTTCCATGGTTTTTGAAATTTTTACACACATTATCCTGCTATTTTTATTCATTTGCAGGTTTATTTTTCATCCACATTGAAATGTAAATTAGTCAATTTATTTTTACTAGTTTATAGTATCTCATGACTCATAACATATATAAGGATATAACCCAAATGATATTTGACTCTAATTTTATGTGCAACTACTGCTCACAGAGTAGGCTAAAACTCTTATTTCAGTGGAGACAGGAGGAGAGAGGAGTAAGCAGTGAGAAAAAGTTGGTATTTTGAAAGGATCTCATCCTGGAAATTGATGAGATCCTTTTAATGGATATTTAGGGTACTTCCCATTTTTTATATATGCACTTATAATACAACGTTGTTACACATCTCCTTATTCGCATATGCAAATCTTTTCAACTGAGGGAAATATTCTTAGTAGTTTTTTTCCATAAATAAGTGCATTTGTAACTACTAGATAAAACCAAATTCGCTTATAAATTATTTTTTCCAGTTTAAACATACAATAGCAGTGTATCAGAGTTTGTGGTTCTCCATATTGGTCAACTTTGGTATAATCCTATTCATCAAAATTAAAATAATTTAAATATAACTATTTGTAAAACATTAGAACAGGATATTCATAGAAGAGAAAACTGCTCAATAAATTTATGCAAATTTCTTAAATACATATGTCAGGAATATGAATATATGATGATGAGATACTCTTTCATATCCATTATATGTGAAAAATACAAAATATTAAATTTAATTTTAAATGTTCAGTTTTCAAAATTTTTGTTACTTAGGCAGATCAGCTGCAAACATTAAAACATTATGAATTTTAAATGCAAAATGCCACCTAAGTAAGTTCAAGTCTTCTGATCCTGGGCAATTAATATTTCTCTGTCTCAGCTACCACCACTGAAAATGGGAATTTTTGTATCTGTCTCATATTTTTGTGAGAGCTAAATTTTAAAAAATATGTAAAGAACTTGTCCAACACAGTTAGCAAAAAGTGAATGTTTGCGAAAATTTTTATTACTATCAAAATAATTATTACTAAGAAATACCAATTTGATTAATAAAGTTGTGAATGTTGATCTTCTCTTTCAGAAATGGCAGTCCTGAAAAAATTATTGTGCTTCATCATAGAACCTTGTCCAGGTAAAATTGACAATGAGCTGGAATGCTTAGATAAACAAAGGGGCAGAAAAAAACAAACAAACAAAAGCTGGTGCCAGCATAACTTCCTACTTCTTCTTATTCAAAAGAAGCACAGTAGAATATATCATGTATAAATCCTCTTTAAGTTGGAGCTCAGTATACTTGTGTGTATATATAAAGGCATGAGTATATGCATAGATGGTTTCACAAATTGATGATAGATGGATAGATAGATAGATAAATAGATGAATACACACATGCATACATACATAGATTAGAGGAGTCCGGTATCTCCTGAGAAGGAATAATTGCAATAACAATCTCATACATGTTGATAGCTAAGATTTATAAAATTATTACAAAGTTCCATACAGTATGTCAAAGTTTTACATAATCTATTTTACTTAAACATCATATCAGTTCCATGACAAAAATACTATTGGTTTCCCTTAGTTATAAGTGAGTAAACTGAAGCATACAGAGATTGAATAACTTACTCAAGACCATAAATAGTGAGAGTAGAGCCAGGATCATAACTCTGTTAGTTCAGCTTCCAAAGCCTGTGGTCTTAATTGCATTTCATTTCTTAGTTGTACTAACAAGAACGGCTAAGTCTTCTGAAAGATTTCCCATGCAATATTAAAACCAAAATTTGTCAACTCTTAGACGTTCAGTGTTTGGTCATAATATTTAGCTATCGTGGGAAATTTGTCCTTATTTTTTAATAAATCAAATATCTTAAATTGGAAGAGCCAGATGGTAGAATTCATCCCTCAAACAATTTTGAAATTTCAAAAAGAAGGAAGAAAAGAAAGAAGGAAGGGAAGTAGGGAGAGAGGAAGGGAGGAAAGAAGGAGGGAAAAGAAAATATTTAAATGTCTCAATGCCTATCTGAACTACATATACATATTCTAAATTTGTTCTTTGTCCAATTAACTAGGATTAAAGAGAAAATAAATCAGACTTAATTTATTAACAATAGCAACCTTAAAATGGAATTGGGATTCATTTCAATTAGAATTCTGTTGATGAAATTTGATGTGTGAAAGTGCAGAATATGTAATAGTCAGCTTCTCTGGATATTGATGTCCTACTAACTAAAACAAGGAGATTGACTTACATTATGTTTTCAGTTCTAATATTCTATGATTTTTCCCCCACATATCATGTTGGAAGTGTGGAGGAGGGGAAGTAAGAGATTGACACAAAGAATGTTAAGAAAATAAATGCACTAGTGAATCTGTAATTATTTTCCTGACTACCACAGGGCATAATGAAGAATCAGTGTGATTTTACTCTACAGAAATTTCAGTGCTCTCTGGTGTGCTGAGCATTAAGAAAAATAATTATACAAGTGCCAGTTCCTACATTTACAAATCTGTACAGACTAATTAGCAATTAAATGGAAATTTTAATAAATGCTATGAATCAAGCCTAATTGTATATTCTGTCAGCTAGCTCTGATGTGAAAAATGCCAATCCATACTTTTCCTCCATTACTCTGAATAATTGAGAATAAAGTGGGTGTGAATTGCATAACACTTCCTCAGTACATACTTCAAAAAAAATCAAGGAAATTCACAACTTTTCTATTTACTGTGGAAACATTAATCAATTTTACATTTTCATAAACATGAATATGAAACGAAGCAGTGATAAAAATGTCTTATTCTGAATTATGTCACAGTAAAATGAATACACTCTCTGAGAGAACAGAATTAGTCTTCAACTAAAACATGTTTATGTTCATGCCCCAGGCACCCTAGACTATAGTGCATGTGGTAGTAGTAGTAATAATAATAATAATAATAATAAAGTAATATAAAAATACACTTGTACATGATAGATTATCTACTTGTATCCCATTTTGTACTGTATGGTAATATGAATCATGAGGACATTATTTGACAGGCAAATAACACAATGACATTCTGTTATTTTTGGTTGTCAAGTAATGTTCTATAGAAAAGGAATAGTATGCCATCTAAAATAATGACATTTCTAGCTAATACTCAATAATTAGCTCTTTTCTTTACTTGAAAAAATTCCAAGTATTTTCTTGAGGATAAGAATTTCAGAAAGAATAACATCTAGGGTATAGTGTTTTATAAAACATGATTGACGTAGGAAGTAACCTGGTTTAGTAAATAAGGCTTTGACTTGGAATCAAAAGACAAAAATTCAAACCCAAAACTCTCCAGCTTTATGACTGTGACACTTTGAGCAAGCCAGGTAAACAGAGCCTTCCTGTCCTCATTGTTAAAGTCAGAATACAATTCCTACCTCAAAAATAACAATAAGGAGACATTGAAATATCTTCTAAACAAGTTTTAGATTTTAAATCACAAGACACAAGTTAGCAGCTGATTCCAATAATCAATTGTGTAAAATAAGCTGAAGTTAATTTAACCAACTAATGTACCTTCTTGAGTCAAAGAGGCAAGTAATATATATTAGACATCATTTAAAAAATTTCTATTGTACTTTCTATTTGGGATTATTATTGTCTATAATAAATGCATTTATAAACATTTAGTGTAGTTGAGGAATTCTGTTTACCCAAGTACAAAGATACTTGTGCATTAATGACAATTTTATAATATTAAAATTACACTTGGGATGTTCAGTATCTTCACATCTTGAATCCCTTTATATAAATTTAATACTGCAACTTACATAAGTTGGCCTCAGCAAATTTGTAAAATAGAGTTCAAACTTTCTGTTATTTTTTCTTAATTTCCATATCACATCTTTTAATACAGAAACATTTCTGTCATTTTGATGATTTTGATGATATGTTCTTTTATTATCAAAGATTTAGGTCATATCCTTAGCTCATGTTAGTATAAGAAGAACTGATAATAATACAATTTACAATTCCACAGTAACAAAATTTTAACATTGTTTCCTGAACCACTGAAACTGCTACTGACATGAAATAAATGACTGCCAGACATTTCTCCAGCAAAGATGGGTTTATTCATCGTCAACAGAAAATTGTAATATGGGGTCTGCAACTATGGCGAGCCACATGTAAATTCTCTGTGTGGCAAGGGAACTCTTTTATAGAGGGGAAAGGAAGTTGGGAGGGCTGTAGTAAAGAAACAGCCTATGGCTTTTCATTGGCTGAGTCCTTATCAGAAAGGAGAAGTCTTTCTTCTTCTTCTTGGACTCTGGTATTACTGCAGGGTGTAAGTGCTTCCCCTTCTGATCTCCCAACTCTAATTGAATTTTCTGCTTACAGTGTATTAATTCTTACACTACCTTAATCACATTACAATTGAGAATAATTAGGTAACATATATTCTTAATAAGAGGGATTTTTTTATTTTGTTTGTTTCTGTTAACACCACAGGATGAGGGACAAATACAAAGAATATACAGCTTTGGAGATGAATGTTATAGCCAGCCTCTAAGATAGCTCCCAATGAACCCAACCTTCTGTTATTCAAACAGTTCCCTCCCACTCTGTATCAGGGTTGATCTGTGTGACCAGTATAATACTGCGTAAGTGAATGCAGGTGTGACTTCTGAAGATTGGTTATAAAAGATGTTTCTGGTTCTAGGATGCTTTCTCATGGATCATGAGCTCTAAACGAAGCCAATTGCCTGTTTTTGAGGACGTGTAAACAGTCCACTGGAGAAATCTTTGCTGAAAGAAACTGATAGCCCCTAACAACAGCTAGCACTAACTTGGTACCTAAGCCATGTGAGTGAGACAAGTTGGAAGGGGATCTTCTAGCTCCAGTCAATCCTTAAAATGGCAACAACATTGCTGACATCTATCTGCAATTTATGAGAGACCTGAAGCCAAAACCACTGTCCTCAGCAACTTCAGAATTCTTGACTCATAGAAACTGTGAAATAATAAATGTTAATTATTGTTTTTTTAACATCTTTATTGGAGTATAACTGCTTTACAATGGTGTGTTAGTTTCTGCTTTATAACAAAGTGAATCAGTTATACATATACATATGTTCCCATATCTCTTCCCTCTTGCGTCTCCCTCCCTCCCACCCACCCTAGCCCACCCCTCTAGGTGGTCACAAATCACTGAGCTGATCTCTCTGTGCTATGCGGCTGCTTCCCACTAGCTATCTATTTTACGTTTGGTAGTGTATATATGTCCGTGCCACTCTCTCACTTTGTCACAGCTTACCCTTCCCCTCCCCATATCCTCAAGTCTATTCTCTAGTAGGTCTGTGTCTTTATTCCTGTCTTACCCCTAGGTTCTTCATGACAGTTTTTTTTCGTAGATTCCCTATATATGTGTTAGCGTATGGTATTTGTTTTTCTCTTTCTGACTTACTTCACTCTGTATGACAGACTCTAGGTCCATCCACCTCACTACAAATAACTCAATTTCGTTTTTTTATGGCTGAGTAATATTCCATTGTATATATGTGCCACATCTTCTTTGTTTAAACCCACTAAATTTTGAGGTATTGAATATGCAACACAGATAACTAATAGAAGTAAGAAGCAGTATTTTAAATCATTATTTTCTATATATCATGAAGTAATCCTTTTATAAAATTCATGATTCTATATACTGAGATGTATCATTTCTCAGTTTCCCTAATAATATATCATATCTAAATATAAGATTTTCTTGACTGAACAAGCATGAGGTAGCACTTCTAGATTAACATTTTCAAATACATTTTTTTCCTTTTCATTTGTAAAAATTAGGTCGTTTCAGTCAAAGGTCCCAAGTCCATGTCATTTTCACTGATATGCCCATTTCATTTCCACGTTTTAATACACCATATATTTCATTGATTGGCAATCTCATTACTCTTGACATTATAAAAATTTACCTATTAAAAAATAAGCAGGATTTACTGGAATTTCTATTAATGCCTTTGTTTTAAAGGAATAAAACTGTAAGATATTTTATAAAGATAGATAAAAGAAAAAGGAAAACTAAAAAGTAATACCAAAAAGGCCAGTAAAGTTTTTCTAACAGAAAATGGTAACTTGACTCTTCCTGTGGTATTATTTTTCTTTTCTTTTTTTTTTTTTTATTTAACATCTTTATTGGGGTATAATTGCTTTCTGTGGTATTATTTACTAATTACTAATGGACTTTTCCAGTAAATTCATTAAAATAGGGCTTTTTCTGGATTCAGTTTTATTCTTAAAATTTTTTTTAAATAAATTGTTTCTATATTAATTAAATTAAACTTAGCAGACTTTGGCACTATAGATTTTAAAACAAGACAAAAAATAAATTAAACTTTCAATTATGTTTCAGTGATCATTAAGTTATCCAGCTAATATTTTTCATAAAGGAAAATTTTACTTTTTTTCTTTAACAGAAATGAACCACAGATAATATTCTTTTGTTCCCTATTTTTGAATCAAGGACAAGTTTGTTTCTCAAATGGAATGTTTTACTAATGTAGTAGATAGTAAAACAGTTATTTTAGAAACTTTAAGGGTAAAATTAATTTTTGCTCAAATGAAAATAATTTAAAATAAAAGTAATTTTTGTTCAACCTCATTCTAAAGAGAAAGATGCAAATTAAAACAACTAACTTAACAGAAGAAAATAAAAATGTTTGTTATACTAAATATTAGTGAAGACAAGGACCTCAGTCTTTCATGGTAGCAGTGTGATGGCTGAAATCTACTTGAAAATGATCTTAGGTTATCCAGTAAAACTGAAGCAGCAATCTCATTCAGTGTCCCTAAAGACATTTGTGTCCAAATATACATGGAGACACAGCTCAAAATCCATGGTAATATTTATAATACAAAACACTGGAATAACTCAAATGTCTATCAACTAAGATTAGAAAAATGAATAATGGAATTCTCATACAATGAAATATTAAATAGCAATAAAAAGTAAGTGAACTGGAGCTGTGCAAATCAATGTGACTGATTTTCAAAAACATGATGTTGAGTGAAAAACCAAGTTACAAAATGTCACATACAGTTTAATTTCATGTACTGAAATTTCAAAAACATGCAACACTAGACAATGTATATTATATATTATTTACACGTATTAAGCAAAGGAATGACAAACACAAATTTAAGGATAATTTTCTTTGGGTGTGATGCATGGGTCTATATGAGGAGACATAAACAAGATACTCTAATGCTGCTGGTAATGTTCTATTTCTTACATTGTGTAGTATATCAATAGATATTCCTTCTATTATTTTATCATTTATATTTACATATTTATTTAAATGTAAATATATATAATATAAATATATACATGTATCCATGTGCATATATGTATGTATATAAATATATTCTATAAGTAAAAATATATAGACATCAAAAATTTGAACCAATGTCATTCTAGAATAAATCATATATACTGTGGACTACACTAGAATAGTTAATATATGCTTAAAAGTAATCCATTATAAAAAGCTATTCCAATATGTACAAAAGAAAATAAATAGGAATCCCTTAAACTATAAATGTGGATTGAATATGACTTAAGAGAAAACAGATGTTGACAAGTAATTAAGAGAGGAGAAACTCAGTTTAAATTACTCTGGTAAAACACAGATGAGCATCCCCACACAAAGTGGCAACACAGGAAACAGACATGGGAAAAATCAATACACTGTTAGGTTACATTTAATAATGACTGGTGTGAGTTGGCTTATATGGCTTCTTATGACAAGAGCCTAGTTGCTAGCGGTGAAGGAAGAGGAGGGAGAGGAGGGGAAAGTGATAAGAGGAAAAGAGGAAAAACATAACCCCCCAAACTCATAAAGATACAGAAATTCAACCTATGAGAGATAAAATCAGATGTATTTATTGTAAATTTTTCATGTATATATTGTTAAAATTTAATTTACAACCATGCAACACTAACAGGGGTTTGTTCAGGAAATAAAGGGAAAAAATACAAATAAATAAATAATGGGTAAGTGTTTATCTTAGGATAACTGTTACATTACCACAGATGAATCTAAAGTCAAAATACTGTCAGATTCACCAGAGTAGATGCTGACCTTCTGTATCAGTAGAGCATGAAATTATTGTCCTGTACATCTTTTTTTCATAATTCTTATTGCTTCCTTAGACAAGATCATACATGAGTATGACTGTAATAAAATGTTCAAGCAGGACATTTATCTTTGCTTTAGGAGCATAAATCAAGAGTACTAAATGAATCTCTCTTAGGAGTCATCTACATTAAACGAGGCACCTCTATTTTATGGCTAATATGCTATCGTAGTCACAGATCATAAACACAACCGCACTTATCAGCAGAGCTATGGTTATCTTCCCAAAACCTTGAAATATAAATGGCATATGCAGGACTAGCCTTTGAACCAAATAATTTAAATGGAGCAAAGGTTTTTAAATATTTAACTTAAAAATTATCCAAAATTTCTAAGTATTTTTAAAATCACATAACCCTTTTATATCTATGTAACATGCATCATTCTGCTGTTCAAATAGGCTTTCTGGCTTGGCCATCATTTTGCTCCATGGAAGGAGAAATGTCAAGGTATGGAACACAGATTTTACTCAAAACCCCATGGTCCTTCTGTGAGGCATCCCTAAAGAAGCATGGGGCCAAGGTAAACAACCCGTGTGAGCCTGGGGCAAAGTAATTACATGATACAGACTGCACGGTAGCCATTTTTGTTCAGCCACTTGGGATAATGCTAAAGAAAAACAATTCAAAAGTTAACTTTAATGATGTTTAGAACAGTGAGTTCCAGCACACCAAGCCCTATCGCCAGCAAACCTTGCCACTCCAGGCAGCTATCTCAGGGGCTTCCTCTAAGATATGTCCTATTCTTCTACAAAATGTATCAGAAACACTGGAGAGATTTCAGAAGATTTATACACTCTACAATTTTAATATTTATGTCTGGAACATCTTCTGAAGGAGTTTATATTTCTGTCATTTCAAGAAGCAGTGGTAAAAGTTTCATTATATTTTATTAAACTTCTGGAGGCTAATTTTTTTCCTTTTTAGACAATGCCTTGGGCATGTTATCTTAACATTTTTGAAGTAAGCCACCCACCTCTTTCTTCTTATCAAGCTGTCTAAAATATATAAAACATGTGTTGGCTAATATGCAAAATGTTGACATAAAAAATAATCAACCATGAAAACCTGTTTCACTATCTATTCTCTTCCCATCACAGATATAATTAATTACCTGAAAAAAATGATTTTCTTTCTTAGTTCAACTCTGCTTTTATCTGTATACTATCTAGAAACAGTTGTTTCAGTTGTTCTCGCCCTTAAGAAAAGAAAGCTCTAATATTTTGGAATCAGATTTGGACTAGGAATAAATTTCTAACCAGCAAATTCTCAAGGTTGATATCTGTTTCTTTACTTCTATTTCCAGGACAAAACATCTACTGCTATTAGTCTCTGGCCTGGTTGGCCAGTCTTAATTCAAACTCTAAAATAATTCTTATCTGATTACTGCTTTGGTTTATTCTTTCTTTTCAAATAATTGATGTTTTAATTTTTTTTAAGGTTTAGAATATATTTTGTCTCTTACATCAGTGTCTTCATTTTTCAATTTAGCACTTTTGATAATCCAAATAATGTGCAATGTATAATTCTATATTTCCCTTCATCTATTTTCAGTCATTTTGATGTATTCTGTAAATACAATCAACTGCAATGATATTAAGTTCACATATATGAAATTTTGACAACTCTGTGTATCTGTATAATCACAGCCACACCAGTGAATATATAGAATATTTTCCACATTCTAAAATGTTACCATGTGTCTCTTCTCATTCAAGACCCCATACAATCTCCTGCCTTGGGAAATTAATGACTAACTTTTTCCCACTATATATTACACTTCTTTATTTTCAGTCTGTTTGGTTGTTTTTGGAAATTCATACAAATGGCATCATACATTATCTACTCTTTTGTATATGGCTTTTTTAGCTCAGAATATTGGTGTTAAAATTCATCCACATTGTTGCATGAATCAGTATTTCAATTATTTTCATTGGTTAATGGTATGCCAATGTGTAAATATACTATCACTTATTATCCATTCACCTGTTAATGGACATTTGGGTTGTTCCCAGTCTTGATTTTTATGAATAAATCTGATACAAAAATCTATGTTCAATTATTTGTGTAGGTATATATTTTAAATCAATCATACCTCAAAAAGTGGTTTTGATTTAAAAAAAAAACCTGTCTTTTCTCTATATGCAATTAAAACTATAATTCACTTCAAGCCCTGCTTTAAGCTATTCCACAAGTTTTAATATGTCATGTTTTTATTTTCCTTTAGTTAAAAATACCTTCTCTTTCCCCTGTGATTTCTTCTGTTATTCATGAGTTATTTCAAAAAGTGTTGTTTAATTTTCAAATACTCGGGGTTTATATTGTTTTGTATATGGTTTTAGAGACAGTCTTTGACTTAGGATGGTTCAGCTTATGATTTTTCAACTTTACAATGGTGCAAAAACGCTATGCATTCAGTAGGAACAGAACTTTGATTTTTGAATTTTGATCTTTTTCCAAGCTAGCAAGCGATATGCAGTCCAATACTTTCTTGTGATATTGGGCAGTGGCAGCAAGCCTCAGCTTCCTAACAGCCACACAATAACAAGGGTAAGCAACTGATACACTTGAAATCATTCTGTACCCATACAACGATTCTGTTTTTCACTTTCAGTACAGTATTCCATAAATTACATGAGATATTCAATACTTTATTATAAAATAGGCTTTGTGTTAGACGATTTTGCCCAACTATAGGCTAATGTAAATGTTCTGAGCATGTTTAAGGTAGGCTAGGCTAAGTAGGTTAGGTGTATCAATTGTATCTTCGGCTTGTATTTTTAATTTAAGATGGGTTTATTGGGATGTAACTCTATCATATATCAAGGAAGATCTGTGGTCTTTGAACTCAACAATTTTAAATGTATTGAGATTTTAATTACAGGTCACATTTTCCTGATGCCTTATATATCTATTACTTTTTGATAAAATGAAAGACATTGTAAATATTACAGATTGACTCTTTGGATTTAGTTATCTCCCTTAAAGAGCATGAGGCTTCGTTTTAAATTGCAGTTACTTGTATATCAGTTTGACCACTATAAGGCCTATTTTAAAGCATTTCAATGGAAGGTCTAGATTGGTCTTCACTTCAAGGATATTTCAGTTCTACTACTAAGCTTTGGTTCCTTTGTGGTTTCTAATGTATGTCCAGTTTGATTTCTAAAAGTTCTCCACTCTGCCTGGTTGGAGTTTAAATGTCTCCTTCTTTTGGTCAAAGAATTGTTCACCTTACAACTTCCTTGTAATTCTTTGGCCTTGTTGAGATTTTCACTATAGTTGAGTACTCAGCAGAGAATCATTTACATAAGGCAAGCCTTAATTAAATATTTGGAGCTCTTTTTATAAATAACTCCCTCCTTTTTCAAACTCTGTCCCACAACTTCTGGTTGTATCAGCTCACCCTTCTCCCCCAACCACAATCTCTGTTCTCTAAACTCAGCAAGGTCTCTAGCTTCTTTAAGGTTTTCCTTCCTTGTTCTCTCTTCCAAATATTTTACCCAGGTATTAAGTTAAGCTGGTCATTGGGCTCACAGTCATGTTCTGCCTATTTTCCTAAGTTCTAAAACTATCATTATATGCATTTTGTTAATTTTCTTATTGTTTACAGTGAATATTAAATCTGGCCTTTTTAATTCCATTATTGCAAAAATAAATAAATAAATAAAAGTCTCCTTAGTCAGTTTTTGATATATTGAAACAGGAAAAAATGTTGGTGCATGTGTCTGTTAGTATATAGAATTTGACAAAGGATCATTAGTCACCAAGGCATAACAACAAAGAGTTAATTTTAAAAAGAATAAATTAAAACAAGTTTAGCTAAATGAGAGTCCGATTTAATACAGGTGCAAGGTGGGCATTCTTAATTTACTAGTTTCCTGAGATCATCCTTATAGTGAATGTTAGGCTTCACATTAATCAGAAAATGAATCTTAAGTGAGACTGTTTCATAAACCTTTTCAATAAGAAAATTAAAAAGAAATACACAGAACTTTAAAATCACATTTTAATATATTTGCAAGGATATCATAATTTTAGTGGTACTTTCATGGGATTAAAAAAGAAAATTTATCAAGAAATATGCCTAGCATTTATTCATACAGACATGGAACATTAGATGTGATGATAAATTATAGATATGATTGAATGTGGAGCTGAATGATTAAACTTGCAACCAAAGAGCAAGCAGTCAATAAATACTGTTTGACTGATTTATAGGCAAGGTTGTAATCTTAAATGAATCTGAAAGTTAAGAAAAAAAGCACACGATAAAAGTAAAAAAAAAAAAAAGTGCTAATAACATGTTACTATAAATCTCTTCACCTCAAGGTAGCACCCTTTATTTCTTGAAACAGGTAAACCAAAATACAGGTTCATTTATCTCTGTGACCAATAAACTCATTTTTCTCATTTGCCAGTTAGGGAATATTGGAGAAATAGACCATATCTGAAGTCTTGTCTATTTTCTGTAGTTTTGTGATAATAAATCCTATGTAAAATACTGAAGAGTTTAACTAGAGTATGAGCTATAGGATGTGGATATTTGTAATTTACAAGTCCTTTGACTTCAGAGCTAACCTGAAGAGAATTCAAAGATGTAATGATCATTTTTGCTAGCTTTTATATACTTCCCTTTTATGTGCATCTCTCTGGCACTAAAATGTGCATGTCATCAGTATTTTCCTTTTGTAACCAAGTATAATACTCCTACCTAAATGTTTCCCTCTTGTCTTCCAAAGAAGTAACTGATGTTTTCCATTCTCTTAAGGTCTTTTTTTAAAAACAAACAAACAAACATGGGATCAACTACTTAATCTAGAATTGTTGCTATTATATCAAAGACCTATTACCTCTAACTCTCCTACTGTCTTCCGCAATGGGAAATATCCCTATTTAATAGTGGCCTTTATTGCAATGTCCTCATTTTGTTTTTAACTTGCAGAAGTTAAGATTTAACCCAGAGTTAAGAAGTTTATGCTACTAAGCAGAGCAGATTTTGTCACGACAGCTCAGCAAAAATGTGTTTAGAGAAACAAAATCTTGTGGAATTCTAGAATCACTGTACTGGCCTTGTTACAGAGGGCACATTTTTTAATGCTGTTCTCATCTTGTTAAGCTGGGTAAAGTAACTCATCTCCTGCCTTATAAAGAGCCCAGTTTAGAGAATTCCTTAACTTTTCTTTTGCTAACGTTCAACAAATTTAAACAGGAGCCTCCAACCTATGGCATGAATTGTACATTACTAACAGCATGTTCAAATTATGCTCATAGAAGTTTGGCATGATGTCTATGAAAGATTTCAAGGTATTGCAACAAAGCATATTTTCCTCCCTAGTCAGAGAAGTCATTTTTCTAGATAGAGCTATTTATTTCATAGTAAAAATACTAAAAGACTTAAAATTAGCAGAAACTAAACTTATTTTCAGAAACTGTACCACTTATCTGGAATGTAGAATTTTTCAAGGAAGAAAATTGCATTTTAAGGATTTCTTGAGTTATAGGTCTTAGCTTTTATAATTTTAGGGAACTTTCACTCAAAGGTATGGTAAATTTTATTATGTCTTGACTCATGAAACACAGGCAAATATATGATTTCTTAACAGGACTTGTCTTACAATAAGAAGAGATAAATGAGTTGACCTAGTGGATGTACCCAAATGCCTCAGAGAATTAAATGCCCAGCTGAGAACAATTCCAATCAATGGCAATATCTTGGGTGCAGTCAGATCTCACAATCTTGGGTTATTGTTCAGCCACAAACTTCTGATTGTCAATTAAGCACAGGAGAGGAACTTCAATTTTCAATCAAGATCTGGAAAAATCTCAAAGCCTGGTCATTTCTATCTTTTTTTTAAAAAAGCCTTAATTTATCTCATAATTATAACATAAGTTCAAAATAGTGGGAAAAGAGAAAAAGAGTTTTATATAAAACTCTTAATAAATCCCAATGTCAGAAAAATTCAAGCATTGTATGTTTATCTGTTGGCATTAATCTATACAGTTCCTCAAACATATAAACTGAAGTTTCCTCAGTGACTCTTCAAACACACTTGAAAATATAATGCTGAAGAAAGATTAAAAATAATAAATAACACTGATATCAGGTACTTATAGTACTCTTCATTCTTATAAGGCATATTTTAACAGGTAAGGATTTTTTGTGCCATACAATACAATATCAAGTTAGGGCCCTTCTTTATTTTTATGGATCTTCAAATGTAACGTGATAAAATAACACCAGTGTGCTCCTGAGATGATATTGTCATGATAGGAAGATCTTTATTTAGATGACAATATCTATCTTTGATCTTGGCATAGGTACTTAGAAATTTCTATGGCAAATCACTTATTGCTAAACTTATAAAAGACAGTGTTTTAAGATTTCCCTTTATAACAAATAGTAATTTATTTTATAACATTCTGAGTATGTTTGTACAAGAAAAGTATGAAGTAAATCTTTGAATTTTGTATCACTCTAACTTTTAGACTAACAGTATTTGAGTGTGGGCTAGTCACTAATCTTTGTTGGATCTTGGTTTTCTCATAGGTAATGAAGGAATGTTAAACTACAGGATTTCCTAAGATTATTTTTGTTCATAAAATCCATGAAACAAGATTCCTTTCCAGAAATACCTTAAATTCTACTTAATTAAATATGGATACAGTGTTTTTAACTCCCCATATTTTCAAAAGTCTCATTGCTGCCAGAGAATTTTATACATGAGAATGTATTCAAACTTCTTGTAAATGAGTAATATAATCAGGAAACATCCTTTGTGGATTTCTTTAGAAAAAACTTTAGTCATTCCTTCCCTCTAAATCTACAGGTACATGTGATATATTTCAGATGTATATCCTGGAAAATATGATGGTATATTTAAGATCAAAATTGATTCTGGGCCACAAATTAGTTTTCAGCTAATATCTTCCTGAAAGCAATTCCTGGTAGTTCTTCTAGTGTTACCAAGATAGTATAATATCTATTTTTCCTTGTACATAGTAAGAACTTCACAGAATTAAAAATCATAAAGATACAAAGAAATAATACCTTTCACTTCATTCTCCAACCTCAGGCTTACCAAATAGAAAAATGCCTGTCTCATTTTCTGGTTGATATAGACTTCTCTGATTGAGAAGTTAGCTATTTGAGAAAGGATACAATATCTTTCTATCTTCTCTTGTACTATAGATAGCTATACTTGCACTATAGATTATAGTATAGATTAATGATTGCTTTATCAAGTTTACTTCTATTTTCACAATTTCTAGTACAATTTCTCTAGAATTCAGACAATGGTTCATATTTCAGTACTCTAGTAAGCCTTTATTCTCCTAGAAATTAGAAAGCGATGTTTCTTGACATGACATTTTAGACATGTCAAATCAACCATATTTGAATTTCATGTTGCAATTCATCAAATGTGACAAATAGATTTGAAGACTATTTAGTCAAGGCACTTAAGAGTCTAGTTTTACCTTATGAAAAAAGTTATGAATACCTAGTAAGATAAATAGAGGTAAAAATTATTGACACTTTAATGACATTAAGGATATCTTTGTCAACTTTGTTCTTAGTTTTATTCTATAGAGTCAGTTATTCATTCGTTCAGCATGTTAAGGATATAATCAACATGCCAACTAGAAATGGATATAGTTTCTGCATAGTAAGTAATTTTTCCCTCACTAGAGGTAACAATTCCAAATGTAGGTTAGTTACTAATCTGCTAGCAGATGCTCAAATGACAATAATTTATTGCAACTCTGAAAAATAAACTATTTTGCCAGTAGGTCAGATTATTTGAGATGCCTTTGATCACTATCTCTAATTGCTCCCTTCAGCAAAATATCCCATTGCCATTGGTATTTGGATTGGAACTGTCTATTATCTCATAATTAATTTGAGTAGAGTGAATATTCTCTGCATTTATAGATGTTGGAGATATTTATCTACCTTCCCACAATTCTATTTTTGTACATTCTATAAGTATTCCTGTGTTGAAATTCACACCCTTCTTTAACTTGTTTGTTGAGTAATGATTAAGGAGGAAATAAGAGGAAATGAATCTAAGCCTCTTCCCAAATTTGAACACATTCAATAAAGCCAATGCTTGCCTGCTTTACACAAATCCAATGGGTCTTATTTGGGGAAAATGTTATGTGAAGGCTGAATCCTCCATAGAGCTTATTTGCTAGTGACCATGTTTTACCATATTAATACTCGTGTAGTTAATAGAAAATTGTCACAAATTCTAAAAAGTTTTCTTATGTTTATTATTTTAAATTTTTAGATTTCTGGCAACTATGTATATACCTCTGTGAAGATTTTAAGGCAAATTAGGAGATGGTTTATTAGATAACTATCATGTCACTTACTTTGTGCATTTTATTGGAAGATTTTCAATATCTACTTAATGTGTGGATTGAACTTTGCTAATCAGAATCACTGAACATAGAAATGACAGGATATTTTTAAATAGCCAGTCTGTCAATTCAGAATAAATAATATCTGTTAAAAGTCTTTGGTATAAATTTTTTGAAAGAATTGTTTCCAAAACCTTGCTTTGTACAGGAAAACTTTAGTATATCAGGGATAGAGAAAAACAGTGCTTTCTCTTGATAAATATTTAGAAATAATTTTGGCTCTAAAAATATAGTCATATTTTGTTTATGCTATAAATAACAATGTAATATTGTACCTATATAGTACTTTCATCCAGGGGATGCCAAAGCAAATTTGGGCTTGGATGCATAATTTTGAAACATGGAGGTGAAGAGCTGCCCATCCTCCTTTCATTTGCATTTATATTGAGAACCCAACAGAGTTTGGTTAACATAAGTGTTCAACACCAATTGCAAGTTTGTTGGTTTCCATAGAGTCGCATGAATGCACATCATGTTGTCTTGGAAACTAAAGTATCTATAAACGCAGTTGTCCTCTGTTTAGACTGTGAGAGCAGCTATGAAAACTTTCTTAGATTATAAGCTATGCAAACTGTAAGTTCATATCCATGTTACCATGGTAACAAGGACAGGTGTCCATTATATAAGATGAAAATTATAAAAAATTTGATTATTTGAAAGCAGACTCATATCTAACTGTAAATGTTTCCTTTTTCTTTGTTTCTATTCATTCTAGAATGATGATATAAGTATACATAACTATGACCACAGAGTACATATTCCATATATTTCAGTTATTCTCAAAGCCCTTTATACAATTCTAAAATATTTGGTTAGGGCACCTGCCAGATGCTGGTGAGGGATGTTGATGCCCAAGGAGACGGGAGGAACCCCCAAGTGAACCTGTAGGACATGGGGGGACTGAAGGGGGAGGAGAAGTGGAGGACAGAGAGGACCAGAGTCCCTGAGAGGTGGCTGGGAGCAGGGGGGAGGGTCCCATGCCTGGGGGGACCCTCGGGGACTTGGATCAGGGAAGAGTGCACCAAGCAAATCCTCTGCCCAATCGGCCTGGGAAGCATGCCTGGCTAGCCTTCCCAGCTCTCAGGCTGGTTCCTATACCCTCAGAGGCCTCCCTTGGGCCGTGTGGATCCTGGGGGCATAGGAGGGAGGCCGGGGGAGAATAGGAGAGGCAGGCAGGAGGGGCTTAATCTCCAAAATATACAAACAACTCATGAAGCTCAACATCAGAAAAACAAACAACCCAATTAAGAACTGGGTGGAAGACCTAAATAGACATTTCACCAAAGAAGACATACAGATGGCCAAGAGGCACATGAAAAGATGCTCAACATCACTAATTATTAGAGAAATGCAAATGAAAAGTACAATGAGTCAGAATGGACATTATCAAAAAATCTAGAAACAGTAAATGCTGGAGGGGGTGTGGTGAAAAGGGAACCCTCCTGCACTGTTGGTGGGAATGTAAATTGATACAACCACTACGGGGAGCAGTATGGCGGTTCCTTAAAAAACTAAAAATAGAACTACGATATGACCCAGCAATCCCACTACTGGGCATATACCCTGAGAATACCATAATTCAAAAAGAGACACATGACACAATGTTCATTGCAGCACTATTTATAATAGCCAGGACATGGAAGCAACCTAAATGTTCGAAAGATGAATAGATAAGACGATGTGGCATATATATACAATGGAATATTACTCATCCATAAAAGCAAACGAAATTGAGTTATTTGTAGTGAGGTGGATGGTCTTAGAGTTTGTCATACAGAGTGAAGTAAGTCAGAAAGAGAAAAACAAATACTGTATGTTAACGAATATACATGGAATCTAAAAAAAATGGTACTGATGAGCCTAGTGGCAGGGCAGGAATAAAGACATAGACATAGAGAACGGACTTGAAGACACGGGGGCAGGGAGGGGGACACAGGTGAAGTGAGAGAAGCATCGGCATATATACACTACTAAATGTAAAATAGGTAGCTAGTGGGAAGAAGCAGCAGAGCACAGGGAGATCAGCTCGGTGCTTTGCGATGACCTAGAGGGGTGGTATAAAGAGGGTGGGAGGGAGGCTCAAGAGGGAGGGGATATAGGGATATATGTATGCATATGGCTGATTCACTTTGCTGTACAAGAGAAACTAACACAGCATTGTGAAGCAATAAAGATAAATTGCTTCCAATAAAGATGTATAAAAATAATAATAATAAATAAAATAAATAAATAAAATAAAATATTTGGTGATTTAATAAATAAATTACCTGTATATTTATTAACATTTACTTAATCATGTTTCTTGCTTAATTGAATTATTGGCTTAATAATTATTATTATCATAATATTAAGATTTATTAAAATAAAATGGCAAAAAATATAGATTTTATTAACTAATAATAATACTTTTATTTGAACCACAACTGATATAAACTTAGTGGTCTTTTTATCTATATATTTCTTTGACCTCCCTCCCTGCATTTATTATAGTTAAATCCAAATTATTATTGGTGTTTTTGTTAAGATAAATTAGTTTTCTTGTTATAGAAACAAGGGTATTAAAATAAATAAATTGTTAAAAACTGAAAAATTTAGATCTGTAGGTCCTTTAGATATATTTAACTGTTTATGTCTCTTTTTTTATAGCAACTGAATTTGAAAAATCGTGCATGCTGCCTATAAATTTTTAAATATAAGAAAGTTAATCAGTAGAAAATTCCAAACCATATATTTTTAGAAAAATGAGTAATCTTATTATGCTCCTTCTGTATTGATTCTTTCCCTTATTATAGGAAGATGCACATATTTCTTAAATGAGTATGTCATTTCTTTTAAATATCTGTATAAATATTTTGCATTATATATATCATTATTTATGTAGCTAATTCCCTATAGATGGAAAATTAGGTTGTTTCCAATTATCCTATTACTAATTATATAGGAGTATTTTTATGTATGCATATATATATGTTGGTTTACATCTATATATTTTTCTGTAGATGGATCACAAGAAAGATTTTGTTTTTTTATATAAAACTTGTTAGAGACAATATTGTAAATTATCTTTGACAATATTCACTAATAATAATTATGTGAATAGGGTGTATTTTTCCTATTTTGCAAAAATGCAGTATGCTTATATAAAATTTTATCATATATGTACTAATGCATACAGATGTAGGATACATTTAAAAAATTAAGCATCTTGCATATGTCTTACACATACAAATATGGTGTTATTTAAGGTGAATATATATCTATCCTGAAAAAACTTTTATTCATTTTTTAATTGTTCAATTCAAGGAGCTTAAACTTGGAATTAACAATAAAAAAATTCAACAACAAATGAGACAAATACCTTAGGCTTTATGAAAAGCAACATAAAACAATCAACCATGATGAAATCCATGAGTGCAAGAAACAAATGTTAAGCAGAGTCTGAATGCTGGATCAGCACCGTCATTAGTAGAGAGAGGGTTGAGATCCACTTCAGATTACAGAGTGCAGTGGGGAGGAGCCAGTGTTATTCATGAAACACAAATTAGAGGTTAAGCAGCCTTTGGTGATAGAGGGATAATTGCAAGAGATATTAAAGAAGTGTTTTCTATTGTACTTCACATTACTTAATATTCAAGTATGGCTCAAATAAATAAATCTCAGTTGTCTTGCAATGTATGTGAGTAATCTCAAAATTCCATGTCAAGCAGTGATTCCATGGTTTTGGCATTGAGATGAATTCAGGTTCCCCCATGGAGCTTTCCTTTTTTGTGGTGCTTTTCCTCTTCTTTCAGTGTTCAGGTTCATTGAAAGCAATTTTTTCGCATGATTCATGTTACTCTATAAGATTAGGTGATGTCAACTTGCAAAGTTGTGAAAAACTTGTTCTTTCATTCTCTGACCACTATCCTCTGTCTGGTACCAGGATGTCTGTGAGCATTGGATTTTCTATCACTATCTTGGGACTATATCACATATCTTATTTAATTTATTTGTTATATTTCATTTTGGTTATTTGGTTATTTGGTTATTCACTTGGTTATTTCCCATTTGCGTTGCATGTTTGAATCATATTTTCCATTGCTGGTTATGTGGAAATTCAATTTATTTTTTGTATGCTGACCTTTGTCACTTGCCACGTTCACTTATGAGTTCTAGTAGCTTTTAAAGTATTTTCTATGTATGCAATCATCTCATCTGTAATTAGTCCTTTTCACTTCTTCTAAACCATATGTCTTACATTTATTTTTTGTTATTGTTTTATTACATTAACTAGCTATTCCAGCACAATGCTGAATAAAAGTGGTAAGAACAAACATTCTTGATTAGTTTTCCAACCTAGGGATAAATCTGTTCATTCTTTCACCATTATCATGCTAGATTTAGGTTTTATGTTAATTATTTTTATTAAGTTGAAGAAATTCTCTAACTCCGAGTACACTTTAAATATTTATCAAAAATGGGTATTGAATTTTGTTACATGTTTTTCTTCATCTAATTAGATGATCATGTGTTTTATTCCATTTTAATCTGATAATACAAGTTAAATTAATTAGTTTTTCTAATATGAAAATCAAATGTATTACTGGAATAATTTCTATCTGGTTCTGATGTCTTATCAGTTTATGCATGTTACTGGATTTGATTTACCAAAATTGTGTCAGATCCTTACATTTAAGTTCATGAGGAATATTGATCTTTAGGGTCTTTGTTTTGTTTTGTTTCTTGTTTGGGGGGTTATTTTTTTGGGGTAATTTTCTTGTAACAGTCTTTGCTGCCAATTATATTAGGTAAATGCTGGCCTCAAAAAATGATGTATGAAGTGATTTTCCTTCTTCTATTTAGTGGAAGATTTTATGCACACTTGGTTATTTCCTCTTTAAATGTTTTGTAGAATGATTTTTTTGAAGCCATTTGATTCCAAGGTTTCTTGTAGAAGATTTATTAGCTATGACTTCCATTTTTACTAAGAGATAAAGTTTATTCAGATTACTTAATTCTTCATGAATGAGCTTTTGATATTTATGTTTTTAGGAATTCATTTTAATTATCTTTATTATCCTTTTTATATCACTAGGATCTATAATGACATCCATTATTTAATATTTGATTAAACTCATTTGATATCTTATTAATTTATTACATCTCCTGGATGTATAATAGGCATTTCACCTACAATATGACCCAATAGAGTTTTTTAATTTTTAAAAATTTTTTAATTAATTTTTATTAGAGTATAGTTGCTTTATACTGTTGTGTTTGTTTCTGCTATACAGCAAAATGAATCAGCCACACGTGTACATATATCCTCTCTTTTTTGGATTTCCTTCCCATTTAGGTCACCAAAGAGCACTAAGTAGAGTTCCCTGTGCTATACAGTAGGTTCTCATTAGTTATCTATTTTATACATAGTATCAACAGTGTATATATGTCAATCCCAGTCTCCCAATTCATGCCACCCCTCCTTCCCCACTTGGTGTCCATATGTTTGTTCTCTATGTCTGTGTCTCTATTTCTGCTTTGCAAATAAGTTCATCTGTATCATTTTTCTAGATTCCACATATAAGTGATATTATATGATATTTGTTTTTCTCTTTTTGACCTACTTCACTCTGTATGACAGTCTCTAGATCCATCCATGTCTCTGCAAATGGCACAATTTCGTTCCGTCTTATGGTTGAGTAATATTCCATTGTATATATCCCCTCAAAAAGAAGATGGCTAAATATGTTGACTTTTGTATGTTTGGACCAATGTTGCTTTAAAGAAAATCTTTCCAACATGCAGGCACAAGCTTTGAGTGCCCCTATAACAGCAATACCAAAGATGTTAGCTAATAGATGTTTTAGTGGATAATCTGTCAACTGGTCCAGTATAAGTTACAGCCTTTCCATTTTTCTCATTTTAGGTATCTTGGACTGAGCAGTGGGGCCTTTACTATATTTTTCCTGATAAATACACATACTGGCCACTCCTTATCATCTCTTTCTTTGAAAGGTGAAATATGTTAAGCATTAACACATTGATGATAAGGAGGGGACCACATCTTCTTTATCCATTCCTCTGTTGATGGACATTTAGGTCACTTCCATGTCCTGGCTATTGTAAATAGTGCTGCAGTGAACATTGGGGTGCATGTATCTTTTTGAATTATGGTTTTCTTCATGTATATGCCCAGGAGTTGGACTGCTGGGTCATACGGTAGTTCTATTTTTAGCTTTTTAAGGAAACTCCATACTGTTCTTTATAGTGGCTGTATCAATTTATATTCCCACCAACAGTGTAGGAGGGTTCCCTTTTTTCCACACTCTCTCCAGCATTTATTGTTTGTAGAATTTTTGATGATGGTCATTCTGGCCAGTGTGAGTTGATATCTCAATGTAGTTTTGATTTACATTTCTCTAATAATCAGTGAGGTGGAGCATCTTTTCATGTGTTTATTGGTCATTGGTATGTCTTCTTTGCAGAAATATCTATTTAGGTCTTCTGCCCATTTTTTGATTGGGTTGTTTGTTTTTTTGATATTGAGCTGCATGAGCTGTCTGTGTATTTTGGAGATTAATCCCTTGTCAGTTGCTTCGTTTGCAAATATTTTCTCCCATTCTGAGGGTTGTCTTTTCATCTCGTTTATGGTTTCCTTTGTTGTGCAAAAGCTTTTAAGTTTCATTAGGCCCCATTTGCTTATTTCTGTTTTTATTTCCATTACTCTAGGAGGTGAGTCAAAAAAGATCTTGCTGCAATTTATGTCAAAGAGTGTTCTGCCTATGTTTTCCTCTAAGAGTTTTATAGTGTCTGGTCTTACATTTAGGTGTTTTATCCATTTTGAGTTTATTTTTGTGTATTGTGTTAGAGAATGTTCTAATTTCATTCTTTTACAAGTAGCTGTTTAGTTTTCCCAGCACCATTTATTGAAGAGACTGTCTTTTCTCCACTGTATATTCTTGCCTCCTTTGTCATAGATTAGGTGACCATAGGTGTGTGGATATATATCTGGGCTTTCTATCCTATTCCATTGATCTATATTTCTGTTTTTGTGCCAGTGCCATACTGTCTTGATTACTATAGCTTTGTAGTATAATTTGAAGTCAGGGAGCCTGATTCTTCCACTCCATTTTCCTTTCTCAAGATTGCTTTGGCTATTTGGGGTCTTTTGTGTATCCATACAAATTGTAAGATATTTTTGTTCTAATTCTGTGAATGCCATTCCAAATATGGTTCTTAATACACAATGCTTTCAAAAACTATTTCATCTGTTGAATATTTGTAACATTATTTAACTAGTTTCTTGAACTTGTTTGATGTGCCATCCTTTACTTTTCCCTTTCTCATTATTATTCCTATCCAATTATTTAATATATGTTACTATTTTTCAATCAGTAAATGCTTCTAACATCTTTTCTCCAACACTATTGTCACCACATAAATCTTTCATTCTGGCTGGAGAAATAGTCAGAGAGTCCTGTCTTTTTAATTTTTTTTTCAATAGTTTCCTCCTGGCTTCATTGACTGTACACCATGCACACACAGATCAGTATTCAGCCAATATTCAATCAAGCATTCCATTCCATTGGACTCACCTGCAGATGTCTGGTGTGATCTCTCTTTCTCTCTCTCTCTCCCTCCTCAGTTTCCTCTTCTGTGGTTCTATGCTCGCTAATTGTAGCCACTTCAATCTCTTGTACTCTTATCTCTATCCTCCCAATTCAGGGGATTCCTAGCTGTGTTTGAGTTCTCCCTCTCTGTGCTACAGACTATTTCTGAGCAGTTAGCTGAGCAATTATAGAGCTACCTTATTTGGTTCTGTCTTCTCAGAGATTGTAATTCTGTGCTGCTTTGGTCCAATACCCAAGAAGAGTGATTTTATATATTTTGTCTAATTTTCTACTTGTTTATGGCAAGAGGACAATTGCCATAGAAGTTAATTTTTCATGGCCAGAAGTAGATGTCTCACATTCTTTTTGAAATCTATTTTTATTGGATATAGAATTGTGGATTGACAATCTCTTCCCCCAAATGCTTTGAAGATCTTTCTACTTTCTTCTGGCTTACCTTTTCTCTGATGATAAGTCTATGGTTACTCTTCTTCTTGTTCTTTTGTCTGTAATGTGTCTTTTTTCTCTTGCTCCTTTTGAGTTTCTATATATCCCTGGTTTTCAACAATTTAATTATTATATGCCCTGTTGTGGTCTTTTTGGTTTAATCCTGTCTGAGGTTTATTGAGTTTCTTAAATTTGTGTGCTTATAGTTTTCATATAATTTGAAAAATGTTCATGATTATTTTATTTTCTGCCTTCTTCTTTCCCCTTCCACACTTTTATTTTATGGACTTGATAAACATGTTTCAGATCTTTTCATATTGCCCAATAGATTTCTGAGATTCTTCATTTATTTTGAGCCTTTCTTTGTGTGTGCGTGTTTATCATTTCAAATGCCATACATTCCAATTAATTAATCTATTCTTTTGAGTTTCTTATCTCCTATTATTCTGACCAGAAAAATTTTTATTTCACATATTTTCACTTCATTGCTAAATGCTTCATTTGATTCTAATTTTTATCTTCCATTTCTCTCTTTATGTTTGTGATTTTCTTTAAATTCTTGAGAATATTTATTGTACTTGTAACAACTCTTTTCAAGTACTTGCTAGCCTGTTTTATCATTGATGTTTTTAAGAGTCTCTTTCTATAGACTAATTGTTCTTCTATTTATTGATTATATTTTACATTTTTTTACATATCTAGGGAGTTTTATTTGGTTGCTGTATATTGCTGTACATTTCATGTTGATAGATACTGGGTTTGTTGTATTTCTTTAAAAAATAGAGGTCTTTGTTTGCACTGGCAGATCAGATATGCATGGATCATCTAGATCTTCTGTCATGTATTTTTTTAAACTTTTAAGTAAAAGTTTTAAATTCTTTTACCCATTACTGTATTGCTAGTATAGCCCACTAGTAAGACATGACCTTGATGGGGTTCTCCACTGAAGTACAGTAGGTTCAGCAAGGACTCATCAATACAGTGGTCAGTACTCAAATATCTCCTAATCTTGTATGAGTTTTGGGAACTTTTCATTTTACTGCACTAGAGTTAGATTTTGCCCAGCCTCATAGAATTTCATGCTATATATATGTGGCTTAGTTGTCAGTCACAAATTCAAGGACCACTTCATCACATTCTTGGAGTTGTTTCTCAATGCAATGCTCTCTTCTCTAATAATCTGCAAGTATTCCAGACACCTCAGCCATTTTGAACTGTGATATATGTCTTTTCAATGCAATGTAAAAGTTGGTTTCATCTCAGTGTAACATAATCTGGAAAGCGTTTTCAGGCAGAGAGGCTGAGCAGTTGTAGAATTCACCTGCTTTGTTTTTGTTTTCCTAGGGGTCACAGTCCTGAGTTGTCTGTTGTCCAATGGGAAAAGACAGTTGTCTCATATCTTTTTCCAGGCTTCTAACTGTTTTTCAGGGAGTGATAGTCCAGTCCCAGCTTCTCTAATATGCCCAAACCGTAAGAGTTACTAGTGGTTTTTCAAGGAGGAAAACACTTAACTTCTCTGTGATTTAGTTTCCTTATTATTAGAGTTTGGATTATAATATATACCTTATTAAAGGTTATTGGCTTTATCTCAAGCCTTACTACAGCTAAGATAACCTGAAATTTTATTGTGTTGCTTTCCCATAAAAGTGCTCTTTTCTCCAAACTGCCAAATCTATTGGGAGACAAGTCACCTAAGGCCGTCTCTATCATACCATGAAACTAAGTGTAGAAGTTTTTTGGCTCATTTGCCAATGCTCCTTCATTAGACTAGCAGATGTAATCGTATCCTGATGTGCCTGTTTACCTCTGTCACCACAAGTAGTTACCTCATCCATCATCACCCAGGCTTTTATTTCTATATTGATTTGTATATCTCAATCTATGTCAATCCTCTTTTTGCTTGTCCCCTTAAGTCTTTTCACTGGAACCATAAATCTGCCTTTACTGAATGTCCAGTTTTTCTCAATTTCTTCTCTGAAAATTTCTTCCACCTCCTGGTGTTAACTGATCTGTGGTTATTTTCTGAGATTTCTCCTTAATCTGTACATTCCTTAATTGGAAGCTTATTTTCTCCATCATCTCTCTTTGCCTTCATTCTAAAAAAGTGTGATAACTACACTTCCTGTTTTCCCTTTTTGTATACACCCATTTATTTTCCTTTCTCCTTAACATACTCCTTTCTCTTGTAAAATCTTTTGTCTGTATAGGTCATCTATACCATTTCTTCCTGCTATCACCTACTGAACTCTTGGTTATGCCTAGTGATCATGTAAAATTTTAACTTGAACCTACTCTAGCACATTAACTTAAAATTTCGATTATTAATGTAATCTCTCCTTCAATGAGACCAATTATCTCAATAGAGCTAACAACATCTGCATTCTGATTGAATCCAATTTCCTACCCCCCTTCTTGTTATTTCCTTCATAATTTTTGTGGTTTTCCCTAATAATCTGCTTCTGGTTCATCCTTCTCTTCTATAAAATTAAATATGCCTTAGAGTTCTCTTTACTTTCTTTACTCTCTGTTGAGTTCACTCAGTCTCCTGAATTTATTTCCACATCTCTCCAGTCTCATTATCTTCCCTGAGCTTAAATCTCATATGATAAGCTATGGATAAAAGACTACATGTCTAACAGGTATCTCATACTTAATATGGCTATAACAGAGTCCTTACTTTTCATTACTCTAATAAAAACTATTATCTTCTTCAGTCTTTCTTACCTTGATTTATTTGTAGCATTATCTACCCATTTACAAAAACCAAAGATCTAAATGCTATTCTTATATGCTTTTCTCATTATTATTCACATTAAAATTTTCAACAAAGATTGTTACTACACCATCGATTTATATTTTCACCTTTTCATTCTATCACTAATGCCGCCACATAAACTGTAGTAATCTGAAATACTGAAAAAATTTCCCCCGTTAGTGTTTTTGTTCTCCAATTTCTTTCCCCACAATTCAGTTTCTACTGTATATCCAGAAAGATTTGAGTTACCCTCCATGATGAACATTTTACTATGTGTACACTGACTAAACTTTTATTCTAGAATATTCAAGTCCATTTCCATTTCTGAGTTTCTGCACTTGCTTTTCCTTGGCCTGAAGCACACTTTTTCTGACTCTATGTATAGTAGACTACTTTAATTTTTATTTTTATTTTCACTTAGCTGAAATGTCAGACATTCTGAGTAGTCTTTTTTTAATGTAAAAATATGAATGTGTCAGATGTCACTGATGTGTTCAACATTTTATCTTTATTTAAAATGAGATTCTAAATAATCCACATAACTCATTTTAATAACATATAAATATGTTCATGTAATATTGACCCTTTACGAATATCTGTTTGAATTTAACAAAGGAAAGTGCTACATTGTTATAAAAGGCATGCTTACAACTTTACCATGAAAAATGAATAGTGGGACTTAGATTTTATATCCCCCATTGTGTTACAGACCGACAGAGGGATTATACTATATTGTAGTACCTCATACAGTTCTGTCACAATACAGTTGTGACTCAAATGAACTTTGTCACAATGTTGACTGCCTAAATTTATTTCTGAGATAAAGCAAATTGTTCTATTTTGACTAGATTTATGAAAAGGTGTATTTCTACATTTGAAACTCTTAATCATAATGTAAAATTTCTTAAGCAGGCATCTGACTTAAGAACAACCCTAATGATCATGAAAGCTGTTAAATCATTACTTGAATAAGTACTGAAGGGACTCAATATCTAAAATATTGTTAAGAGAGGGGTAAACAAGAACATCTCTCTTAATAGAAAAAGCTGAATAATAATCTCAAGCATTCTTGTATTTTAAAAGTACATGGAAACACATTTGGACTTCTAAAGACATTATTTTTTTTTTTTAGTTTTTGAAGTTTTTCAGATAATGTATTTTCCTAACACCAAAATATGAGTTTAACTATTGGGTTTAGGGAAAAGTATTATGATATAAAGAGATTTTAACATACTATGTTAAAAAACAGACATGGGATAGAGAAATTAAGTGAAGTTGTGGCCTTTCATTTTATTTTTTCCCTATTTTATTGAGATATAACCAACATATATTGTATAAGTTTAAGGTGTGCATTATAAAGATTTGAAATATTGCAAAATGATTACCACAATAAGTTTACTTATCATCATCACTTCACATAATTACATTTTTTTTGTTCCTTCTGATAAGAACTTTAAGATCTACTCTCTTAGCAACTTTCAAATATACAATACAGTATTGTTAACTATAGTTTCATCATGTACATTTCATCCCAGAACTTATTTATCTTAAAACTGAAAATTTGTATCTTTTAACCAAATTTACCATATTCCCCTATCCCTCACCTCCTCCAATCCCACCTCTGACAATCACAAATCTGGTCACTGTTTTTATGAGTTTATTTGGATTTTTTGTTTTGTTTTGTTTTGCTTTGTTTTATATTCCACATATAAGTGAGATCATTCAGTGTTTGTATTTTTGTCTGACTTATTTCACTTAGCATAATGCTTTCCAGGTCCATCCATGTTGTCACAAATGGCAGAATTTCCCTTTTTATGGGTGAATAGTATTCCAGTGTGTGTCTGTGTGTGTGTGTTTGTGTGTGGGGGGATGTCTGCATGTATACAATCACCAAGATATGGAAATACTAAGTGTCCATCAATGAATAAATGGATAAAAAATGTGATATATATATAGATAGGTAAAGAAATGTGATATACACATATATATGTATATCACATTTCTTTATCTAACTATTCATTGATGGACACTTAGTATTTCCATGTCTTGGCTATTGTAAATAATGCTGCAATGTACATGTGAATGAAGATATCTCTTCAGGATAGTGATTTTGTTTTCTTCATATATATACTCAGAAGTTGAATTGCACTATCATACAATAGTCTTATCTTTAATATTCTTCAAATCTGCACACTGTCTCCACAGTGGCTATATCAATGTATATTCCAAATCAGTGCACAAGTGTTCACTTTTCTGCATATCCTTACCAGCATTTGTTATGTCATCTTTTTGATGATAGCCATTCTGACAGGTGTGAGGTGATATCTTATAGTAGTTTCTATTTGCAATTCCCTGATGATTAGTGATGTTGAGCACCTTTTATGTGCATGGCCATTGAATATCTTCTTTGAAAAAAAATTATCTATTTGAACACTTTGCCTATGTTTTAAATGAATTAATTTTTGTTTTTATTTTTTTCCTATTGAGTTGTATGAGTTCCTTACGTATTTTGGATATTAATCCCTTAGCAGATGTGTGGTTTGCAAATGTTTGCTCACATTCTGTAGGTTGTCTTTTCAATTTTTTGTTCATTTGCTATGCTATACAGAAGATTTTTAGTTTGATGTAATCTCATTTATTTTTAATTTTATTGCTTGTGCTTTAGGTGTTATATCCAAAAATTCATTGCCAAGACTCAAGTGAAAAAAAAAATGTTCCCTATGTTTCCTTCTAAGAATTTTGTGGTTTAGGTCTTATATTCAAGTCTTTAATCCATTATGGGGTTAATTTTTGTAAGTGCTGTAAGACAGGGATCTAGTTTAATTTTTTTGCATGTGAATATTCAATTTTCCCGGGACCATTTACTGAAGACTGTCTTTTCTCCACCGAATATTTTTGGATCCTTTGTCAAATATCAGCTGACATGTGTTCATGCATGGGTTTATTTCTGAGCTTTCAGTTCTGCTCCATTAATCTACGTGCCTGTTTTTATGCCAGTACCATACTGTGTTAATTACTATAGCTTTGTAATATGGTTTGAAATCAGCTTTTCACTTTAAAAATAGTAACATTATTTCTTTTACATTTGGGACACATTTTTAATAGAATCATAGCCTTTGCAGTTAAATCTTTTTTTTTTTTTTTTTTGCAGTACACGGGCCTCTCACTGTTGTGGCCTCTCCTGTTCTGGAGCACAGGCTCTGGACGCACAGGCTCAGCAGCCATGGCTCACAGGCCTAGTTGCTCTGTGGCATGTGGGATCTTCCCGGACTGGGGCATGAACCTGTGTCCCCTGCATTGTCAGGTAGACTCTCAACCACTGTGCCACCAGGGAAGCCCTGCAGTTAAATCTTTTAAACCAAGCACTAGTGTTTTAGTTTGTGAAACAATATCCAATAATTTTAAATTGGAAGAAAATAAAATGACTGGCATTTTCTCTCATATGCATTCGTATTTCAATAGCAAAAGATAGAAAAAATATATAGTGTCTGGAAATGTACATTAGATCAAATTATCAAATGTGTTTTGTGGTTAAGCTATAAGTCAATTAAGTCATACAACATAGGGTAAACACTGAAAATGAATTCCTAAGAGTTAAGTGCCAGTTGGTCAGATGACAGAAACAAACCAAACACACACACACACACAACTATGTGTGTATATGTGTATGAATATACTTGTGTGTATATATATTTTATATGTATATATTTATATATTTAAAGGAAACCTATTTCCTTTTAGTTCTGGCATTACAAATAGATGAATATAAGCAAATAAGTAAAGGAAAAGTCTTATGACTCGATAATTATTTTAATTAAATAAATTAACATAAGCTCTAACCTTGAGCAGATAAACCTTATGCAACATTTTCCTTTTAATATGTTGTATAATAACTCTGCTTATCATGAAAAGGTGCATTCTTTGTGCCTAAATTATTGTGTTTTCTTGTTGAAAAATTCTTGAAAAAAATAGTGATCATTTTATTCTTATTTTAATAACATTATATATTACTTAATATTATGTATGTGTATATATATACACACATATGTGTGTGTGTATGTGTGTCTGTGTCTTTGTATGTAGACTATTCATGAATGTTTTGCGCAAATTTAAAATACCCTGTTTTTCCTGATAATAATTTTAGAGCAAAATGTATTTATTATATGACAATTATTCATTATGTGATGGATCTTTTAATCTTCAATAATCCTTAAATCCTTGAAACTATGATGTGTGTAAAGTTTTACTTTGAAAAACAAATGTGATTTTAAAAATCTAAAATAATGATACTTCCACTGATGTGTGTGCTTGTACCAGATTTATAGGAAAGTGACAAAAAATCAGAAAAGAAGAAGCAAAACAATGCAGAGAGAAAAAGCAGATTAAACAAATAATTGTATCAAACAATGCTTGAATGCACTTGTGGTGTATCAAAATTCTTAAAAAATGTGTTACAGTACATGAAGATTTCATTCTATTTAAAGGAAATCAGTGGCTTTAAAAAATATATAAAATGCTATTTTTACCTCACAGAATAAACAAGAAGCAATCAAGAATTTAGATACTAGAGTTTTTATTAAAATATGGAGATGCTCCTAATTCAGCTAATATTGATTGAGTTAAGATAGGGCATTTTAAATATCTGGTTTAGTATTTCAAATAATATATCTATAGCATTAATTAAACCAGAAAAAAAGACTAAATGTAGCAATCATTTCTAGTTAACTTTTTCATCAGAAATTCTTATTTTTTAATTATCAAATATCAACTATGTAAGTCAGATTAGATCTGTGCCTTTTATCATGTAAAAGTCAAAGCCTGGCCTAAAAGGATATGTAAAATTAAGGGTGACATATAGATTGCATTTATAGCAGGGACGAGAATGTAATGTTTCAGATACTGCATTAGGGAGAAAAAAGGAATCCTTTTGAAGACTTCTGTAATTCCAAGTAGCCAAATAAATCAGGATTGTGTGTTTAGTAAACTGAATTATATGCATATCATGGAATAAATCTACAATGTTGGCTACAGTAATGAGTATACCGAAACTACATCAGTATTTCATTTACTAATAGTAATGTATAGCACAAGACAGGTCGTAATATGTTTGCAGAAGAATTCAGGCAAGGAACTCAGGCATGTAGGCTTATTTTGCAGTGCAGAGTACACTGATTATGCTCAAAGATTGTGTATCATCTCTGTTTGAGCCTATAAATCTATGTGGGAAACTTGAAGAGCAGATTTTGATAAGGTATTATTGGAATTAATAGAGTTGCAAAATATATACCTACATGCAATCCTTGGGAAATAAAAACTATTTTTCCTCACCCAAAAGGGAAGTGATATTTTCTTTAGTATGTCATGGGTTTTCTTAAAAAACATAATTTTAAATAATATAAAATATGTTTTTCAATACACCTTTAGGAAATTTAGGAAAAGTTTATTTTAAATAAAACCCATTTATTTAGAAATTATATTACATAATGAGTTATTTTTAACCTGGGGTAGATAGCCCTCTCCCCATTTTGGAAATTGAGGTTTAACAAAATGGTATACTTTACTCATTATTTTAGACACATGAATATTCAAGAAATAGAATTTTCACTGTTTTTATCAAAACTGAAGAAACAGAATTAGGTTTTACATCTCTAAGACCAGTAAATTTCATTCTGTGCCATACCTTATCTTTGTTCAATACAAAGTGTTGGAATACTATTTGCCATTATAAAATTATCAAGGGTAGCCCAATATTAGGCAGTGCATCCTTTATCTCATCTTTTTTTTTTTTTGTCACTTCTAAAATTCTACGAATTTGTTCATACAGCTGTGGGAAATCTGGCACTCATACATTTTTTTGGGTGCAAATTCCAGTCTGTAGAATCCTTATGGAGAAGAATTTGACAATGTCTAACAAAACAACATACGTGTTGATCTTATGACTCCAAAATTTCCCTTCTTGTGGAGTTTATGCTAAAGATAAACCTCCAGTAATATAAAAATACATAAATGTATATTTATTAATTGCAGCATTATTTTTTGTATTTACAATATACTGGAAGCAGTGCAAATACCCCAAACATAGAAGAGTGTTTAATAAACTGGTATAGCCACAAAATGTCATGCAATTGTAAAATGGAATGTAAAAGATCTATAAGATCTGATGTAGGATGATTTTCAAGAAAATAGAAAAGAATATCTATACATACAGAGAAATAACACATTTTGTGAAAAAGGAAGGGAAAATTAAAATAATATGTATTTGCTTACTTGTGCATAAAGAGATAAACACAGAAAGGATAAGCCAGAAACCAAAAATATTAGTTCCTTATGTTGAGATGGAAGCATACAGTGTAGAAAGAATAGAAATAATAGGGGTTGAGAAGAACACGTCTGTGAATATATTTTTTATACAACTCTGACTTTTTAAATTATGTTAATGTTTCACATACTGAAAAAATAATAAACTCAGAAATCAAAGGGGATAGAGTAAACATAATAACATAAAAATAAACAGAAACACATAAATTCAAGTAGATTTCAAAAGAATAGTATAACTATAGGAAAGGAGGGGGAGAAAAATTAACAGTTTTTGGACAACATGCTCTTAGGCTAAACACAAATCCTTTACTTCAGTTGTTTTATTTTCCTATTTTTATGTGTTAGCAACTCTTAAAGTACTTTCTGTGTATTCTGTGAGTGAGTAAATAGGTTAATATCTTGTGATAATGAGATCCCAATTTGTTACTGTGTTAGTTGGAAAGCTCCTTGGGAGCTTCCCAGGTGAAATCTGAAACTGGTCCTATAGGAGTAGGGAAGGGAGAGACTAAAGAAAAAGGCAGACTGCTTCAGTCTGGCAGGTTTGGAATTGGCAGATGATCGATGGATACATAATCGATAGATATTGAAATAGAAGAGAGGTTTATACATATGTGTGAAAGTACACATATACATTCATTTATTTCCTAACCCTGTCTTTTGATGTAGCCAAGAAGCCATGACCTTCGGTAGCACAGAACAGTGTCCAGATTTTGACTTCTATATTCAAGCCTTTACTAAAAGGAGCTAGAGGTCCTTCATGAAATGTCATTGCCAGGACTAGATCAACTGAAATAAATATAAGTAGGTAATTATAATACAGTGAACAGAGTAAGAACCCATGAACCCATATTGATATAAATAAATTAATATATGCAAACAAATAACTAAGAAGGGAAAGTTCTTCCTTACAGTAGAAAGACAGCTGAAATATGTAGAATTATAAAATTTGGTAACCATAAAAATAATAATTGACCTAGGCAAGAATCATCAATGAATGCTTAATTAGTATTTGAAAGTTTTATGACTAACAGCTAATTGTAATAACCTCAAAGTATAGCACCAAAATATACTTATTGATTACAATGGGGAAATAATTTCACAGTGGATAAAGCTGGAAGTCATCGCCTTAACTGAGTGATTAAAATTAAGATCTACAGTACTGGCATAAATCAGCATTATGACTGCCTTGATTAGGATGCACTGAGAGAAAACACAACATGTGTTGAAAGCCATTTAAAGAGACACTGTGGGACTTACCTGGTGGCGCAGTGGTTAAGAATCTGCCTGACAATGCAGGGGACACGGTTCGATTCCTGGTCTGGGAAGATCCCACATGCTGCAGAGCAACCAAGCCCATGCACCACCACTACTGAGCCTGTGCTCTAGAGCCCATGAGCCACAACTACTGAGCTCGCGTGCTGCAACTACTGAAGCTTGAGTGCCTAGAGCCCATGCTCTGCAACAAGAGAAGCCACCACAATGAGAAGCCTGTGCACTGCAACAAAGAGTATCCCCCCACTTTCTGCAACTAGAGAAAGCCCGTGCACAGCAGCACAGACCCAACTCAGACAAAAAAATAAGTAAATAAATAAATTTTTAAAAAAAGTAAAATTATATTTAAAAAGAGAGAGAGAGACACTGCCATGCTGTACAAGAACCTATGAGATGGCCATTATGGCAAGAAATGTATGGGGGCTCTAGGAGCTGAAAGGGAGCCCTGGCTGACAGTCAGCAAGAAAATATGGAACTCAGTCCTACAACTGCAAATAACTACACTCTTCCAACAAACTTGGAGCTTGGAAGAGGACCCTAAGTTCCAGAAAGAAACAAAGCCCACCCAGTAACTTGATGGCATCATTGGGAGATATTGAGCGGAGGACCCAGTTAAGCTCTGCCCAGGCTTAACTGACCCTGACCCACAGAAACTGTGAGATAATAAATGTATGTTAGTTCAGACTGCAAAGTCTGTGATAATTTGTTACACAGCAGAGACAATTAATACATACATGTTATTAGTATAATTTATCATCTCTATACCAGACTACTAAAACATTTGACTGACACTGTCATGTTGTCCCTGATCATACTGAAAATACAGTGTTAATACATTTACTTAAATGTTTTATACAGTGTAAAAATATATTCTTTTTGTACATTTAAAAATTTGGATTTTCAAGTTATCTTCTACTATTAATTAGATTTATCTTACAAATGTTAAATATGAAACCTACCACAGAGCCAAATTTTAGCTGTCAAATGATTTATTACTAAGAATAGTTTTTAAAAAGTACATCTTTCCTGTAATAATATCTATATATGATATTACTTAAGTAGTTCTTTATTCACTTATATGCACAACAACTTAATTATTGTGTGAGCATACTTTGAAACACATTAAAAATTCTTTTCTAAAAATCTTTTTATCAAACTTTACTTTTTAGAATAGTTTTGGCTTTACTCAAAAATCAGTGAATATAATACAGAGAGCTCCCAGTTTCCTTTATTATTAACATCTTAGGTTAGTACGATGATTTGTTACAGTAAATTAACCAATGTTGATACATTATAATTAAAGTCTATAGTTTATTTTAGATTTTATTAGTTTTTACCTAATGTCCCTTTTCTGTTGGAATATTTTGAACAATACTCGGGTAATTGAAGAAGTTTCTTCAACTGGATTCTCTAATTCTTTTTTTCTTGATGAGATTAGTGCTATGGGTTAATGCTAGGAAGACCACAGAAGTAAAGTGCCATTGTCATTACATCATATCAAGTATACATATTGTCAACATGATTTATGACTTTGATGTTGCTATTCATGCGATAATTAAATACACAGATGAGAATTGATGGGAGCCAGATTCTCACTGTTGGAGTGGGAGTTTACAGATAAGCAGGGGAAGAAGCTAGAATGATGCATGTGGTAATGGATTGGAGACATAAGAGTAAACTCAAGTTTAGCTGAGTATAAATACAGAGGGTTGTCCACAGAAATATTTATAGATATGTGTAAATATGCAGGTTTCTATAAACACATATAATTTTGCTCTGTTAGCAGAGAAGGTTAAAAACAAACAAACAAACATACCAGTAGCAAGAAGCACATCTGGTACCCAGATCTTGTTTACCTTTATCATTCTCCAATAAAAGCTACTAGGGCTTCCTGTAGAAATACCTGATTCTAAGACTAGGGAAGAAAATACAAATATAGCATCTTGTAATGCCAGAAAGTAAGAAAATGCCCAAACACACACACACACACACACACACACACACACACACACACACACACACACATACACACACACAGTGATAGGAGTTCAAGGGCCAACTAAATGAGTCCTCAGTGTTCAGCCAAAGCTGAAACAATATGAACAATCTTAACATAGTATTATAACACAAAGTATAAAATAAATATCCATAAGACCATATAAATATTAATTAATTAATGGGGAAGAAGAGACAAATGACTCGTGAAGAATTGTTCCAACTAATTTATGAAGATACTCCGCCCTCAAGTTGGGAGAGTGTGACTCCCCATTCCAGGTATGGGCTGGACATAAGAATTTCTAAGGTATGTAGTGTGGAAATGTGGGGACAGAGTAAAGCAGGAAGGGAGTGACTCTACAGTGAAGAAACTTGACTTGGTGATTGAGGACAACAAGAAGTCATAAAACCTTTGTTATTTTGAATTACTTACTCCAACAACCTATAAGAGTATCTGCAATTTATTGTCTGATGTCAAACTTGTTGGCATGCGCAGTCACAGGATGGACCAGGGCATTAGAACTGAGGATGGGTGCCTAAAATGTACTGAGAAAGTGACTGTATTTTAATGTTCTGTCTTGCTAGACACATTGCCACGTTTATGGATTTAGAAATATATAATTAAATACAATAATTTAGAGTTACTTAAACTTATAAAAATTGGTAAAAATAATTCTGAAGTAAATGAAAGAATCTACATATAACTTGTTTCCTAGTATTATGTACATTTACCTTATCACTTTAATGTTATTTAACTTCAGTGGTTAATAGATTGCCTTGTATCTATAGCTGTTTAATAAATAATTTTTGATTTGATTATGACTTCATAGAACAAAAAGTGCTATAAAGTGATTCTTCACTTTGGCATATTATTTTCTGCCCTTTAAAAGTGGAGATTTATGTATATGACAATTGCATAATTTTACATGATACTTCTGTTGATGAAAACCCAGTTGTTCTTTCAGTAAAAAAAAAATGGAAAAGCTATCTTCTTTACCAATTAAAAATCAAGAGAATAGGATTTTAATAAGCCTCTTGAGAGACTTGTCTTTTGTATCTTTGATAAATACATGATTATAAGAACGAATTATATGAGTAGCAATAATTTCCCAGTAATGTGATCATTGAAAGACCTCCCAAGTGCAATATATCAGTATTAACTGGGAACAGATGATCATTTTAGTGACATGCTCAAGTCATTATCCATATTTCAATACTTTATGAATACCTGAATATTCGTAGTGATTTTTTTTTAAGATTTCAGTGCAACCTTTAATAGGGTTGTTTACTTTAAAACTAGGAAAAAGTAAGAAAAAATAGAATTAAGGTTTGTTAATTAAGACTATTTGAAAAAGATATTTTGGTAAAGTGAACCAAGTGTTCACTTTTTATTATTTTTGGATGTAGAAAGACTTTAACATTTACAATTATGCTATGTATTATCAGTTTGGGTATGTAAGCAACATCAAGCAACATTGATGCCTGTGTCCTGAACTACTGATCTAAATTGTAGGATATAATCTGTTAATTTTAATAGATATTCAAAATATCTATAATAATGCACCCCCCCCAAATCTCTACAAGAATCTTGTATTTCCTAGTGATTATTATTTTTTTCTTATATAATTTATTTAAGGCCTGTGTGTATCTTTCTCCACCTGAGAAATGCAAGCTATAATATCTCTGGTATTTGAAGGGATTCCAAAGCAAATCAAGTTTGTTCATGTCTTCTTACTTTCTATAATTAATTGTATATTTCTTAATTTTTAATATGATATTACAGTCACATCCTGTTATTAAGCTTACCAAAATGTCAAAAGAAGTTTTTACCACAGTTGAGTTCCGAAGGTTCAGCTAGTGCTCTCTTTAGTGATAAATTATTCAATATTCCATATTTTTAGTATAAATCCAAATTTTTGATACAGGATATTATGCTTCTTTCTTCTATAAAACCAATAATGTTTTCTGCAGTTTGCAAAGTCTGTATTCTCTCCATTGTCTTCCTTTGCACCTCACTATTCTGGTTATTTTCTTACTTCTTTGACTACTTTTTTCATTTTAGTTTATATATTTCCCTTTTTCATTTGAAATTTGAATTTCATTTGAAATTCTTAAATATCAAGATTCTACAAGTTCTGTTAGTTATTCATTTCTATTTCAATTACTATCCCTAGTAATCTTTTTTCCACATTCATTCATTCATGAATCTCAAAATGATGTTTCCTGCCTTGAGCGTCTGTCACTGTTTTAAATGTTACAATATTATCTCACTTAACATTTACAAAAACTTTGGCTGACTAGTGCTATTATTCTTCTCTAATTTCAGATAAGCAGAGACACAGTGAAGTTAAGTAGCTTGCTCAAGGTTACACAGGAAAGTGATGGAGAAAGGGTTTTTTTTTTTTTTTTTTTTTTTTGAGCCAGGGTTTTTTTGACCAAAGCAATAGGACTCCAGTTACTGTGTTTCATGGATGTTTTCTGTAACCTAAATTTAATGATCCTGCTATTTTTTCAATAAGTGTGTTTTTGCTAGTCTGTAACCCATTTCCTCAAGCTAGTAAGAGTGTTATTCTCTTCCTCTTTATCCAAATTCATTAAATTCTTTCACTTCTCATTCACACATGATTTTCACATCTAACCTCTCCATTCTCTTCTCAACTGCTCTAATTTTGGACCTTGTCATCTTTTATTTTGGTGATTACAACAGCATCCTATCCCTGTCATCGACCTCTTCTATCCCATTTCAAATTAATTGATCATCACACTGACGGCATTGTCTTACCAGAGAAAAAGTTGGCCATGTCACTAAGTATCTAACAGATCAAATTATTTTGTTTAGATAATAGCATTTAAAAAAACAATTGTATGTCTTTAATTGGCATCATGGCCAATGGGAGGGTATGGCCAGGCCTACTGTATTAGTCCTGATGTTACATTAAGAGACAAAACTAAAACAAATTTAACTGTGGTACAATGAACATAATACTATATGGTAATTGGTATACTCTTTATTGTCTAAGGGTATCCTGAATTCCTTTGACTTGAAAGATTTCTCATTCTCTGTAGTCTTCACTGGCCATTTCCATTGGGGGCCTTCTTGAGAAACAAAGGAGAGAATACAATGTGACTTCTGACTCACTTGGAACCCTGACCTTGTGAGTATACCTTGTATGGCTAGTTTATTAGTTATTGAACAAATTAGGAGCCATTAAAAACAATCCTGAGTCTCCATTCTCAATTCCCATCTGCTCTGAAGCAGGACCAGCTTTCATAATGGTCCACAGACTTTCAAAACCTTACCCCAGCTTAACGTTTCAATTTCCACCATGTCCCTAATGTATCCTGTGTGAAATTCTCCACATTCTGGAGACACTACATGCTTTCTGTAGTACTGACATGTAGTATTGAACTCTTTGACAAACTCATCTGCAAAACCTACAAAAATAGTGACTCTTCAATCAAGCTTTTTCCCAACTTTCCCAAGAAGTCTGTTGATCTATACTCCACATGGTATTTTTTCATGGCTTCTCATATTTTATCACAATTTATCTGCCCCATTCCCATTTCTTCCTTGATAATTAGAACCTCAAGAGCAAGAATTCTGTTCATTTATTCACTTTATATATCACGTTCTCTTTTCCATTTCTGCCTTTGTATTTGTTTTATAACTGATATCACTTGATCTATGGAGTTACTACTCTCCTCCTGTAGATGCCTCTTGTTTTGTGACACAACTGTTTCTTTACTTTATAGTCATGTTTTTATTCTTATTTTCATCTCTTCACCACCATCTGCCTTCGCCATTAAACCAGCAAGTACTGTGAAGATAAGGATTTTTTCTCACTGATTTTGATTCCCTCTAAGGCCCTAGCACATTGCTAAGCATTTAATAGGCTCAGAATAATTGTCTCTAAAATAATGTTTCTAAAAACAGCCAAAATCTGGTTTAACAGATTGCTGATGATCTTCATAATTTAGGCTCTGTTAGCCTTTGTTATAAACCATTCCACCTCCAAAAAGAATTCTAATTATTTTCCCTGATGAATCCCGTATTTCAATCAAACTGCATTTTTATGTACAAGTTAATTTGTTATTAATCAAATACATACAAAAGTGATCATTAAAGTTGTCATTAATAAAAAATAACTAGTGCACTGTATTGAGCTGAAATAATTACTACTAAAAGAAAGCAAACAAAGAATGAAGTATTCAGTTGGTTTATGTTATCTTTTTAGAAGTAAATACATAGTTTTCATTAAGCATCATTTTATTTTTTTAAAATTTATTTATTTATTTATCTTTTTATTTTGGGCTGAATTGGGTCTTTGTTGCTGTGCACGGGCTTTCTCTAGTTGCGGCGAGTGGGCGCTACTCTTCGTTGCAACATGTGGGCTTCTCATTGAGGTGGCTTCTCCTGTTGCAGAGCACAGGCTCTAGGCACATGGGCTTCAGTAGTTGTGGAATGTGGGCTCAGTAGTTGTGGTTTGTGGGCTCTAGAGTGCAGGCTCAGTAGTTGTGGTGCACGGGTTTATTTGCTCTGTGGCATGTGGGATCTTACTGGACGAGGGCTTGAATGTGTCCCCTGTATTGGCAGGTGGATTCTTAACTGTTGTGCCACCAGGGAAGTCCCTCATTTTACTTTAAATAGCACTTTTCGGAAATTCGGACAAAGCATCAAGGAACATGCTAGTCAATGGTCATATTTTAAAATTTAATTATTTCCCCAGGAACAGTAACAGATTGTTATTGTCCTATTTCTACTCCCTTTAGATTCTTTCAGTTAAAATATATGTAACATTAGCTAAAATGTGTGTGCGTGTGTGTGTTTAATACAAAGGATTTTATGAGAAGAATTAATACAAAAGGGACTATTCAAAAATTTTTATTTCTACTAAGATTGTGATTAGCTAGTAAGGGATGGAAGAATGACCAAAAAGGGGACTATATCCTTCAAAATCCTAAACAGAGGTGCAGAGGCAGTGCCAAGAGGGTTACAGAAATGGGACACTGGGGAACTGAAAACTAATGTCACAACACTGGTATGACATTGAAAATCCTATTATAATTTTTAAAATGTATATTTTAAAAAACTCTTTATTTACAGAAAAATTGGGAAGATAGTAGAGAGATTCCCATATACCTCACACACAGTTCTCCCTACTATTGACAACTTATCTAATTGTGTCACATTTTTATAATTAATGAACCAATATTAATATATTACTATGAATGTATAGAGACCATTCTTTTTTCAGATTTCCTTAGGTCTGACCTTAGGTGCTTTTTCTCTTCCAGGATCTCATCCAGGATAACACATTGTATGTAGAAATTGTGTTTCTTTAGACTTCTCTTTGTTATAAGTTTCTCAGATTTTCTTTGTCTTTGATGATCTTGACAATTTTGTGGACTAATGATAAAGTTTTTGTCCTCATTTGGGACTTTTATGGTTCCTTTTTTTCAATATTAGACTAGGGTTACATATATTTGGAACGAAGACTACAGAGATAAACTATCCTTCTCATCACATCATATCTGGCTGAGTTGAGAAAGTGTTTGTCAGGTTTTTCCACTGTAAAATTATTCTTCCCATGTCCCCTGTACACACACACTTAGGACTACTCTTTAAAAGGAACTCATTATATGCAGTTTACATTTAAAAACTGGGAGCTATGCTTCACTTCCTTGAGGATAAAGTATTCACATAAATTATTTGGAATACTTCATGGGGGATTTTTCTTTTAAACCCCATTTATTTTATACAATGTTGAGCATTGTTTCATGTGTTTGCTGGCAATCTGTATATGTTCTTTGGAGAAATGTCTATTTAGGTCTTCTGCCCATTTTTGGATTGGGTTGTTTTTTTTTTTTAATGTTGAGCTGCATGAGCTGCTTGTATATTTTGGAGATTAATCCTTTGTCAATTGGTTCATTTGCAAATAGTTTCCCCCATTCTGAGGGTTGTCTTTTCATCTTGTTTATAGTTTCCTTTGCTGTGCAAAAGATTTTAACTTTCATTAGGTCCCATTTGTTTATTTTTGTTTTTATTTCTATTCCTCTAGGAGGTGGGTCAAAAAAGATCTTGCTGTAATTTATGTCAGAGTGTTTTGCCTATATTTTCCTCTAACAATTTTAGAGTGTCTGGCCTTACATTTAGGTGTTTAATCCATTTTGAGTTTATTTTTGTGTATGGTGTTAAGGAGTGTTCTAATTTGATTCTTTTACATGTAGCTGTCCAGTTTTCCCAGCATCACTTATTGAAGAGACTGTCTTTTCTCCATTGTATATTCTTGCCTCCTTTGTCAACGATAAGGTGACCATATGTGTGTTGGTTTATCTCTGGGTTTTATATCCTGTTCCATTGATCTATATTTCTGTTTTTTGCCAGTACCATACTGTCTTGTTGACTGTAGCTTTGTAATACAGTCTGAAGTCAGGGAGCCTGATTCCTCCAGCTCCATTTTTCTTTCCTAAGATTGCTTTGGCTATTCAGGGTCTTTTGTGTTTCCATACAAATTGTGAAATTTTTTGTTCTAATTTTGTGAAAAATGCCATTGGTAGTTTGATAGGGATTGCATTGAATCTGTAGTTTGCTTTGGGTAGTATAGTCATTTTCACAATGTTGATTCTTCCAATCCAAGAACATGGTATATCTCTCCATCTGTTTGTATCATCTTTAATTTCTTTCATCAATGCCTTATAGTTTTCTGCATGCAGGTCTTTTGTCTCCTTTGGTAGGTTTATTCCTAGGTATTTTATTCTTTTTGTTTCAAATTGCTAATGTTCTGTTGAGGATATTTGCATCTATGTTTATGAGAGATATTGACCTGTAATTTTCTTTTCTTATAATGTCTTAATCTTGTTTTGGTATTAGGGTAATGCCAAATATTGAACTCATAGATTGCTGCTATATTTTGGAAAAGTTTGTAAAGAACTGGTATAATTTCTTTCTTAATATTTTTGTAGGATTCTTCAGAGAAATCATCTGGTCCTGGTACTTTCTTTTATGCAAATTTGCTATTGATTCAATCCTCTTAATAGATACTCTCATAGTCATATATTTCTTTTTAATTTTCCTTGAGACTTTGTCTTTAACCTATGTGTTATTTAAAAGTTTTTTTTTAATGTCTATACATTTGTGAGTTTCTGGCTGCCCTTCTGTTTTTGATTTCTAGTTTGATTTCACTGTAGCCTCAGAACATAATTTGTATGATTTCTATAACCTTAAACTCATTAAGCTGTGTTTTATGGCCCTGGATCTTGGTAAATTTTTTATGTAAATTTGAGAAGAATATGTATTCTGTGGTTGATGGCTGCGGTTTTCTATAAATGTCAGTTAGATTAAGTTGACTGATGTTCAGATCAACTATGTTTACTTATTTTCTGCCTGCTGGATCTTTCAGTTATTGAAAGAGAGATGCTGAAGTTTCCAACTATATGAGCAGACTTGCCTATTTTTTCCTGTCAGTTATGTCAGTTTTGGTCTCATGTGTTTTGGTGGTCTGTTGTTGAGTGCATACATTTTTAGAATTGTTGCATAAATGTAAAGAACTGACACATGTAATATTCTTTTTTATCCCTAATATTTTCCTTGTTCTGAAGCCTGCTTTGTCTGAAATTAATATAACTACTACAGATTTATTTCGATTATTGTTATTATGCTATGTTTTTCTCCTTCCCTTTACTTTTAATCTATTAGAATATTTGTATTTAAAGTGGGTTACGTATAGATGAATTAAGTCTTATTTTTTGATTCTCTCTATCTCTCTTATTTAATTGGTATATTTAGAGAATTCACATTAGAAAGGATTATTTATATATTTTTATTAATATATACCATGTTTTAACTACTTTTGTTGCATTTGATTTTTGTTTTGTTTTTTTTTCAATCACTTTTTCTACTTCTCTGGTTTTAAATGACTATTTTATATTATTCCATTTCATCTCATTTCTTGTATCAATTATTCTTCTTTTAAAAACACTTTTTAGTAATTTCCCTAGAGTTTTTATTATACAGTTTAAATTAATCTAAGTCATTGAATAACAGTATACCCTTTCATGTATACTGCAGATACTTTATAACAAACTATTCTCAATTCTTTTTTACTCTCTTTATGACTTTATTGTCATACATTTCCAATATTTTTATGTTATAGTCATCTAATACATTGTTATTGTTCCTACTTTAAGCAAAAATAAATTTCTAGAGATTTAACTTTCTGATTTATCTCCCTTTCCTTTTATTAGAATGAAATATTTTTAACCTTTTTTTCAGGGAAGATCTGCTGGTGGTGAAGTCTTTCAGTTTTTGTTTGTTTGACAAATTTTTTTTTCTTCCATTTTGAAGGTCAGTTCACCTTATATAGAATTTTAGGTTATTATTTGTCTTTTAACACTTTACATATTGTTATTCCACTTCCTTCTTTCTTACATGATTTCTGATGAGAAGTGTAATTCTTCCACCATTGGTAATAGTCCTCACCCTTATCCTTCTGACTTTTTTCAAGATTTTCTCTTAGTCTTCGGTTTACTTAAGTTTTAATATGATATGCCTAGGTATAGGTATTTGGTGTTTATTCTGCTTGGTTTTCTCTAAGCTCTTTAGATATGTGATAAAGTGCCTGTCACAGACACAAATAATTGTGGACAATTACTAGCCATTACTATTTCAAATATTTCTTCTGCTTCATTTTCTCTTTCTTTTTCTTCTGCTATTCCAATTACACATAAGTTATACCTTTGGAATTGTTGTCCCACAATTCTTGGGTGTTCTATTTTGGGTTTTTTTCCCCACATATTTTGCATATTATTTAGGAATTACTATTGACTTATCGTCAAGGTTACTGATTCTTTCCCTGACCATATCCTGTCTAGGGATGAACCTATCAAGGCATTCTTCATTTCTGTTACTTTGGGGAATTTTTCTACAATTTTATTTTGATCCTTTCTTAGTGTTCATTTCTCTGCTTATACTGCTGTATTTTCTTGCATGTTTTGTACTTTTCCATTAGAGACATTAACATATTAATCACATTGATTGTAAATTCCCTGTTCAATGATTTCAATATGTATGTCATATCTGAGTCTGATTGCAATAATCATTTTGTCTCTATGGACTGTAATTTCTTATACCTTTGATATACCTTTTTTTTTTTTTGAAAGGTGGACATGATATATAGTAGGTGTTCCCAACCCCGGGCCATGGATCATTACCAGACGGCAGCCTGTTAGGAACCAGGCCGCACAGCAGGAGGTGCGTGGTGGGCCAGTGAGCGAAGCTTCATCTGCTGCTCCCCTTCACTCCTCATAACTCCCCATTGCTTGCATTACCTCCTGAACCATGCCCCCAGCCTGTCTATGGAAAAATTGTCTTTTACAAAACCAGTCCTTTTCGCCAAAATGGTTGGGGACCACCAATATAGAGCATAATAGGAACTGAGGTTAATAGCCTTTTATTTTTGAGGCTTTATGTTAATCTGTCTAGGAGTGGTGCTGTGTTTGATTATTGTTATAACTGTAGATGGCAGAGACTTCAAACTTTTCTGGTATTCTTTCTCTTTTTTTTGTCTATCCCATTTTCTTTGGGTTTTTCCAAGTATTCCTTCTAAAGAAAGTATATGATATGCAACAATTTTGGCTATACTCCTTTGTTATTTTATGTGAAGTTTGTTGGTATTGTGGTAAAGTATAGAGAAGGGGACACATCAAGCTTGTAAGCTTGTATACTTACAAGCTTACAAGTATATCTCAGTTTTTAGTGAATCTGTGTCCCTGAGCTGTGACTTTTCCTAGTGTTTCTTTTTTCCCCTTCCTAGCTGAGAGAGGAAGCCTACAGGGGACTGGAGTGGGAGAAATGCCCTTCCCCATGCTCTAATAATCTTTTCCTTTACAGAGTAAACCTTTGTTAATGAGAGTTATCTGGGCGCATTTTGTGATGGTTTTGAGGTGGTGGTATGTCCTACAATCTTAGTTCTTTGATAGTTCAAGAAATTATGTTGATTTTCAGTTTGTTCATTTTTTTCTTATTGTAAGGATGAAACTGATAACTACAGAGCTCTTTATGTGTTGAAGCTGAAACCAGAAGTCAAATATTTTAGGTAAGAACAAAACCTCAAAATGAAATTTGCTCCCTCAGCTTTAAGTTTGTTTTTATTTTTCCTTTCAATGATGTAATGATCAAGTAACAAATGCTTTCCAAACATGTCTCCCATTATTTTTGGAGCACATTCAGCCTAATATCTCCCCAAATCATGAAAATTTGAAACTCTGCTAGCATCATGTACTTGGATGGATCTGGTACTCTCTACAGAAAAGTGTCACTAAACAATGTTAGGGGAATATACCTCCTCTGAAAAATAATTTTGTTTCACTTTTCATTATTGAAATTGCATTTGCTCTTCAGAAAGCCATTCATTAAAGCAGTCAGATTTATTTTTCAAATATGGAAATCAGGGGTCGCAAGTCTTATTCTTGATTTTGTATAACCAATGCACAAATGCATAAATATAAATAAAAGTGAAGTGATACTTTCCAAATAACAGATCTGAGACAACTATGAGCATGACATCACCAATCAACATTTACTTTATTGAAAGATAAAATCTGCATGTATGTGACACTCAAAAACTAACCAGGATTCATGAAGGATATTAAAAAGTTCATCAACCACTTACACACTTAAAAAAAAAAAAATCTTACCAAGAAAAATATTCACAAAGCATTACTGGAAGTCAAAGTAAGCCGTATTTTCAGAATATGGATAAAATTGTATTTCCATTTTGATAGTGTATTAGTTTTCTATTGCTATATAAAAAATTACCACAAACTTAGCAGTTTAAACAACACATGTTTATTATCTCACAGTGTTTGTGAATCAGAATTCTGAGCACGTGTTGTCTGGTGTGTTACAAGATCTTACTGTGCTGCTATCATAGTATTGATACCCAGCATGGCCCTGTGGGGCTCCTGGGCACAAAGACTTTCTGTGTCCCCCATTTCTTTGATTACAGGGAACAGCCTTCATTCAGCCTCCATGACTTTCCCTGAGTTCCAATTAACAAGCAGTTGTTAATTAGGGAGAGGAGGGGATGTGAGACCAGGAAACAAACAGTCAAGAATAGCCTTGAGGCAAGGTCCTATTTCCCCATCAATAATACACACAACAATATCTTTGAGCTATTTTGCAGATGCTGAAATGCCCTCCAGGTGGGAGAAGTTAAGATGGTATGCTGCCCACAAACATGTAGACCCCAGACCAGTTGGATCTGAAGGTTGATGATGCTGACTCCTACTTACCTCACCACCAACCCATCAGAAGAATGTGACACTGTTACTGCCTTGATTCTTATTGCATACCCCAGACCACAAGCCCCAACTATAAGACCTATCCCTTTTCCCCAGGGAGGAGGGCACAGTTCTTGAGGCACTAGCCTACTGTGTTCCCCCTTTTCCTGGCAAAGTAATAACACAATCCTTTTCTACTTCACCCAAAACTCTGTCTCTGAGATTCTATTTGGTGTACAGAGAAGCTGAGCTTTTGGCATCAGTGTCAGCTGGACTATATTGATTTCTGGAAATCAGGGTCCTCTTTAAAAATCACTACGTTGTTATTTTGACTCCTTGTGGACTGAGGGGTGTCCCTATTCTTTTGCTCATTGGTACTCTCAGCTCCTAGAGGTCACAGGCAGTTCCTTGCCACACTGCTCCTCCATAGGCTCTTTCACACTTTGAATCTCTTCTTCAGGAAGAGCTCAAAATTTTATGAGGCCACACCCAATGAGGTCATGCCCACCCAGAATAATCTCCCTTTATATTTACTCAAAGTCAACTCATTTGAGATCTGAAGTGCATCTACAAATCCTTTCTGTTACATGATGTAACATAGTTATGTGATAGAGATCCTATCATATTCACAAGTTCTGCCCTCATTCAAGGGAAGGGGATTATACAAGGTGTTTATACCAAGGGCCAAAATCCTAGGGACCCATTTTAAAATTCTGCCTCCATAAATGAGTTAGCATTATAAGTTTTGTTTTGTTTTCTTTTAATTACTTTTTCTATCTTTAAAGTAAGCATACAATAATGAGTATGGGGTAGCTACTTCCTATAATCTCATTTTCATTATGATATGTGTTTTCTTAAATAAAATTGGGGAGTAGTGTATGATAGGTTGTTGTTGTTTATTTTTGTTTTCAAATTCAAAATATAAGTAGTGTCCTGCACTTAGAATAACTAAGATACTCTATATAAAGCAATTAAATACAATATGGTACCAAAAAATTACTCCACTTTTTTTTCTGTAAAATTGTCCCACCCCCATCCCTATTGTTAACTGCAGTTAAGAGATTTGTGCTTGATAAGTCTTAAATAGGCAAATAATCTACTTCTTTTAATCATACTCTTTCAGGAATCTTGTAATGTTAGGTTCAGTTTCTAATAGGTACTTCTTCCTGATGTGATTCCAGAAAATGTCTCACTCATTTAAAGTTCTCTAACAATAAGACATTTTATTACATGCATACATAAAGTCATTGATAAAGTGAGGTGCAAACCACAGTCAGATTCTGAATCTGATATGCAAAGAAGAACTAGTCAAAATATTGCATCAAATTTGTTATCATTAATTAATTTTGAATAAAATACCTATTTTCAGTTCTCATAGATGTCATACTGCTCTAGTTCAAGCTGCTTTGGCTGTCATTTACATGTATTTTAAGAATAAAATAAAAATTTATTGTTTAGAGCAGGGATTAGCAAACTCTTTCTGGAAAGGATCAGGTAGTAAATATCTTTGGCTTAGTGGCCACATATAGTCTCTTTTGCACAGTCTTCTTTTTTTGTTTTTTAATTTTAACAAATACTTAAAAATATAAAAATAATTGTTGGCTCTCAGTCTGTACAAAAACAGGTTCTAATCCACATTTGACTTTCTGGTAGTATTTTCCTGACCCCTGACTTAGAGGAATAAAATTACAAAATAAACATCTCCTTACCTTTGCTCCTTATCTCCCAAAGTCTATGAGAACTTAAGCGTGGATAATTTCATGGCTAAAAAGAAATGCAACAATGGTTTCCAAACTTTTTCTTTTCTTTTTTAAAAAACTTTTGTATTTATACACTTGTGTGTGTATGTATGCTTTTATGTATGTATGTATGTATTTATGTTGAGACTCTGGTTTTACATTGGAATTAGTATAATTTATATAGCACCTGAAACTCCACTCCTCTCTCATTCAAAACAATTTGTCTAAAGAACTTATTTTGGATCATGAGTAACGATAACATTACATTAAGAATAGTTTTGAAACCATTTACTATACATATTTTATATACATATGCATAATTTTGTGGATTATTCTTATAAACAGAATTATAAGATACCCCTATGACTTTCAGTCTTTAATAAGCCTGGGACTGTGCCATATTATAGCAAACTGAGATTATCCAGGGGAACCTAATCTAGGCATGAGATTTTTACAAACAATAAGTTTTCTCTTTTGTGGCAGAAGAGAAATTTAGAGAGATTTAATACAAAAGAGATAGTCTGTTCTTGACTCTGAACATGGAAAGGACATGAGAGCAACCTCTAAGAACTGAGAGTGATGCTTGACTGGCTATCAGCAAGAAAACAGAGAATTCATACTTACAGGGAACTAGATTCTGCCACAGCCTGAATGAACTTAGAAGCCATTTTTCCTCAGAGCCTTTAAATAAGAGCTTACCAAGACAACACCTTGATTTCAGCCTTGTGAGACCCTAAGCAGAACCCACCCAAGACCTCTCAGACTTCTGATTTATTGAACTGTGAGCTAAGAATTAGGTGTTGTTTTAAGTTGTAAAGTTGTGGTAATTTACTGGGCAATAATAGAAAACTTATATAGTTATCATGACTAACAAATTACTTGCAATACGCTACAACCGTGCCGTCACCTAGACTCAACAATCATCAAACCAAGGCCCTTCCTAATCCATCACATATTATTTTGAAACAAATACCACATAATATATAACTTCATCCTTAAATATTTCAACATTTTGTTCTGTGATGGTTAATTTTATGATAGGCCACATGGTGCTTAGATATTTAGTTAAACATTATTTCAGGGTGTGTCTGTAAGCATGTTTCTGGATGAAATTAGCATTTGAATCTATAGACTGAGTAAAGTAGATTGCTCTCTCCAATATGAGTGGGCATCCTCCAACCCCTTGAGGGTCTGAATTGAACAAAAAGGCCTGACAATGAAACTCAGTGAGGCCATGTGGGGCTCCCAGGCATAGAGGCCCTTATGTCCCCAGTTTCTTGTAGGCAAGACCTCAGCCTCCATGACGTTCCCTGAGTTCCAAAGGGCAGATTCAATCAGTTGCTAATCAAGGGAGGAGCAGCCAAGAAACCACCTGAGACAAGATTAAGGGGACCAGAGAAGATCATCAAGATTAGGAGACAGACCACCTGAGACAAGATTAAGGGAGTGCATTAGTCAGAGTTCTCTAGTGACAGAACAAATTTCAGAGGTAGTAAAATTTTTGGTTGCAAGAACCCCTTGTTGATCATTTACTAAAATGAGAGTGTAATAGATGAGAAGCTTTTTTTTGCAAATCATTAATGGATAGTTCTAGGTCTCTCATTTGATCTGCATGAATTTTGGTTTGCTGACATACCAGTTTCACAAAATGAAAGCATAGCTTGTAGTCCAAATCCCTATTTGTAGATTTTCTTTTTTCTTTTTCCTAAAAAATTTTTTTTTGCCTCTGTTCTATTCAGGGAATTGTATTCTTTAATCCACACTTTTGGTATTTTAACACTTACATTGTTACAGTTCATGATACACTAAAATGTGATCATTTCACAATATACACATAAATCATTATGTTGTACATCTTAAACTTATTCAATGTTATATGTCAATTATATCTCAATAAAACTAAAGTAAAAAAGAAAAGAAAAAAAAAAAACAACATGTGCTTTTACAGGATAAGTACTTGCTGGTCCTAAAAACGTATATAATTTACTTGTAGGAATACCAAAAGCAATTTTCTAGGTACCAACTCCCTGTCCAGCTATCTCCTGAAATGTGCTGGTTCTAGATATAGAAAGATGGAGATCAAAACCAGGGAAGAAAATGAGTGGTACACTACTTTGCTCATCTCATTTTTTTTTTTCAGCAGGTGTGTTGAGTACATTGCTTTAAAGACTTGTATAAAATGAACAAGACAAAAATATCATTGCTCTTAAGATAATATCTATGAGAGGATTTTGTGTGAATGGGAGATTTATCAAACTAAACATATAAATAAACATGCCAAAGTCAAATTGCAAAAGTCAATTTCTCTAAAAGAAAATTAAAAAGCTTAGTGAAGGGCCAAAGACAATTTCTCTGACATAGTAACTAATGAGTTATGACCTGCAACATTAGACAGATTAGAGTCAAGCATGTGTTTGCTATTCCAGGCACAAAGAATCACATGTGCAAAATCCCTAAGGCAGGAATGTGTTTAAAGTGTTTGAAAACAGAAAACTACATGTGGCTCAGATACAATGAATGAGACAGAGAGTTGTTATAAGGAAAATTCTGATGGAATTTCACAGGAAGAGATTAGCTAGACCCCTGGGGTAGGATATAGTAGGATTATAGACTTGATTCTCAGCTCCACCAATAGACATTAAAGGATTTTAGCAGAGGAAGGACACCGACTGAGGCAGTGGCTTTAAATACATATCTATTTTGTAAACGACTCAATTCTCATTTCTAGTTCACTTGATTTCCTGAAGTTGAGACTCACAAATCTGTAGTCAAATTTTCCACTTTGAGGCCATCTCAAAGCTAATAGTTCCCAAATACTTGATAACCTCCATGTTTATCTACATCTTCCAAAATATTCTATTTCTTGAAGTCTTCCCCATCTCATTTCAAATATGTATAAAAAAATTCACCTCTTTTTTCCTCCACCTCTGTCATTATGCTCAAGCAGGTCACTATCAATTTAATCAAGGATATTGCAAAAGCCTCTTCAATAATCTTCCCCATCCTTGCAGTCACAGCGATCCTTTAAAAACATAAATTAAATCCAGTGATGGCTTAGCAAAAGATCTTCCAGTGCTTTCACTGGAAGCTTCAGATAAAATGTGAAAGACTTAACCAACTGTCAACACAATCTTGCCTGATCTAGCCAAGCAGGCTCCTCCGCCCTCATCATCTTCTAGATTCCTCCTTTGTCACTCTGCTCCTGCTACACTCTTCCTGCGGCTACATCACAAGCATGTGCCTTCCTTAAAGATTTGCATTGTTGTTCTCTCCTCTTGGTAGAATCTTTTCCCAGGTATCCACATGGCTCTTTTCTTCATTCCTTCGTGTAGCTAGCTGATCAAGATCACTATATCTGAGACTTACTTATTTTTCGCTAACTCCAGCCTCCATTCCTTCACCATCACTCTGTATTCCCTTTCTTGGCTTTATTTTTCTTCAGAGCTCTTATCTCCAGCCAACATATTATATATTTCTCTGTAATATCTCCCTCCAATACAATATAAACTTATTGAAATCAAGGTCCTTGTTTTGTTTACTGCTGTGTAGTCACAACCTAAGGCATCTCTTAGGAATGTAATAGATAATCAATACTTATTTGTTGCTTGGATATTGCCTTAAAAAAGTTCAACTTGCCTCCTATGAGAAGAATATATCACAGCTAAGAGATTAAGATGCTGGGAAACTACTTTGGAGAGATTTCAGAGTAGAATAGTCTTGAAAGGAAATGGTGTTGATTTGGACTATGTTGGTAATAATATAGATGAGGAGATTTGGAGATATTTCTGAAATATGTTTGAGATAAAGCACATAGAAATTATTCCTGAAATTGAGGGGAAAAAGGAGAAGGGAATTGTAACCTTTGGGCTCATGGTGGTGCAATTATGAACAGATAATAAGTTAAGGGTTGGGTGGAGATGGAATCGAGACTTTGATTTTTGTCATTTATTTCAGATGCCTATTCCACAGCACAGTTAGTTATTTGAGTTTTGATTTCACTAAAAAGGGTAGAGATATAAATTTGAGAGTCCTGGTATAAGAGATTGCTGTCATTCTTCACTCCCTTCTTCTTCCTGTAACCTAGTACAGTAGATGAATTAAGCACCCCTAATACAGTGATCTGGACTTGGCCAATATGCCTTGCTGTAACCAATGGAACATTAAGAAAGATGATATAAGTGGATTCTTGCCTGGCTGAGTTTGTCACCTTGCACTTTGGCCATCTTCCAACAGAGGACAATACCCCTAGCAGCTGTCAGATCAAGGAGAATGAAAAGGCACATGAAGCAAGCCTGCACAATGCAGATTGGAGATGAATCTAACTGATCCCAGGAGAATTGCAGTTAATTGCACACTCATGGGAGAAATAAATGCCTAGAGAGTTTTGTGGTTGACTTTTCTGCAGCATTACTGCAATAGACACCTGGCATATACCGTAGCAATTGGCTTGTAAATGGTAGTGAGAGTCAAAGTGTGAATTTAGGTCCTCTGGGCAGAGAGGAAACAGAAGGTGAGAGTCTAGAGCCAATACTAAGGCACCCAAGCATTTTGAGATTATATTGAAAGAGGAGCAGAAGGAGATGAAGATTGGTTAATTTTGTGTATGTATATGTAGGAACTCAAGAAAGGAGGGAAGCAATCGTTAACTGCATTGAATGAGGCTAAAAAGTAAAATAAATTGATACTAAAGAATAATTTTTTATATTTAATAGCACTGAACACAGAGCAGCACCAACAAAGATATTAAAAAAACAGCTGCTGTGTTCTCTTTATAATATAGTTCTTTTGTCTTTGAGTTAAGGAATTCATCAAGTAAGAATAAAATATCTGTCTTTTTTTTCACATTCGATAAATCTTATGAAGTGGAATAGTGATATGCTGAAGCCTGGGTAGTTTTCTTTTTCCCTTCTTCTCCCAATTTTAAACCATATCATTTTAATTAGTAGCACTTAAAAATTTATTACATTAAAAAAAATGAGTGCTTGTATGGAATTATGTTAGGCAAAATTTACATAGTCAAATTGTATTATACTCATGGACTTGCATAGTTTTCTGTGTCTCCATGAGTGTTTTACTGCGAGGTAGGAGATATGTGACCTAATACTGTGGTCTTTAATTCAACCCTTTTCACTTTGCAAATGTTTAACTTTGTCTAATTGATATTTTTATTTTTCTTCACAGAAGGCATGTGACTCATCTCACAATGTAAACTAATCTGAAAATAATATATTAATAAAGTTGTATTCTATATCTCTGAAATATATTTTTCTCTGAAATTCATCACTGAGGATTTATACATTAATCAGTTATTTTATTTCCACAATTTCAGTTACAATTTTAATTTTAATCATATTGTCTTAAAATCAAAAGTATTGAATTCATTTCTAATATTGTGTTTCTTAAGTCTTAATTAACATGTTTCTTTATAATTATATTTCTTTTTGTCCTGTGCCAACATATTTCTTTTTTTTAATAAATTTATTTAGTTATTTATTTATTTATGGCTGTGTTGGGTTTTTTGCTGCTGCACACAGGCTTTCTCTAGTTGCAGTGAGTGGGGGCTACTCTTTGTTGCAGTGTGTGGGCTTCCAATTGCAGTGGCTTCTCTTGTTGCGGAGCACGGGCTCTAGGTGTGTGGGCTTCAGTAGATGTGGCACACAGGCTCAGTAGTTGTGGCATATGACAGGCTTAGTTGCTCCACAGCATGTGGGATCTTCCTGGACCAGGGATCAAACCCATGTCCCCTGCATTGGCAGGTGGATTCTTAACCACTACACCACCAGGGAAGTCCCCAACCTATTTCTTTTTAGCTCCTTCTCTCTGAGCTTGCTCACCTTCTGCTTTTCTCTTTAGCTCCCTGCTTCCTTCCTCTTTCTCACGCATGCTTTCACTTGTGCACACACACAGACACACACATTCCAAACACTTCTATGCCTGTCTTCTGACAAAGTGAAAATGAAAAGGGGATTTATAGATTTTTGTGAAGTGTCACTGAGTGTTTTATAACAAAATGTGGAGTTTAATCACAAGACACTTTATTACTGATTAGAGATTACTATTTAAAAAGAAAAAAAAGGTACTATGGAAAATTTTTCCTGAAAAAGCAGTGAAGTACTCCATTTTTTTCATATTATCTTGAAATAGAGTTTTAAAAAGCACTCCAGCAAGCTTCCTTGATTTGCCCGTGTGTGAAAGTAATTTTTTTTGAAACTTATTGTACCGTGGTGTAGTGGAGTACTTATGAAGTATTTTGTGCTTTACGAAAGTACAGTTTCTTCAACTTCTGTTAGATATGTTCGGTTCTTTAGTTATGCTTTTAATTTTAAAATATTTATTTTTAGAAATCATTCTCAGTCCCGAGTCACACCATATAACTAGTCTTTTCCATTTTTAATGCAAAGGGAGAGAAAATTGCATAATTTGGTAAGCTTGTTTTTCTGCATTGCTTTTAGACTGACATATCTAAATCTTAAGTGTACACTACAATTTTAATGATTAGACAGGAGGAAGAATAAGGAGGAGCATTTCAATTGATAGCACAAGGGTTTTTCATTTTCTTGATAATAAGGAATTTCATACCTTTCCCTTCTCCAGATGATTTACTGGGTTATTTTCATCTCCCCCACCCACTCATAATCACTGTTTTATTGTTATTTTGTTAAGATAGATTAAGTATATTGTTTGTCCTGAAAGGGCTCTGGCTTACATCTATTCCTTTTTTTTTTTTTTTTTTTTTTTTTTTTTGTGGTACGCGGGCCTCTCATTGTTGTGGCCTCTCCTGTCGTGGAGCACAGGCTCCAGACGTGCAGGCTCAGCGGCCATGGCCCACAGACCCAGCCGCTCCGCGGCACGTGGGATCCTCCCAGACCGGGGCATGAACCCGTGTCCCCTGCATCAGCAGGCAGACTCTCAACCACTGCGCCACCAGGGAAGCCCCTACATCTATTCTTAACCCAATTTTTATGAATGAAGACACTGAGATTCAGAGACAATATAAATAACTTATAGTTGATCACTCACATGTATGCTCTGACACACACATTACTATTAGATTCCAAAGCTTGATTTTGTTCTACCACGCTGTGGTTCTTTATTTAATGTTTTCCTGAATGTTTTCCTTGTTGGTAATTTTATTCATCCATTGAAGTCAATACCAGCTATAAGTTAAGCTTTATTCTTAGTCTAAGTGACCAATTTGAACTTGACTCTCTGGGAATATAGTATCTTCAGGACCGTGATTCATTGACTCAACACTAAACTAGCCTTGGTACAGATTCCATCCTGACTGTAGTAACCAAGTCCCAGTAGCTGGAACCCTGCACCAAATCCCTGGGTTCTTATTCCTTCCACTTTCATACCAAGTTTCCAATCTCCCAATAAATCATTTTTCCCTTTTCCTAAACTTCTTTCTCTGCTATAAGAGGTACTGGAGATGCAAGACTAGAAAGTCCCTTGTATCTAGTCTCTATTAATTGTTATGGGGATACACAAACTATCAGTCTCCTTAACACTTGCATACCCATTCCACATTTAATACACTTATAAGTCTTCTATTAATTGCTATTGGAAGTAAAGTCACACATTCCTGTAAGACTATCCTAAGTATTATCAATTTCCTGGCCTACTCTAACTTCAATTTAGGATTAACTCTTCTAAACTCCAAATCCTAGCCTTGCCTTATTTGTCTTGTTTTTGCTGAGTGTCGCTTATTTAATATTCTTTACAACAATGCTCTTACTATGCAGTATAATGATGTACTACTGTAATATCAACTTGAATGAAATCACATCTTCAGAAGATAAATAATATTCAACCAGTGGAATATCTATGCAATGGAACACTACTCATGAATAAAAAGGAATGTATTGATATAAATAAAAATTTGGATGAATCTCAAAGGCCGAGGAAAGAAACCAGCCTCAAAACATTACATACTATTTGATTCCATTATATGAAATTCTTGTAGAGATCAAACTATAGTGATGGAGAGCAAATCAGTGAATGTCCCTGGTCTGGAGTGGGTGGAGAGTGTGACTATAAAGGAATAGTAGCATTTTGGAACAGTTTGCTAGCTTGATTATAGTTGTCTGTACACATATTCAAGCATGTATTAAAGTCCATAGAATGCACAAGAAAAGAAAAAAGTCAATTTTACTGTAAGTCAATTCTAGCTTGTTTAAAAATAAAATTTAAAAAATAGTACTGTGCCTTTCTTTTTGTTCATTCAGAAGATAATAAAAAAAATAATGGTGATAGGAATAAGGCAAAAAAAATTAGACAGAAAGGTCAGGGAAAGTATTCTGAGGAGATGAAGTCTAAGCAGAAATTTGGATGACAAGAGAGATCACCGATATGAGGATCTGGATCAGATGGATTCTAGACATGGGTGAGGGCATATGCAGAGTTAAGGACGGAATACATTTTGTGTGTCTAAATGAGAGGAAGGGCTAATGTGGGTGGCACACAGTGGGGATAGGAAGGAAGGTGGCATTAGCAAGAGGTCACAGAGACTTTAGTTAAGAAAGCTTCACTGAACGGATGAATCCTAAGTAGAAAAATACATAGTTGAATAAAATACCTTTTTCCATAAAAGGAGCCAAAGACCAAGAGGAAAAGGTTACATATAATATGATTGTAAAAATGTGACATTCTGGAAGAAACAAAACTATGGGGACAGTAAAAAGATTAGTACATGCCAGGGGCTGAGGTGCAGAGGAGGGTTGAACAGGTGAAGTACAGAGGATTTTTATGGCAGTGAAAATATCCCCTATGATACAATAATGATGGCACATATTGTAAATTTGTCCAAACTCACTGATTGTACAACAGGAGTGAATGCTGATGTAAACTATGGACTTTGGGTGATTATGATTTGTCAATGTCAGTTCAGCAATTTTTTCAAATGTCATCATTCTGGCAAGGGATGTTGACAATGGCAAAGGCTATGCAGGTAGTGTATGGAACATCTCTGCACTGTCCCCTTAATTTTGGTGTGAACTTAAAACTGCTCCACCCCCAAAAAATAAAACTTTAAAAATAAATAATCTAAAACAAAACAAACTAAAATTTTAATATTATCCCTGTAAGAAAATTCTTAACTGTTTTAACTCTTCTACCAAGGTCATTGATTTGGCATGAAATTTATAGTGTCTTGGTAGCTTTTTTTCTCCCCTTACTCCTTCCTTCCCTCCCTCTTTCCTTTCATTCTTTTCTATCTTTGTATGTTATTTTTATATTTTTAATTACTTTTTAATTCTTTCTGCCATGTCACCATAATCAAAATACAAATACTTTAAAAGCAAGAGTGTATCTAAAACTTACTTGCAGTCTCATGACAAAAGATAGTGTCTTCAGCATAGTAGACACTTGGTGGATATTAGTCAGATTTTTGTTTGCTTCTAAACATTTTCCTAAAATTTATATATTGTAGAAAGAAATATGATTTAAAGTTTTCTCTGGATAAGTTTTCTAACATATTAGAAACACAAATGTTTCTAATACATTTTGTGTTCATCTCAGTAATGCTTTCTCCACTTCAACAGGAGTAAGAAAGTTATCAAGATATTTAAAAAAAAAAAGTGGTTCTATAGAAAAAGTATTGAACAGTCATTTATATATATTTAGATTAGGAAAAAAGAAGGTTAAGGAGATAATTAATACTTGTTTTCAAGTGTACTAAGCTTGATTATACAAATCATGCTGATCATGTTTTTCTAAATTTATAAAGGTCACAACAAGGAAAAAAAATCATCATAAGTTGCTGCAACACTACTAATTAGACATAAGGAAGAAAAAAAGTATTTAACCATGATGGTAATTAATTACTCAGGCAAGCTATCATGGAGATTGTAGAATTCTAATCCTAGAAAATGAAAAAATACATATGTATAGTCTTAGATCATTTCTATTAAAGCAAAAGTCTAGTACAAATTAACCCTCTAGGATTATAGCCTCTCTAGAAGAGAAAAATAAAACTCCTTGAAATTAATTAGAAATCCTTTGTGAAATTAATAAAGTTGCTTATCTTTAAAAACTCAGTGTATTAATGTGTAAAATTATTTTCAAATTATTTTTATTAGAGTAGTTTTATTAATTAAATATAATAACATTTCTGAGTGTTTTCTAATTGAAAGTACTAAAATGTAAAATGACTTTATATTAGTCTCTATCTTCTATATATTTGACATTTCCAATTAAACATATTTTCTATAAGTAAAGGGAGAATATTTTATATGTCTTAACTTGTCTTGGAGTTTAGTGCACAACTAGGCACAAAGAGAATCATTGTACTGGATCATATGTCTTAAAGTCATATCCATATTCTACATATTGATCGATAACAACTTATCAAAAACATCCAACATTGTGGTAGGTTATGTAGGGTATATAAAAGAAGTATAAAACAATGTCCTCTATCAAAAAAGAAAGATAAACATTACAGGATATGATAACTGGCATGAAAGACTTATTTTGTAAGAAGTTATACCATTAGATATAAAATTAGATTTTAGATCTTCAAGGATGGACAGGTCAGCAGCAAGTGAACAGTTGAGGAAAGCTTCATTTACTTATTTATCAAGTATTATTCAGGTTTCTCCTGTTTCAGTTTCTTCTGGGTTGAGAGTTACTGACCTAGAACCCTGGCTTTTATATAGAAGGTAAGACTGGGGCAGTGATGACCATTGTGGTGAAAAACAACGTAAAAGCATCGAGTGGATATGAGTATGGTGTGATTTCAGGATGTTCTGTTAAATGCTTGAGATCACTAAGAATTATGTTGGCTGGGCATAATGGTGTCAGCTTTTAGAGGAGTTTATGAGCTAGACAATGCAGTAATGAATGGAATAGGAAATGTTACCTTAGAAAAGGAAAAATTATGTTGGATCAAGTCTCCTTACACTACTAAAGGTAGTGAATGACTCTAATGTTTAGGTGCTTGAAGCCCAGTTCAGAGTGATCAGGCCTTTTATTTTAAACTGTGATATGTTAACAGAATTGGTTGAAAACATTTCATTTTGGGAGGGGGGGAGAGACATGAAAATATGGCACATAATTTTATGATAATCTTAAAAGATTTAGCATATGCAGAACGATAGTTTAGAATTGTGGCAATTCTATTTTCCATCAACTGCATATTTTTATTTAAGATTGCTACCAGTAGTACAGAACTGTTATACTCCAAGTCCTTATTTTTGGATTTACTTTTCCCCTACAGGAAACTCTCATAAATGAAACATTATCATACAACAGCCATTAAAAACTTTTCAGAAATTTCTTCTTTCTGTATACAAACTTTAGTTTCTTTCTGAAAACATTTTTACATAACCTATAGAAATATCCTTAAGGAAGTATGACGTTGCCCTCCAATAATCACAACATTTACCTGTCTAGTTTATGACTAAAAATGTGCAAATAAAATCTATGGATAAGTAAGAAAATTTCCCCCTGCCTAAAAATCACAGCTTATTTGGTTAGAAACCCAATGCTTGACTTCATCCTTTCAAATCTAATGTTTCTTTTTAAAATGCAAATCTTTCCTGGATTGGATTAGTCATATTCTGAGGCATCATTAATTTCTATCTGAATTACCAGTTAAGATCTCAGCAGGTATTAATTAGCAACCAAAAACAAAAAGAGATTCCAAAACATGTTCTTGGTTTGTAAGCAAGTTCTTAGAGAGGAAGAAGGCAGTCTACGAAAAAGAATATCCTTGTTTCCTGAAAGAGTGGGAATCACTACATATTGTACACTTCATAAACTGGATAAGGTATGCTATAGATTCTAACCTAAATATGTTGTACTTCAAGTCTATAAAAGAATTTTTTTCTTTATTCTTTTATTCAGGTGGTTCTTAATCCAATTGTCATCAGTATTCTAATATTCTGCTTCAAAATGTTCTGGGCAGTAATAGATTTTCCATTTCTGAGGCAGGGCCAAAGTGTGGTAGAGAGAGGGGCCCAGTTGAACACATTAGCCCATGCCAGGAGGAGCCATTTGTAAATTGGGCTAAATCAGACTGTGGGCTCATCTGAGGAGCAGGGGGCAAATAGCTACTGAAAGAAAGGATAGTATTTATATTAAACTTTCAAGACCTTGTAACTATAAAACACTAGTTAATCTTCAGATTCCTAGGAGTACAAATGAGGTATTGGTTAGATGAAGCAAAATGAAGACCATAAGAGATGAAGAAACAGTTTTCAATAAGGCAAACAGGGACCAAGCTATCATTCCAAGAATTAGTTTCTGAATAACCTGAGGTCCCAGGGACCTGTCTATAGCAATAAGTGTTGGCTGACTGGGGAGGGAAAGTCAAGTTGGTTTCAAGACATGAGGTAAGCCCAGCAGAAAGAATATCACACTAAGAGAAAGGAGACAAAAAGCCTGATTTTCTTTTTCTTTGTTTTTCTCATCAGTCTCATGACCTTAAGCAAGTTATTTCATATTCACACAGACCTCAGTCGATAGTGCACACATATGGGACCAGGAGTACGCAGGACATTGGGGATGCAGAAATGAATAAGACATCGACATAATAATATGGCACATGCCTGAAGGAAGCTGACTAGACTAGAGGATATTATAAAATCCCGTTATGTCATCTTGCTAGAGATGCAATAAAAAATTCTTTATAACTGGTTTTTGTATCTTTGGTTTGTTTTGTTTGTGCTGAAAAGTCACCTCAATAAATTGGGAAAAAGTTTCTTTGCTAGCAGAGAATCTAAAAGAAGTGTATGTATACATGTGGGCCCATTGGAAATTTTTTCCATAGTTCTTATTTTTTTTAAATAGTGTATTCAATTTTATGACTAGGCAACATAACCAGGTCATTTTCTAATAGCAACTAAGGTATATTATAGGGACTGAGAACCATATCCTAGTTTTGATTTTGAGGCTTACTTGATTTGATTTTTTTGTCAAAGTGAGATATGCCTATGTTGGGCAAAATTTACAATGGGACTTTTTCCCCCCTAGATCATATTACAGAAGGTCTATTCTTTATTTGATTTATAAGTAAAATCCTTGACAGTGGGCTCCCTCTGTCTCCTATATGCAATCATCATCAAAATCTTTCATTTTTACTTTCTAAACGTATTTTTTCAAAGCCATCTACTTCTCTTCAGGCTGAGACTATCATCCACAATTTTGGCTTCCTTTCTAATGTCGCCACATCTTTTGTAAACCCTTCTAATCCATTCCTCAAACAGCAGGCAGGAGATCTGTTCACACTGTAAATGTGATCATCTCATGCCAGTGCCTAAAATCTTTCAGCAGCTTCCTTTTCCTATTTTTAAATATACATAAATGTTTACACACACACACACGCACGCACACGCACACACACACACACACACGCACACACACATATACTGGCTTGCCATCTCTCTTCTGCCTATTTCCCCAATCCGTTCTCTTTCTATCGATATGGTCTATGGTCTATCAGTCCTTCCGAAGCACAATATTTCATTTTACTCAGGATCTTCTCTAAGGCTACTTTCCTCTTGACATGTCTTCTTTGTATTCAGTACTAAGCAAATTCTTCTTAATTATGTAAGATTTAGATTAAATAGCACTTCCTCAGGAACCTTCATTATCACCTCAACCTGGATTAGGTTTCTTTCTCTTTATATAGTTTAATCATTCTCTATACATTTACTTTATATATCTATAAAAATGACAATTATGATACATTAATAAGTAAATTAATAATATAGTATTTATTTCCATAGGAAGACAACTTCGAAAAATTATTTTTAAAAACACATCAGAGCTAGGCTTTAGTGTTTTAGAGGTCTTGCCTCCCTTAGACAAGGGGAGATTTAACATCTTTTATATGTGTCACAAATGCCTAACCTTTAAAACGTCTCCATGCTGGTCTTGGTTCCTGAGACCTGTTTCTTTTGTAGGCATTTTAATGTATCCATTCCCTGAAGAAGGAAACAGAGCTTTCATGCTTCCATTATAAAACCAGGGAGGAGCTAGTTGCCTAAAATATTTTTTGTACTCAGTCTCTTCCATTTGATGTTATGCTCAATGAGTACAAGAATTATGCTTGATTATATTCCCAGACTCTGGTACTGTACCTCATATATACTAAAAATTCAACAAATGTTATAAATGGTAACTAGAACTTATTATTCCAATGCTGCTTCTACCTAAACTTTTTATCTTACTTCCATCCTTAGATTCACCTCAGTTAATCCTTGAAGTATTTAGATTTATATTTACCATTCTTATAATAAATGTTTGCTTCAATGAATAGCATATGCATGTATAGATTTGAAGTCAGAAGGTTTATGTGTCCAACAGTGTTTTACATTCCACAGCTCTAATAAATTTTGAAACCACTAACAGTTTTTTACTCAATAACTTCTAATTAGTTTTTTGAAAAACAAAAGAGGCATTGAGGGGTAATTGAATTTATCCAATTTAAGTATTCACATTTCAAGAGACAGAGCCAGAGCAAGTACTAAAGAGAAAACAGAATAAAAACATTAAGAGAAGAAGCATGACACCACCAATTTTTTCATTTGAGACATTTTCTGACATAAATCTGTTTTCACACAATATGTTCAACAGTTCTCATTCCAAATTAAAGCACATTAACTTTCAATCATACATAAAATGTCAGTTCTTAGCCAAAGAACAGAAAAATTCTTTAAAAAACTTACATGGATAAATTAAAGCCTGATGTTAGCTCTGCCAAACCCTCTAGCAGAATTACTTTAATGAATTTCAATATAACCAAAAGAAAGAAATTACAGTTCAAAAAATTAGTAAAATACATTTTAGTTTTGAGTTTTTTCCTCCATGACTTACTTGAAAAAAAGAAAATTGGGAGAAAGTGTAACCGTAAAATGTTTTGCAAACTAAAGCTTGTATTAATATTCAAAATACAGATGAAGGTAAAATAGATTTTAAAATACGTTATAAAATGTTTTTTCTCTCCTACCATGTCTTCGATTTTAAATAAGAATCTCATTAAAAATTGAAATAAATTCGTTATTTATGCAACAAAGTTAAAGACTTAACAATTTCTGAAGAGAGGTAGGACAATGTTGTTGTTTTTTACTAAGAAGCTTAAAGAAAGAGACTAAGACATTTGGCTTTTATTTAACAAGTGTTTTCTACTGATTCTTCCAAAAAGGCTATTTGTGCAAATAGGTTTGAAGAATCCTTAAAATGATCAAGAAAATTAATCAGAATCATAAAATAATGTTCAGGGAAAATAATCATTAAAACCAGAACTCTTGCTGTTATAAAGAGTAAAGAACAGTTTGCAAATTGATAATTTTATTTTTCAGTGATCTTAATCTGTGTGAGGCATAAATATCACCACAACCACCTTATCATTGTGGGTTTAACACAAATGCATGCGGAAACACTAGTTTTCTCTTTGCCCAAATTGCTCTACTCTTTCTTGTGTTCTTTAAAATTACAGTTCTTGAATAGAGAAATATCCCTTTCTCTACGAAGCCTTGCTTTTTGAACATCTTCACCTCAATCCCTGCCCCAAACGACATACTCATTTATGGATAATAAGCTGCCTTCTCACCGGGTTTCCATAACACTCCTCTCTCAGCCTTTATATTTTGTTTGCATGAGCTTCTTACTTCTACAGCCCCCAAACCATCAAAGTCAGAGCATTTCTTTTATATATCTATGGATTGGAATCTAGCCCAGCACCTATGTCAAAGTAGGCACTTCCGACATGTTGAGCATTTTAATGTATTATGTAAAATCTAGGTTAGTGAACAGTTTATATACTTATAATTAAGAAAACCTACATGTGCGCCCCGTAAACTATTTCCTTTAGAGTATTTCATTAGTTCCATTTTGAATATATGTCACTTTGACATGAGGGGTTTTCTTTGTTTTGTTTTGTTTTTTAATATCCACAAGGATGTCTTTAAACCAGGGGCAGCAAAGTCTTGCACCAAAAGGAACAGGAAAACTAGTACAATTGAAGTAAAATAATAAAAATGAATGAAAAATATCTGGTATGCAACAGGCAGTAGTGAGGATTATGGCCAAATAACATTTATTTTTACCATTCTAAAGGAGGTAGCTACTATTCACTTCCAGACAACTGCTGCACAGAAAGAGTATATTTTTGCTGAAAATCAGTATATATCCTGATTTTCTATTAGAAATTAGATCTTACATTAATTTGCATCTCACTCATGACGTATTTATGGCAATTTTTCCTTCATTTGTTTTTCTTATGCAACTTCTCAAACTTAGGCCATTACTAGCTTTTATCTAAACTATGACACTAAGAATGACCCTCTTACTTATTCAAGCTAAGATAGGAAAGAGGTAAATATGTTCAGTTTCCAATGTCATACTTCTGTTGAACATCCTCTCACTTTCTACTCCCTATAAGAGAAATCCAAGGGTCCCATCCTGGGGTTCTCAGGTCTAACACCAGTCGCCTAATTCACAGTTATACATTTTCTCATACTTCATAATTTGGAGCGAACAATAAATCAATCAATAACTAAAAGCACTGTGTTGCTGTAAAGGCAGAAATTTCTTTTTCTTCTTCCCTTCGAGGTTCTTTGGTGGGTCGAATAATTAAATTGACAAAACAGATTAATAGGAGAAAAACAAATTTTGTACACATGGGATCCCCATAAAAATATGAGACTCAAAGGCACTCAGGCAACTACAGCTTATATGCCACTCTGAGCTAAGTAGTGGGATAGGGGCCTAGAGCTTCGAAGGGAAGGAGGGTAATTCAAAGGACAGTAAGAAGTATGTACATGTCAATCCCAAACTCCCTAACTATCCTCCCCCCCACCTCTCCCCCATGGTAGCCATAAGTTCGCTCATTGCTATTTTTTAAATGAATAACTAACAAGGACCTACTGTATAGCACAGAGAACTCTGCTCAGTATTATGTAACAATCTAAATGGGAAAATTATTTGTAAAAGAATAGGTACATGTATATATATATATAACTGAAACACTTTGCTGTACACCTGAAACTAACACAACATTGTTATTCAACTATATTCCAATACAAAATAAAAAGTTAAAAAAAAAAGGGACAGTAAGAAGAGCAGATATTTGGTAATCAGATGTTTGCCTGGCCATGCAGGTAATTCTTTCAGATAAAAAAAGTTATCTCTGGTAATAGTTCTGTCTCTGGGCTAGGCCCCATCAAAATTCTTTTAGGCAGTTAAGGTAGAGGTAAAAGTTTTCCTGAGTCTACTGGGCCCAAATTGTCTTCAGCTTGAAATAATCTACATGCCAAAGTGGCATATTCTGGAGAGCTATATTCTGCTCCCCTTCATTGTCTTTGTGTTTGAGTCTGTAAAGCACTCTCTTAAATGAAATCTGCAAGGGGACTTAAGGAATCTGTTTCTTAATTAAGATCCACATACTTGATTAAGTGAGGGTCTGATTTAACACATATACTATTTGATTCATAAATTACTTTTCACATATCAAACACATTCATTCTATAGACTGAAGGAGCAAATATATTTTACATGTTTCTAGATTGTTTGGATTCAGAGATTACATGAGTATTTTTAATAATTTAAAACATTATTTCAAGTAATAATTTGCATTGAATAACTTTAGGAAGGACCTTAGGAAGTAGAGACTCTTGCTTTTTCCTTATTAAAGATAAGAATCAGAGGGCTTCCCTGGTGGCGCAGTGGTTGAGAGTCCGCCTGCCAATGCCGGGGACACAGGTTCGTGCACCAGGTCCGGGAAGATCCCTACATGCCGTGGAGCGGCTGGGCCCGTGAGCCATGGCCGCTGAGCCTGCGCGTCCGGAGCCTGTGCTCCGCAACGAGTGAGGCCACAACGGTGAGAGGCCCGCGTACAGCGTAAAAAAAAAAAAAAAAAAAAAAAAAGATAAGAATCAGAATCTTGTGCAGTTTTTAAAACTCTCATTTCCTTTTTTAAAAATAAATTTATGTATGTATGTATGTATGTATGTATTTATTTTTGGCTGCGCTGGTTCTTCGTTGCTGTGTGCAGGGTTTCTGTAGTTGAGGCGAGCGGGGGCTACTTTTCATTGCAGTGCGTGGGCTTCTCATTGCGGTCGCTTCTCTTGTCGCGGAACACGGGCTCTAGGCGCGCAGGCTTCAGTAATTGTGGCTCGCGGGCTCTAGAGCACAGGCTCAATAGTTGTGGCGCAAGGGCTTAGTTGCTCTGTGGCGTGTGGGATCTTTCTGGACCAGGGCTCAGAACTGTGTCCCCTGTATTGGCAGGCAGATTCTTAACCACTGCGCCACCAGGGAAGTCCAGAATCTTATACATTTAAAGTGAGTTCTTTTATCCATATTTTGTCCTTTTTCCCGTCTTTTATAATCATTGGAATAGAAATGTTCTACATTGATTTACTGATCATTTTTAGTTCAGTGCTCTGATAATTCACATTTGACTTTATAAAATCTTGGTCTTAAAGTTTTATTATGACCGATAATTTCTATCAATTTTATCCAAAGCCAAAGTATATTTTATTAAATTTTCTATTTATAAGAATGAAAAGCTTTCTCACTGTTCTTCTAACATGCCTTGCAGGTACTCACATCTTCATGTTTCTTATTCCTAAACCTAACTTCTCCTTAATTTATATACTATGAAGCGTGGAAACTCTTAACATTTTTAAAACCTCCTTCAGGTGATAGTAATCCATTTTCATGAACTCTTTGCATTATGTTATATTCCATTGTTTGAAATTTTTAGCCAATTTTTCCCCAAAATTACTGTAAGTAAGCAGCACAAGAACAATCTTTTTCCCTCTTATATGTGCTATAATTAGCATAGTACCTTGAATATTATAATTGGTTAGAGAAAAACAAATAGCGTATATTAATGCATATATGTGGAATCTAGAAAAATGGTATAGATGAACTTATTTGCAAAGCAGAAATAGAGACACAGATGTAGCGAACAAATGTACAGATATTAAGGGGGGAAGCGAGGGTGGGATGAATTGGGAGATTAGGATTGACATACATACACTACTATGTATAAAATAGATAACTAATGAGAACAGACTGTATAGCACATGGAACTCTACTCAATTGCTCTGTGTTGACCTAAATGGGAAGGGAATTCAAGGAAGAGGGGATAAATATATACGTGTGGCTGATTCACTTTGCTGTACAGCAGAAACTAACACACCATTGTAAAGCATCTATACTCCAATAAAAAAAAAAGTTATAGACCAATTTCTTACTCTAAAAAAAAAAAAAATTAGGCTTGCATTCTAACTTGGAACACAAAATTTGACTAAAGTTTCCAGTAAATCAAAACAGAAACAGAACAGTTGTTATAATGTTCTCATTATCTAATAAAAGGAAGTAAATAAATTCATAAAGAAAGGGAAAACACACTTTTAGTGGCTGTAAATGTAAAGAGAAATTCATTATGTACATTTTTTTGAACAACCTAACAGACATGCCTTTAATAGCAGTATCACAACATATTAGACTTAGATTTTTCATCTAGTTGTTTCTTATGTCTATTCACAATAAATACAATAAGCATGATGCAGAATCAAATTTCTATGAGGGGATCTCTGTAGGATAAAAATTATATTACATCATAGGTTTAAGAGTTCTTGCTGTCAGAAAAAAAAAAAAAAAACCTTGCATAATTTTATATCCCTGAAGGGGTAAAACTGTAGGTAGAATAGGAGATTGAAATGCTAGAAGTAGGTTGAAGGAAATGATAAAGGTAATTCGATTTACCTAAGGAGAAAAAAATCAGAGGACTCTAATGTGGGAGATGTATGATTAGACTTGTGCTTTAGAAAGATAACTCAGATTGTTTGTACCACCACTTTGAGTTCATATATTTATCCTATTGAAATAATCACACAGCTATATCTTAGAGACTTCTATAGAAGCAACGTTTGACTTAAAAACTTAAAATTTGTGATCATAGATTAGGAATTGGTTACATGATATGCTCTAAATCCATATTAAGAAATACTCTATAGTACAGCAAAATGAAGAAGATTTGTGCTCACAGGTAAAAGATCTACAAAATATGCTAATAAAAGAAAGAGGTTCAATCTCAGATTTTCACCCCAGGATATAGAATTATGGAAGCAGGGTCTTTCACACACGGAAAGAAAGAGTTGGACTAACTTTTTCAATGTTTTTCACCCCTTGGGAATCTGCATTTACAGAGTAACCAACTGGACCAAAATCTAAAGAGAGATGGTGCCTGCAGAGAGAGAGAGAGAGAGAGACAGGGAGAGAGAGACAGAGCCTGTAAGAGCTGAGCTAGAAAATCTGACACGGGGTGAAGACTTGAGTGTGAGTAGGCAGAAGAGGATGAAACCTCTGATGTTGCAGTAATTGGGAGAATTCATTAACTTCTTGACAGCTTTCTCCACAAACACTAAAGACATGGAAAGACTTGGAAAGAGGTCAGTAATCTTCACTGTGGTGCAGACTTGTAAAGGAGAGCAGCAGCTCTTGAGGGGTGCAAAGCTCCACCAGGAATTTTCTTCCAGTCTGCACTACAGAGCAGAAGACTGAAGGTGCGGGGAAATGTTAACAAGGGCTACTGCCATTAAGGCACTGGTGAAAACTTCATGCAGATAGCTGAAGAGTTCAATCAGGAGGAAGACAAAAAAGAAAAGGAAACACTTCTGAAAATTGTAAAGCACTATAGAATTTAAAGAATCTTTTATTCAATTAAAAAAAAAAGTTTACAAAAAAAGAAAAGGAAGCAAACACATTTGAAAAGCAACTACTCTTGGGGGAGGAGCATGATTATACATTGTACCCAGAATCAGTGAGACTAAGTGGTATAGCCCTCCTGGAAAATTCTTTGGCAGGCTATTGAGGAAGATTTTAAGTGACAAATTCAGCTCATTTCTAGATATAGAGCTGTTCTGGTTTTTCATTTCATCTTTAGTTGTGATTATTTGTGTTCTTTTGTTTTTTTTAAGAATTAGTTCATTTCCTCTACATAATTTTGATGTCTTCAGTCTGTAGTAGCACATCTTTCATGTCTCATATTGCTAATTTGTGTCTTATTTTTCCAGTTTTGTTGGATGTTCACCCAACTTTTTTTTTTTTTCCAAAAAACCAGCTTTAGGTGTCCTTGATTTTCTCTATTGTTTTCCTCTTTTCAATTTTATTTCTACTCCCATCTTCATTATTTCCTTCATTCCACATACTTAGATTTATTTTGTTCTTCTTTACTAGGTTTGTAAGGAGGAAGCTAAGATTATTATTGGTTTGAGACCTTTCTTCTTTTCTAATATAAGCACTTAATCATAGAAATTTTCCCTTAAGCATTGTTTTAGCTGCATACCATAAATTTTGATGTTATAGTTTTAATTTTGTTCAGCTCAAAATATTTACTAATTCTCCACAATGATCTATGAATTATTTAGAACTTTCTTGTTTCTTTCCAAAATGTTTGGAGATTTTCCCATTACCTTTCTGTTAATTCCATTATGGTCAGAGAATGTCATTGTATGATTCCAAGTTTTTAAAAAAAATTTGAGTTTGGATTATGACGCAAAACATGGTTTATCTTGATGACTATTCTACACACAATTGAAAGTAAAGGGTGTTTTGCTATTGTAGGATGAAGTGTTCTATATATATCATATCCCATTGGTTGATGGTGTTATGTTCTATATTCTTGCTGATTATTTTGTCTGCTATTTCTGTGTATCACTAAAGAAGGAGTGTTGTCTCCATCTATAATTATGGGTTTTTCTATTTGTCCTTTCAGTTCTGTGAGTTTTTCCATCTTATAGTTTGAAGCTCTTTTATTAGCTATCTACATATTTTGTACCATTATATGTTCTTAGTGAATTGTCCCTTTTATCCCTCTAATGTTTCTTTATATTCTTATTAATTTTCTATTCTCTTACCTACTTTATTAAGTCACTTATTATTAATATAGATATAGTCACTGCTTTTGTTTGATTAGCATTAACATGGTTGAATCTTTACTATCTTTTTACTTTTAAGCTACATATATCACTATATTTGAAATGAGTTTCCTGTATAATACATATATTTGGATCACTTATCAACATAACAGTTTCTTTTATTTAATTGCTGAATTTAAGTCATTAAATTCAATATAATTTTAATATGTTTCGATTTAGTCTATCATTTCATTATTTTCTGGTTGCTTCAGATATATATAATATATATTCTCTACTTTTCCTTTCTACACTTCTTTTGAGTCATTTAAACATTATTTATTATTCCATTTTAATTCATCTGTTACCTTTTTAGTCTACTTCTTAGTTTTTATATTTTAGGTGTTGCTATAGATATTATGACATATATAATTAACATTTCACATTTTACTTACAATTGATATTTTACCACATCAAGTAGTAATCTTACAATTATGAAGGTTCCATTGCCTTCCCACTGGTGGTGTAGTTGTCTCATATATTATATCACAATCTATGTCCATACCTATATCTATCTATCTATTGAAAATTCTATTAGATTATGATTGTAATAGTCATACAGAGTTTAAATAACTCAAGAGCAGAAAAGTTGTTTATTATACTTAACTTGATATGATACTTCTGGTGCTATTCTTTATTATTTATGTTCTAAGTTTTCTTCTTATATAATTCCCTTCTGTATGGAAACCTTCCTTTAGCAATTCTTATAGACCTGATATACTGACAATAACTACTCTTAGTTTTCCTTCATCTGAGAAGAACTTAACTTACCCTTCTTTCCTGAAGGATATTTTCATTGGATATAGAATTATGGGTTCACACTTCTTTCAGCACTTTATAAACAGTCTTATACTTCCTTTTGGCCTCCATGCTTTCTTATAAGAACCCAGTCATTTTTTATTTTACCAACTGTTCTCAAATATATTTTTCTTTCTTTCTTTCTTTCTTTCTTCTTTCTTTCTTCTTTCTTTCTTTCTTTCTTTCTTCTTTCTTTGTTTGTTTGTTTGTTTCTTTCTTTGTTTCTTTCTTCTTTCTTTCTTTCTTTTTTTGTTTTAGTTTTAAGAGTTTAATTATGTTATGCTTGAAAGTGGATTATTTGGGACTTATCTTGCTTGGGTTTCACTGAGAGTCTTTGGCATGTAAGTTTATGTCTTTCACCATATTTGGGATGTTATCAGACATTATTTCTTCAAATATTTTTATAGGATCACATTCCTTCTCTTCTGTCTCTGCAACTCCAACAATATTAATTGTAGACCTTTTTTTGCTGCCCCACGATCCCTAAGACTGTTTACTCTTGTATTTCACTTTTTTATCTTCCTGCAATTCAGTTGTATTATTTCTGTTGATTTACCTTTAAGTTCAGTGACTATCTTCTCTGTCATTTTCATTCTATTAGTGATCACTCCAGGAGTTTGATTTCTTTTTTTAAAAAGATGGTTATTGTATTTTAAAGTTCTAAAATTTCCATTTTGTTCTCTATATTTTCTACTTTTGCTAGACTGCTAACTCTCCATTCACTCAAGAGAATTTACTCATTCTTGTGGGAACATTTAAAAAAATAGGTGCTTAAAATCTTTGACAGATAATCCTAACATCTATGTCATCTCTGTTTTGGCATCTATAGGTTATCTTTTCCCATATAAATTGATATTTTTCCTCATCCTCATGCCAGTTTTATATCGTGTCTTGTATTGTGTTTTTAATATTGTATTTTAATACAGTATTTTAAATATTATGTTATGAAATTCGTTTCTCATTTAAATCCTGTAGAAGACAATGGTATTTTTGGTTTAGCAGAAAGTTGGCCTGGTTACATTTAAGCTTCAAGTTTCTACCAGCCTTCCAAGGGTTAGCATTTCAGTATTCACCTCATTTTTAAAGTCTTTGAAGAAATATTCTACTCTGTCTTACATTTGCCAACCCAGTGGTGAGACTGTAACCAAGGCAAACAACGAGTTCAGTTGTAACAATATTCAGAAGGTTGTCTTTTTGTGATGTTCTCACATGGTGGAGAGAGAGAAAGAGATCTCTCTTCCTCTTCTTGTAAATCCAGATATGGGCACGCTGTGATTAGGGCTTCAACATATGTATTTTAAGGAAACATAATTTAGCCCATAGCTATATATAATTAGATTAAGGGCAATTAATATTGACCTTTTGTTTGTTTTTTTGGTCTCTTCATATTTAAAATTTTCAGCAATTACTTGTTTTACAGTTCTTTTATGATGATTTTCCCAAACCATTGGACTAGTTTTTTTCTTCTTTTTTTTTCATACCCTCTCTTTCTCACTGTATTCCTTTTTAGAAAGTGACAAAAATTTTCATAAGTAATTGAGGTATGTCAGAATTGCAATTATTGGTTCTTTCTGGAAAGAAGACAGAAGTTTAGAAAGGTTAAAGGAAAAGACTCCAGCTTTATGGTTGCATTCTTGATAAGTAAAGCCACAGAAGTAAAGAGTTTAGAAGTTATCACTCCTGGCCTTACAACAAGAAAACTGAAAAGAAATGATTTTCTTGGACTCATCAAAACAATGATATTACTGGGCAAACAGCTACTCTAAAATCTGGAGAGACAAGCACATCAAGAATGATATAGGAACTGAGATCAGGTTACCCAAAGCAGAATTCATTGAAGGCATAAACTGATAGGAACACACAAATGGTAATTTTCATGAAATGCTGAATACAGAGGAGTATCAAAATACTTCCAGGATCCCCATCAGGTTCCTATGGTAAGAATATGAGAAAGATCCTTTCTTGGCTCTAGCAGGGAAGGCAAATGATAAGCCTTGTGAAACACACTTAGAGCCTTCTCTATGAAAGAAAGCCTATTTTCCAGGACCAAAGTCACAGCCAGAGGTTCTGTCTGGTGGAAAAGGGAATTCCTCTGTGTCTAGCTTCTTCCAACCTTCCTGTCTCACCTGAGGGAAGAAAAAGACACTACTAACAAGGGTCAGGTGTTCAAGGAAATAGACTAGAAACTCTGCAACCAGGGAATGGAGTGGGGGAAACAAAGCTATAGCACTGGAGAAACATTTGTGAAGGTCAGAGACCCCAAGGCACAGCCTCCACACTTTACCACCAATGGGGCTCTAGCAAAACAATAATAGATTATGACAGAAGGAGTTGCATGACAAAGACTCTCCTCTCTCTTGGAGGAGGAGTACATGGGAAGACCACCATCAGGAAGGGACAAAAGCAAGGAGATCTGAAGAATGTGGAACTTCTGACACCTATAGCTACCTATAAATTTTAATATCTGTGTGATGAATGGAATGGAAATATAAAATCATCCTCAAAAGTAATGATATCCTTATATATAGTTCTTACTATATTCAGAGATAGAGTCTGCAGACAATTTCAATCCTGTTTCTACCACTAATTTGTTTATATTGTTGATTTCCTGCTTTCTAAATTTGTGGTTTTTCAGTTGGCATTTGAGGTAGGTTTATTCTTAGTTTCAAGGTATCTCCCTGAACACTGCAGGCTTTCAGCAGACAATGTCATCTTGATGCTTAATGTCAATCCAACCCACAAGTCATGTGACAACCAAAAGTGTCCCCTCTTATTTATTTTAAATGCTCTTTGGAAGGAAACATCCCTTGAGTTGAGAAACACTAATAGATAATCTGAGTGTTATATCCAGTTCTAAAATTAATATAATAGTTCAAATGATTTTTGTACTCTGAACAAAATTAAACCCCTATAATTTCATCACCAATAAATTTTTTTCTTGGTACTGCTCAAATATTCCTAAGTGGCCTTTATTTCACAAAATTATTTTCATTAAAATTATTTCCTATACCACTTTTACTATATGATACTATTCAAATGAAAATCAATTGGCAAATTTACAAATTACGCACTTTTAAGTCATCTACTTTGAGGCTGTACACATCAGAGAGCATCAGTGACCAAGCCTGAGTCAGTGAATTCCTAATGCTCTTCCATTAACCTGGACTTGGACTTTCACGTTCGGTCAGGTATCCGTTACATCAAAGCAGCTTCTGAACCATATGTTACCTGGCCCAGGTGGAAGCTTAGATTTTTTATGTTCTTGTTTGGTTTCCTCAGCCTGTTACTAAATCACTTAGCCAGTCTCTGAAGACCATGGCCTACATGAAATGAAGTCTGCTACTACTACATGAAGGATGATGGAGAAACAACAGAAAAAAAATCAAAAAATTTTAGGAAATAAGGTGAAAGTGAGAAAAACTTCTGCATGAGGCCTGTATTAATTTTCTATTGCACTTTAAATTACTACAAACTTAGTGGCTTAAAAATTCACAATTTTACCATCTTACAGGTCTCCTGGTCTGAAGTCCAGTGGGCTTACCTTCAAAATGAAGGTGTCAGCTGGGCTGTATTCCTTCTGTAGGCTCTAGGGGAGAATCAGTTTTCTTGCCTTTTCCAGCTTCTAGAGGCCACCTGCATTCCTTGGCTTGTGGTTCCTTCATCTTCAAACTAGTGACAGCTTGTTGAGTGTTTCTTGCAAGTCTCTTGACTCTTCTGTCTCCCTCTTCTACTTCTAATCCTGGGTTATCTGGGTAGGCCCAGTCTAATCATATTAAGGTCAACTGATTAGCAAACAATTCCATCTGCTACCTTAAACTCCCTTTTGTTTTGTATCACAACATATTAACATGTTCCAATGATTAGGACTTGGATAGGGGCCGGGGCATGGGGGCATTATTCCAACCACAAACCTGAACAGTTCTAAGTTTGCAGAGCTGAACACACAATTTTTAAGGAGAGAACTGTGTCTATCTGGCAAACACTTTTGATTGGCCAGTCTAGCTACAGAAAGGTGGCCTCACGGAGGGGCCTAGTGGGCTAAGGCAAAACAGCAGGAATCACCCCAAGGAATAAAGTGGTTAAGAATCACGAGGTCTGGGGAACAGCTGGATAAAGGCAGTTATAAGGAGGGAAGGACCTTGCCATAGGAGGGGGGTCAGTCAGTGAGCAACCCCCAAGGGAGAAACAGCCGACAAGTTCGAGAACAGGGTTGTTATGTATTCAGCTAAGACCTTGGCTGTGCTTAAATAACAGACCTCCCACCCATCTCTCCCAGATTCTGAATACAAGTCCAAAAACTGCCTTGTTCCAGTGGAGACAGGCTGTGTGCTACACGGAGTCAACAAATGAAGAACAACATGGGAAATCACACCACAAAAACTTGCAGACAGCCTGAGGAGGGCCCAGGACATGGGGAAAAAGGGGGATAGGTGACTCAAGACAATGTTGTTTAATTTACAAAAGGACAGAGGCCCAGCTAACTGCAGGGCAGGAGCTGTCACTAGAGCAACAGTGGTCTGCACCTATGAGAGCAGCCGAGACAAGGCTGAGTTCAATCTGAGGACACTTGGCATCTTGCCGTCTTGGCTGCCCAGCCTTCTCTGCTTAGACCCTGCTTCAGGAACAGACTTTAATAACCTTCCCAAGCCAAGTGGAACTCATTCAGCCACACTGAGCTAGAAATTCAAATCCTATCACAGAGACTGAAGATACAGCAAGAGGGGAAAGGCCTGACCATCACACCCTAATGAGAGCTATCACTGTGGTGATAGATCAGGGACAATCACTCAGCCACTCTCCGGAAGCACCCAGTAGATGGCTAAGCACAATCCTTCCTGACAGCCGAACAAGCCCAAACTGTAGTGTGATCTCTCAGCAAGATAAAAATGATTAGAGAAGCAGTGGTTGGTTCCTTTTACACTGGGCAAGTTCCTGTAGTGTAGATCAAGACTGGGAAAGATTTATTCCCCTGTCGGAAGGGGATGTGCCCTGAAGAGCTAACTCAAATGCAGAATCTTACCTTGTAGGCCTCTTCTGTTATGCATCTCAAGGTTGAATCCGTGAAAGGCCAAGTTCACCTTCTGAGGGAAGTGGCCCACCTGAATCACTGTTAACACAGACTTGTAAGACTCTAGACCTGGCCGATGCTTGTTGGTCAGGGCCCAGGCAGACCTGCCTCACCTCTGCCCCATGGTGAGGCAGAATCAGAATCATAAACATTAAATACATTAATGCAAGGGAGACACGGAGACACATATGTGCCTGGCACACATTAAGCACTAGAAAAGCGTGAGCTATTGTTATTGATACTCACTGTCTTCAACAGGGACAGAAGCTTCACACAGAAAACAGTAGGTTTCAGCCACTCACATGTTCTCCTGCTTCCTGAAACGAGCTGCCCTCACCCCACATTTTCCAAGCACATCAACATAGTTGTCCTTTATCTCTGCAGGAATTCAATTTGAGACAACTGTCCTATGGTTTTCATCTGCGTAACAGAACAATAAAAGTAATGTTGGCTGTTTGGGGGGACAAGACAGGAGAGTTTAATCTTCAAACTTGATTGACCCGGATGCGTTCCTGTCAATATAAAAGATTTTGTCCAGAGCCGTGGAGAAGCTAAGGCCGGCCCTCTGCTTGTACTTCCAGCTCATGGCCCGGTCGTAGTCTTGCTGCAGATTCTGCTGCAGGGTGTCGGCCACCTTCTTGCTGAAGGCCATGTTGGGCCTGCCAACCATGTTAGGGGGGCGACTGAATGAAGGGGACAGATTTTTAAAGCCACCCATGAGTTTGAGAAATTTCAGTTTCTGTTCCTCATTTTCAAAGCCAGCAGTATCCCATTGGCCAAACTGAGTTCCTTTCTGCTTCCTGGTGTCAGAAGCTTCCGTCCTCCCTGACTCACGATCGATCTCTTCTTGCAAGGCCTTTCGCCTCACCTGGTCTATGTGCGCCTCGTCCATGTTGCCCTTCTTTTCCAACACTACCTCCAAGTCCGTGTCGGGCTCCTCCTCCCAAGGTTCTCCTGACTCTTCTTCTTCCTCTTCAGAGCTGGCAACTCAGTGTCTGCCTGCTCTGCCTTTTTCTTGGACTCCATTTTCTTCTTCACAGGGGCCTTGGGGTCATCTCCTATTGGGATGTATTCTGGAGCTTCTACTTTTACTGACTTCTTTTTACTTCCTTTCCTACGGCTGCTTTCCACAGACCTGGAGAGCTCAGGGTGCCCTAGGGGGATATCTCCCTCCTGGTGGATTTTCTTTTTCTTCTTCATCCTCATGTTGTGTTCCCTGGGGCTCCACTGCTTCCGTTTCTGTCCCAAGACTGCCTGCTCAGGGATGCCACCTTTCCCAACTGAGCAAGTGTACAAAGCGTCCCTGGCCTCACAGAACCAAGGCTCCCTGGCTGAGACGGCTGTAGCTTCCTGTGCCTTCTTCTCCTTCTTGCATTTTTTTAGCTTCTTGCCAACTCTGGTCACCTCCTCGCCCTGCCTGTGGTCTGCGGAGGTCTTCACCCTTGAGCCAGGGAACACGGACTTTCTCTTCTTCTTCTTTTCCCTACCGAGGGACTCAGATGGACCAAGTACCTGCTTTGTGGGGCTGGGCGATGGCTCAATCCATTTGGCATGTAACATGGTCTCAGGTTCTAGGAGTTCCGCGCAGACAGTGCTGTGACTCCTTTTTCTTCATTAGAGGCATTTCGGGTGCCTGCTCTTGGACCATATTCTTCGAGGGTGATGTGGCTCTTGTGGGACAAACCTCCGCAAAATAATTGTCACTGTTTAAAACAGAGTATTGAGTCTCTGGTTCTTTAACTACCTTCCTTTTCTTCTTCTTTTTCTCTGGGAACCCAAAGCCCAGGTCTCCTTTGTGAGTCTTAGTGATCATTCCCGAAAGCCAAACTTCCCCACCTCCACGTGAGAGCCCACTCCGTCGTGACCATCAATAACTTTTTATCTCAATGAATGACATTCAATTATTTTCTCATTTATATATATATGGAAATATCCTTACTTATGTCACTCAGAGCAAATTTTATGTGAATAATGAACTATTTGGAATAATCAGTAGTTGCATTTCTTCTTTTCTGACTAGGACTGATCAGTCTACTTCTAACCGTATAGGCTATTTGGAAGATAGAGCAATTTCAATGTAGATTAGTGATAACTGATATTTCAAATAAAGTAATAAGAAAGAATGGGGTTACCAAGGTTAATTTGTACTAATTTACACTTAAAAAACCACCACAGAGAAAATTATATTATCATAATAAACATAATATCATTGCCTTATCTCTACTAGTAATCACTCCATAATAACTCTCTAAGTTAGACATCAAGTCATGAGCCACCTAATTTTAACCACAAATCCTTAATGATTTTATATTATTTCTTTTAAAATAATGTCACATTATAGTGACATATAAGTATGTATGTATGCATATATAAAGTATTATGACAGTATTCATTTTCTGAACCCTTATTTATCATGTGCAATCCTTTTTATTTATGCCATTTTAATACTGGTGAGGAGTAGCAATGAGGATTCTCTGAATATCTGCTAAAGCTTATATCTGGGTTCTAATGAAAGGAGGTATCCTATAAAGAATATTATAATTTATCTTTGGTCAACTGATTATTTTTATTGGAACATTATTAAAATTTAGTGTTTATTCTTCATTTCACATATATATATATATTGAGGGCTTATTACATAATAGGGATTCTGCTATTACTGAGAGAACATTGTGAATCAAAATACGTGATGTGAGCCTCACTGAGCATACTATCCAGTGATGGAGACAGACAATTAAATACACAGTTTTTACGTGAATATAATTATATTGTCAGGGTGCTATGGGAGCACACAGGAGATCAGAAAAAAAAAGGAAGTGAAAACCAGAAGGACAGAATATAAAAGAGACTGGAAGCTATTTCTTAAGGCTGTGGTGTGAAATGTAAGTGGCCTGCTAGTGAAAGATGAGGTCAGAGAGGAAAGCAAATTCCAAAGCATGAAGTGGTCCTCAGTCTCTGAAGAAGGGTTTGTCCTTCACACTTTCAGAAGAGTGGGAAGTCATTGAAGGACTTTAATTAGAGCAAGGGCATGACCCTTTAGATTTAGATTTCTAAGACTTCAGAAAGACCCCTCTGGGTATAGCATAGAAAACATTATAAGAAAAAAAAATCGATTGCACTCTTCTTGCCTTATTAGATTATTAAATATACCTTGGCAACTACACAGTTTTATTTAATCTAATAATATATTATATACTGCTAAATTCACAAAACTTTATACAATAGAGTATTCTAAATGCTATGTTTCCTTGATATGTTTTTCTATTCTTCCATCCCCTTTCTTTTCATAAAGACAATAATCTTCCTTGTGTTTTATAATACATCTGTTGGGCTGAGAAAATCTTATGAGGCAAGGCTAATTGTCTTACCTTGAATGTTTTAGTTTTCTTGTGACAAGTTTGAACTATTGCCATCATAGTCATAGATCATTGTTAAATTCAAGTAAAGCTGATTGACCACAAACCCTTGGCCACAGTAACTGGAGCAGGGAACAAAAGCTGATTCATCGTGGGTCAATTGGGCTCTCTCTCATATGGTATTTAAACTCCTAATCTTAATGACTGTGATAGATACCTGTGTCATATGATTGGCAGAGTAAAGGTGAATGTTCTTCAAAGGTATTATGTTAAAGTTTTTGGAACAGTACATGATTATGATCTTCTTAGGACAGATTTGTCAACGCTTCCTTGGATTTGATATGTTGTCAAGTATCCTTAAAATAATATATATATTTCCCTTGAGTTATAGTTATTTTGATTTGTTTTATGTTTCTTAGAAGCAAAATTATACACTGTCTATACTATCAAAATAATCATTTGACAAACTAAAGAATTTAATGTCTGCTAGTATTAAAGTAGCTAGTACATTAGCATGTCTTTATCTGAGCAGAAATATTTTTTGTGCCTAGTGAATTTTGTTAAAATATACCTGTTAGGTTCAGATGATTTCATCTATGTAAAACAGAAAATCCTACTTCACCAACTTTCAAAATTCAGGAAAAAAAAATTGCCATATTACTAGAAGCTCTGAGATAGAATGATAGTTAATTTAGCACCTCAATGACATTGCTAACGCTAGGAATCTACATCAATCTTTCTGTGTCCTCCATTCTCACCGTGCCAACTATATCCGTGCATTTTTCCAACATTGTTACAAGAGCTATGATCATCTCATCCTCCCACAACAATATCATATTTCTTGAATACATGATACCACTTAGAAATACCTGTTTTTAAAGAACTAACTTAGAACTTAAGATAAAATTAGAATCTTGGATAGAGAGCATCTTTGAGATCATCAAACGTTACACTCTCATTTAGAGATTTGAAACTGTGTCCTCCACAATTTTACTTAAATTAATGGCCCCCTGACCAATAAATTCTTGTATACATAGACAGGAAGTGTGAAACGGGATCGGCTAGAGTGCAGTTCAAGGAATGAAAAGGTGAACTGCGCATTGAAAAATTTGTCCTCCAAGGTACTGGGACATGGGTGGTGATTGTGTGCCATGGGGATAAGGAAGATAGGGAGTTGAGGAAGGTAACAAATACATTTAATCAGCTTGATAATTCCAATTTGCCCTTGAAACCATGTTGTTTTATCCTCTATAAGTGTTCATTTCCAATATTGAGACGTCAAATTCATGCAGTAGTATTCTCAGGGTTCTGAAAGAATGTTTCATCCAGAATTCAGAATGCAACTAATATAAACAATGCAACTAATATAAACAATCCATTGCTAAAAAATAAGGGTTAAAGTGCTACAGAATTACTCTATTCCAAATGTGCCCCACAGTGTTTTAAAATTTAAAAGGTCACTTCAGAGATAAAGGAGTTTATACTTCCAGTCACTTCATTTGAGCATTTATCTTTCAATTGAAGTGACATTTCTTTCCCCTATTTTACATACTGAGTTTCCACCAAAGATTGTATTTGCAGAAAAAGAGACAGTCACAAAAAATTTTTCAAAGAATTAGAAAGTCATGGAGAAGTGGTATTTGAAGTAAGGCATAGAAAGTTTGGTAATATAAATGTTATATTTCATTTTTCTACCTTTTTCCTCATGACACCAATGCAATATAAGATTGTATGTATAATGTATATACACAATATATCAAAAGATACATATATATGTATCTTTTTACATGAACATCATAAATAGATAAACAACCTTGTTTTCATGTTAATGACAACAATGCCTTCATCAAAATAGCAAATATCTTTCATGTTATATTCTTAGGATTGTAGGAAATTGAGTTTACACATATGCAGCTTCTCTCTTTCTCTCTCTCTTTTTTTTTTATATTCAAAGTTCCCTTTGGTAGTTTCTACTTTATACAAGTTGAATATATTATATATACACATAAGATAAAAGGAAACTTCAGTCAAGATTTTTTATTTTTTAGCATCTTCTCTGTTTGACCACAACAAGAGTAATGAAATCAATTCTGGGAGAAATTTCAGTGCTAAAGTCTCCAATATAATATGCTCTCTGAGATCAATGAAGCTATCCTTCACTTGTTCTCATTTTCTATTTCACTTTGTACCTCTTGCTTGTTGCTGAACTGAACTTTGAGTGTCAATCTGGAAATCTGTTTTTCATTTTTGAGTGTTCTGATATAAGAGTAGTTAATGTTGGGGAGAGAAATACCTGTTCCATTGAATGCAGATGGTCAGTTCACTGCTGTTAATACTCAGAACAGTTTTTCTGAAATATTATTCTAAAATAGTATTTTATTGAACTGACTTTTTAAAATTGACTGTTTTTTAAGAGCAGTTTTAGGGTTACAGCCAAACTGAGGGGAAGGTAGAGAGATTTCCCACGTACTCCCAGCTCCCACACATGCATCACCTCCCCCATTATCAACATCTGCCATGAGAGTGGTACATCTGTTAGAATGGATGAACCTACATTGATACACCATAATCATCCAAAGTGCATAGTTTACACTGTGGTTCACTCTTAGAGTTGTACATTCTATGGGTTTGGAAAAATGTGTAATGACATGTATCCATCATTATAGTATCATACAGAGTATTTTCACTGCCCTAAAAATCTCCTGTGCATCACCATCCTTCTCCCCCAACCCTGGCAACCACTTATCTTTTACTGTCTCTATAGTTTTGCCTTTTCTAGAATGCAATATGATTGGAATCATACACTATGTAGCCTTTTCAGATTGCCTTTTTTCACTACTAATATGCATTTTAGGATCTTCCATGTCTTTTCATGGCTTGATAGCTTTTATTGCACTGAATAATATTCCACTGTCTTTATGTACCAGATTTTATATATCTATTCACCTACTGAAGGACATCTTGGCTGCTTCCAAGTTTTGGCAGTTATAAAGTTGATATAAACATCATGTGCATGTTTTTGTGTGGACATAAGTTTTCAACTCCTTTGGGTGAATACCAAGGAGTGCCACTGCTGAAATTGTATGATAAGAGAATGTATCATTTTGTAGGAAACTTCTAAAATGTTTTTCAGAGTGGTTGTAACATTTTGCATTCCCACCAGCAATTCCCACCAGCAATATTAGTATCTAATATTAAATTCTTAGAGGATTAAGAGTGTATAGCAGTTGAATATGAATAACAATGACTAGTGAGTTTGGAAGAGAAAAAAAGAAAATATGGAATCATGAAAGATAAGAGAAGGTCAGTTTTCCCACTGAAGGAAGGAACCACCTGTGCCTGCTTCAGCCCGAAGCTGTGTAACATGAGGACAGACAGTGCACAATATGAAAGCTGTTAGTAACACTGATAAGAGCAGAAAGGGAAGTGGAAAGCTGGTATCAATGAACTAAATATCAGCAGAAGGCATATTCAAGTTGATTGACAAGTGAATTGGACATGAAGATTTGAAGATCATGTAAGATGTTTGATATGAAGAAAAGCAAATAGAAGTAAACTTAAAGAGAAATATAGAACATGTAAAATGGTGCTCATGTGAAATAAGATAAGTAGAACACTTAACATTGCCTGAGCCATATTAGTGGCTTAAAAATGTGAGATCCTTTCTTGTCTTTAACAGATCTTGGTATAAAGTGCTTATAACCAAAGCACTGGAATGTTTTCTCTCTTTGTAGTGGAAGATTTTAGTGGATAAAAGTCTAAATTGAATGCTACTGGAAACAAACCTCTTCTACCCAGATAATCACTTTACATCGCTCCCCATGTCATACTAGCGAAAACCACATGCCTAATCACTGCAATGTTGTAGTAGTTTAACAATTTCAAAACTACACATGTTACTGAGAACTGACAAAGAGATGATTCTAAAAAGATATCTTCCAATGATAACTTCCTTGATATCTTACCTCTCTCTTTTACCTATATTACGTTTACTTTCTTTATTCACACATGCAGTATGAGGAGACATTCCTCTAAGCCCAAAAGTTCTACTTTCAATTCTGCCTTGCACTAACTCTAATCCTGGGAAAATCAATTACATTCTCTGGACCTCAGTGTACTTATATGAAAGCTGTAGGGTATGATCTGATTTTTTTAAGGTTCTTTTCAAGTTTTCAAATGCTATGATTTTGCTTTCTGAAATGCCTCTTTCTGGTAGAAACACTTTTAAAGAAGGAAAATAGAAGGAGCATCCTTTTTCACTGCTTTTTATGACATTATATGTAAGAAAAAAATATTTACTTTAAATAAAAAATAAATTGTGATGTCTTCAAGAAAGTAAATCTAACTGTATTTTATATTGGAGATTGTGGCTCTGCACTATTTTAGTATGGCTCAGAATGGATTTTTCTTAGCCTACCACTTATTCAAAATCTGCAAATTTTCACTCTGGATTTAACAAAGACACATTCCTTGAACCTTACAGAACACACTAAAACAATGCAAGCAGTCTTACAAGAAGGCAAATTTAATACATTTGATCAGAACTTTGTTTCTCTTTCAATGAAATCAATATTTCATTCTTTACTATCATTTTAATTATCATTAATCTCTCTCATTTTAGTTGGTAAATTACTTTAAGAAAGAAACTAATTTCTATGAACCCAGTGAGCATTCAAGTCTTAACAGATAAATGTTTAAATGGATAGGTAAAAAGATGGAAGAATGTATATAGAGACAACAGAAACATCTGAGGCTGCTGAGTTAATACAGCACCTAATGCATTTACTTAGGTTTCTTACAAATTAATATGATTCGTGTACATATTCAATGAAAGTAATTTATTTCTCAAGTTAATTCTTATATGCCAATCTATTTGGATTACATAAGCCATTCTATATTAGAATAATTATCATGATTTAACCACTCTTTAACAGAAGATAAAGTTGGCAATACCTAATGTAAATTTCTAACATGATGCATACAATTTTACAAAATAAAAACATATGATTTTTTTTTTTTTTTTTTTTTTTGCGGTACACGGGCCTCTCACTGCTGTGGCCTCTCCCGTTGCGGAGCACAGGTTCCGGACGCGCAGGCTCAGCGGCCATGGCTCACGGGCCCAGCTGCTCCGCAGCATGTGGGATCTTCCCGGACCGGGGCACGAACCTGCGTCCCCTGCATCGGCAAGTGGACTCTCAACCACTGCGCCACCAGGGAAGCCCAAAACATATGATTTTATATAAAAACATTTTCACTGGTTAAGACTCTAAAGTCTGAAATGCTATTATTTTGTTCATTTTTAAATTTACAGTGAATGAGTGAAAATTAAATAGTCACTGTTCATGTATCACCAACATAAAATTAACTAAATGAAAACTACTTCTACTCTATTAATTCTGAATGCCATTGTTAGCAATAGAAACAACTTTAAAATCAGAAATCAAGTAAATAATGAAAACTGAGGAAAGTATCAATTAGCAACTCAAACTGCCAGAATCAATACAATGGGAATAATTTATAAGTTTTAAATGTATATACTGTCTTTAAAATATATGTATATGTAGACTATGTATACTATCTCAAAGGAAGGATACATTTTTTAAATGTAATAAGGTAAGGGCTAAAAACATATCACACTATTATAAGCATAACTTACTCGAGTGCACAAATTATTTTAATTTATCATATTAATTAAGTTATCTAAATCTGTCATATTAATTTGGTAAAGGTCTGATATTCATTGTGTTAAATACACAAGTCTAGTTAAAAGATATTTGACTAAATTTTGGCTAAAATTTGGTATTTAATTACATATTTTCCACAATACATAGCACTAGTTTAAAATATTTAGTTTTGGTTGAGAGGATGTATAATATTTTAAATGTTAAATAGAATACATCTACTTTTGAATTTGATATGATGTAAACCCAAGTAGTAAAAACAAAATGCAATAGCCAAAACAATTAAAAAGAAATTGGAAATACCAATTAAAACAATTCTGTGATGAGCTTAGCTCTTTATATTTAACCTAACACATATAATAAATTATCTTACATACATCATTTTTGTACAGTCCATGTACAAAACTTATCTACAGAGAATTAAATAGTTTTTTGAGCTAAAAATAACCATGAAAAAAATGCATCATTTAAGTGTTTATGGTGTGCTTATCCAATAGAAATTTTATTTTACATCGATTATTATTAATGGAAGTTCTCTGAGGATTCATAGTAAAAGGAGAAATATCTTTAAAATCACATTTTAAAAATTATCTATTACTTGTAAGAAATTCATCTATGTGGTTCCATGAACAAGCAATGAGTCATATAACAGCTGTGTTGCCTGCCATTTAAATGGGTGTTATCTTGTAAAGTCTGGAATCATTGTAGTTCTTTTAAAAAAAATCTTCAAATTAGTTATATCTACCAACACCTCAGTTGAATAGAATAAGTTAGAAAGACCACTAGAGTTAATATTAGGATTGCTAGAAGGATAGCGTATTGTTTTGCATTGTTTTGTAAGGGGGAGAAAAGACAAATTGTTCATAAACAGTTAATAAATATGAAATTCCTTCATAGAATTTCTGTTTCCTCTCAGCGTTTCTTCTTTCCCATTTCTGAAAATTCGTAATATTAAACTAGTTTTTATTGTGCTCAGTGCATTCTGTTACTTTTCTGTTTATTCATATACTTGATTTATGTATTATGATAGATTGTGAATACTCTGTATTATACTTCTTTGAATCTTTAGGACTCTCAAAATAGTTCCTTATATATTTGACTCTCAAATTATTGGAAAAAATTTGAATGCTTAGGAAATTTTTATTAAATCAACATAACTATTATTTTGTTGTATCACATTTGAATGAATGGACACATTCAGAAAGAAAGAACTCTAAGAGAGATGTAACTTGAAATAGGACTTACATTCTGTTCCCAAATCTACCTGCAGCAATGTGTTCTTAATCAAATTTGGGGGGCTTACAGCAAGACAAAGACTCTGTAACAGACCCAGGAGGCAAAATAAGCTGTTCCACAAGATAGCCTTTATGACCCACAAATGTCATGCCCCTTAAAGTGTCTGGGATATACAAAGATACTCTGTGGAACTGCTGGCCATTCCTATAAGAGAATCACAGTGAAAAGCTGATGTTTGTGGTAAAAAGTTATACTGTCTTCTGCAAATAGCTAGTTTCCTTATGAGAAACAGATCTTGATTGGCTCAGGAATCTTAAACAGATTCAAGATGTGACCAAAAGACCTTGTAATTTATGCTGTCTATCATGATCCACTAAGCTGTGCAGGCATATGCACAGCAGCATCTTACCCTTTAGTAGAACAGGGATAACCAAGCTCAGATTCTGGTGGGTTTTGTATGCAAAAGTAAGTTGCAGGAATTGGTGATTCAGACTCTGTTAGTGAAAATTCCTACTGCAATGACACCTTTTCTTCAATTTAAATTGCCAGCCCTTGGTATTTGCTTTTAACTGGTTCGCTAAGGAAGAAAACACTTAGGTCTGATTTATAGATAATTCTGCAAAATATGATGGCACTAGCCAAAAGTGGATAGACTGCAGCATTATGTTTCTATTTCTAGTGCCCGTCCCAATAAATTAGTGGGTAATAAAATCATCCCAGTGGGCAGAATTTTGAGCAGCAGATATGACTATCCACTTTGTCAATGTGGAAATGGCAGAGTTAGGGATATATAATAAAAAAATATCCAATAATTGGATGGTCAAGGACAAAGAAAAAGAAAACTGGACGATTGATGACAAAAGTGTTTGACAAAGAAGACTGTGGATGGACCCCTGGAAGGGGCACATAGTTGAGGCTTTGTGTCCTGTATAAATACTTGTCATAGGAATTCACTAAAGAGAAGAGTGTTAATAATCACGTGGACATCTTGTCCATTTACCACCCAGTCTCCTTCATCAAGACTGCCATGTTTGGTCAATGTGCCCCTATGAAAATCAGTCAGGGTGGCATGGGTAAAAGTTATGTAGAGCCTATGATATAACCCCTCAACACAGCTGATTTGGTTTCAGAAGTGTTAAGTACCCAAAGCACCAATAGAAGAAGCCTTTACTGAACCATTACTATTGTACCATTATTTGGGCAAACAGCTGGTAGGCTGATTACAGTGTAACATTTTCGTCAAGGAGAAGGCATCAGTGGATCCTCAATTTAATAAACAGTAACTCAGGGTATGAATTTTCCTTCCTCTCATGCAATGATTTTTCCTCCTCATCCTAGGTGAATTACTTGAATGCCTTATCCACGATCATAGTAAGTTAAACTATATTTCTTCTTATTAAATAATTCATTTTATAGCAACAAAGTGCACCAAAAAAAAGTATAGTGAATAGAATTTTTTATCTTACCATGTACCTCATTAACCCAAAGCAGCTGGCTTGACAAAATGCTGAAATTGCTTACTAGGAGTTTATTATGGTTAGGGCATTGTCTTATAGGAAGTGGTCTTATTTCATGCTGTTTCACCTAAGCCAGAATATACTGGTTCAGAAGATAGCAGGATTCACTGGAACTAATTTTTTTTTTCACTATTATATCAAATTTCCACAAGTTTGACTTTTGAAAAATAGTTCCCTTGAACTGAAAGTTAAGATGGCCACCTGGCCATTTAAATCTTTTCATACTAATGAAACACCAGGTAAAGAAGGTAATTTCTGGTGTAATTGATCCTGATTATCAAGGAAAAATCAGGTTGTTGCTACCTAAGATAAGAAGGAGGCCCATGTGTAATCCATAGAATTTTCTAGGGCATTCTCTTAAAACTTTCATTTCAATGCTAAACATTATAGAAAGCCTATCACAACTGGATGGAGCAAGGGTCTCTAAGCTTTCAAATTCTTTACCTCACCAGGAGAATAACCTCAACAAGCTGAAGTGCTGGCCAAGGGAAAATGTACATGGCGTGATTAGTGGCAAAAGGATTTGTGAATATCTGTTAAGGTCTCATGATAAGTTACAGAAACAAGCATTTAAGTAGAGAAGTGTATTTTTTCTTGATTGCTAATTTTATATTTCTATACTTCTTTTATATTTCTATATTTCTTTGTTTGCCCATTTCCTTTCCTCTATTATTTTCTACTACGAATATTTGTTGTGTTTAAATTTGGCATGTCATTTCTAGGTTATAGATCTTCTAGGTAATAATTCTCATCCTTTAATAAAATACAAAACATACATAATAGGAAAAAATCCCCACATATGCCTCTATATCTCTGTGCCAGGTTAAGTTTTCAAGGACAATCTGACCTCAACATATCTTATTCTATGCCCCCTCTCATTGATCCCATGATGTTGCATACACTTGTCTCTAAGACTGACAAAGATTTGACAATTGGAATTGCATTACTCTATTCCATAAAAAAAGCTTTTGATGTTTTACTACTGCCTATCACATACAACTCACTATTGCTTATCATAGCTGAAATGTGCTCAGCTTGGCCCCAGTCTCCCTTTCTAGCTTTATTCTCATCACACATCTTCTCACTGTTTACAGTAACATCATAGAACTACCGTTTATCATCCCAGCACACCATGTGCTGTCATTCTCTAGCCCATGTTCACATCCTCTCACTCCCCACACTACCAGTTATCACCAAATCCATCCTTTCACTCATGAAATCCATAATATGAACTCCAGACCAGCTGTTATCTCTCAAAGGGGAACTACCTGATCTCTTCAAGAAAATAAATTACTCCTTCCTTTGTTCTCCCATAGCACATTTATTTCTGTAGAGTATTAATTGTAAAACGATAGTGACTGAGAAGATGAACACATATCTGCATCAGGGATTCACTGTCATTCACTATTGTATTTACATTGTTTCACACATATGTAACTTAGGTCACCTGAATTAGTGAACTAATTTATAATTATATGGAGTATCATAGCATGGTTAGTAGTCTAAGTATAGGTAAATACCACAACAGTAGAGTAAAGTTAGTGATTAGGATGGTGAGACCTTGTGCAAATTACATAATCTGCATAATCCTCAATTTGCCTGACTGTAAAATGATTATAATAACTGAATCGACTTCATCAATTTGTAGTGAAGATGAAGTGAGAAAATCTGCACATAATTCTGAGCAATGATCCTTCTATATACTACAATTTTTCAGTAAATATCAGCTATAAAGATAATTACTATAATGGCCAGGTCTATCAGCAGTATGTTATTGTGATTAAGTACACATATCATGGAACCACCTGTCTGGATGAAAGCCCCGCCTTGTCCTTTACTAGCTGAATAACCTTGGGCAAGTCAGTTACTCAGATCTTCAGCAAGCTTTTGTGACAATTAACACACACAAGATGCTTAAATAGTATCTGAAAAGAATAGATGTTAAATGATTAGCTCTTATGACACTAAATAGAATAGATTAAGAAATGGGGTATAGTACAATCCACTACCACAACCTGCTTAAAATATTTTTACAGTTAGATGATGGTACATTTTCTGATTTGAACTAAATATTAACAATTAAAAGTTATTTCATGAATAACTCCATTATACTAGTTAGAATTTAAATTTTAAAACATAATCACCTTTCAATCTATTAATATTTCATTAGACCCTGAATTAAAGGAAAACATGGAGGTAACATACATAAATAACAACCAGAAGCATTTCCCCCAAAGTGATGCTTACAGCATAGAAATTCATACAAACACAAATTCTCTGATCATGATGTTGATTATACATTGAATTTTCTGCAGATAGTGCATTAGATACACTCGTTATAAAGGCAGTCAGCCCATATTTATTCAACATCACAAACAAAAAAATGTTGAACTGACAGCTTCTTGACTGTTTACCAGGTACATCAGTCAGTAATAACACAACCACTCTAAGCAAAGTCTTTAAGAGGTATCTATCAATTCCTTTAATTTGATCTTTCTCTTTGTAGAAGATTTGCATGAAATCTTTTGAGGGCATACTCCCTAAGGCAGGTAGATGAATTTGTTACATTAAAAAAGGCTCTAATATTGTTACAGTTAAAGCATAAGACTCTGTTATTCATGCCTAAAAAGAAAGCAAATAACAAACAAAAGAAACAAGAGTGAGATTTCAGGTATGGAGAATTTAATAGCTCACATATCCCTTCATGATTTCCTCCAGGGTTAGTTCTATACTTGAATTTAGTTATAAGGAGTCCAACATACTAACATACCAGTTATAAATTAGCACTACCCCTGTGGATGGCTGTTGAGAATTCAACAGAGTTGTTATTGATTGAAGTCCCTGAACAGTAAGGACTACACTAAAGAGTAAGTGCATTAAGGCTCATTATTAAACATTTAGCTAATAGTATCATTTATTAACACAATAGTGCAAAGACTAATTAGTCCTCCTGATAACTTTAGGGGATAGCCTCCACTTCAACTGTGAGATATTTGCGAGATTATTAAGGCAACTGATACATACAATATCCATTTTGGGGACATAATTAGTGGCATCTGAACCATAACTACTATTATTTCCTATGTGACAAGCACCAAATAGGAACAATCACTATGAAACAAATAGGCTATTTTTTTTTCCAGATTAGGACCTAAACAATCAAAATTAAATGCTCATTTCTACTGCTGTTTTACTTTCCATGTTTGAAAAAATTAATTTAAAATTTATGCTTTATTGTGTGACAATTAGAGTCTTTACATATCAATTAGAAGCAATGGCAGCAAGAAGTTACATCTGTTGCTGGGAGGCCTGCGAAAGCCATGCATAATTAAAGCTGCTAAGATCAACAGGGTGTTTTACACTCTATAAACCAATTTTATATTCAGTTTTATTTGCCAGTGTGAATGCGTATTTTAATATTTATCTATAACATCCCTGTTTCTAGTATATCTATCTTTCAAAATGTGAAAAGCGGAGTCCAGCAGCATTAGGAACATTTGAGATGACACAGAAAAGACATCACTTCTGACTTGGAGGAGTGTTGTAGCTGAGTACCCAGGCATCTGAGGATATAGTGTGTAATTCACCCTAAGGATCATTTTCCCTTGTACTTGCACAGGATATAACCTCTGCTTCAAATGAGGGAGGTGAATTATGTGCAATATGGGTAGGAAGGATAGGAGGATGGAAAATGGCATTTCTGTCATCTAATCTGGCTTGATCTCCAACAGCTCAGCAGCGATGTCAAAACGACTTCAGTATATATAGCTTTGGAAAAGGAAGGACACTATGGAAGATATAAGTCAACTGAAAAAAGTCACTATAAACTGATCATTTTCCTTTCTTTTTACTAAAATATCTGTTCTCTTAATCTTTGAACACTCTCCAAATCATGAGCTTTTGCATGTGGTGTCCACACAGAAACTCATTTCATAACCATAACCGATACCAGAAAGTTGTAGAGAATAACAAGGTTGTTTCATAAATAACTTTATTTTTTAAAATTTTTACTTGGAAAAAACTATAGACTCACAGGAACTCACAACTATAGCCTCATCTCCTCTGTGTGTCTTTTCCCTGGCTCCTTTCCCCAAGGCCCTTAGGCAGGAGTGCATGTATCTTTTTGAATTATGGTTTTCTCCGGATATATGCCCAGAGTGGGACTGCTGGATCATATGGTAGCTCTAGTTTTAGTTTTTTAAGAACCTCCATACTGTTTTCCATAGTGGCTGTACCAATTTACATTCCCACCAACAGTGCAGGAGGGTTCCCTTTCTCCACACCCTCTCCAGCACTTATTGTTTGTAGACTTTTTGATGATGGCTCTTCCCAGTGGTGTGAGGTGATACCTCATTGTAGTTTTGATTTACATTCCTCTAATAATTAGTGATGTGAAGCATCTTTTCATGTGCTTTTTCGCCCATATGTATGTCTTCTTTGGCAAAATGTCTATTTAGATCTTTCACTCATTTTTAAATTGGGTTGTTTGTTTGTTTCTGATATTGAGCTGCATGAGCTGTTTGTATATTTTGGAGATTAATCCCTTGTCAGTTGCTTCATTTGCAAATATTTTCTCCCATTCGTAGGGTTGTATTTTTATTGTGTTTATGGTTTCCTTTGCTGTGCAAAAGCTTTTAAGTTTAATTAGGTCCCACTTGTTTATTTTTGTTTTTATTTTCAGTACTCTAGGAGGTGGATCAAAAAAGATCTTGCTGTGATTTATGTCATAGAGTGTTCTGCCTATGTTTTACTCTAAGAGTTTTATAGTATCCAGCCTTACATTTAGGTCTTTAATCCATTTTGAGTTTATTTACATTCAACATAACAAAGGCCATATATGACAAACCCACAGCAAACATCATTCTCAATGGTGAAAAACTGAAAGCATTTCCTCTAAGACCAGGAACAAGACAAGGATGTTCACTCTCGCCACTCTTATTCAACATAGTTTTGGAAGTCCTAGCCATGGCAATCAGAGAAGAAAAAGAAATAAAAGGAATTAAAATTGGAATAGAAGAAGTAAAACTGTCACTGTTTGCAGATGACATGATACTATACATAGAAAACCCTAAAGATGCTAGCAGAAAACTACTAGAGCTCATCAATGAATCTGGTCAAATTGTAGGATAAAAAATTAATACACAGAAATCTCTTGCATTCCTATACACTAACAATGAAAGATCAAAAAGAGAAATTAAGGAAACAATCCCATTTATCATTGCATCAAAAAGAATAAACCTACCTAAGGAGGCAAAAGACCTGTGCTCAGAAAACTATAAGATACTGATGAAAGAAATAAAAGATGACACAAACAGATAGAGAATTATACCATGTTCTTGGATTGGAAGAATCAATATTGTAAAAATGACTATATTACCCAAGGCAATCTACAGATTCGATGCAATCCCTATCAAATTACCAATTGCATTTTTCACAGAATTAGAACAAAAAATTTCACAATTTGTATGGAAACACAAAAGACCCCAAAGAGCCAAAACAATCATCTTTAGATTCATTGCAAAATGTCATTGCTGGGACATTTAGTGCTGAGTTCTTCAATGGTGTTTCTAGGTCAATAGCATCCCCTGTTGTATTTTTTTCATACCTTAGTCCTACATTCTTAAGATTCATTCCCAATTATATTTTCCCAGTTTTTACTGGTACATATTCTGTAATGTTTTAGAGAATAAAATATTCCCTCTAATATTAAGGACCATAATTCCCTTCTTGAGCTTGCTGAACCCTGACCAACGTTATTTCTAGAGGTCATAAGGGGAGTGATGAGTGAATTTGAGAAGGCATCATATCATCTTGCAAGGTATCCAACTCAATTGAAGTCATCACATGAACCCCAGAAAAGCAGAGCCTTATATTATTTAAAAGAGTGAAGGAATTGCTTTTACCAGTCTGGAAGTTTCAGGGTATTTCACCTGCAATTTGCCAACTCAGCTTTTGGCATCTCACTCCTTTCCTGTCTAGTTCTCAGCAGTAGAGTCTTGTCATATGAGGTTAGTTATCCAGTTTTAGTATCCTGCTCAGACGGTCTATTTTCTAGGGCCACTGCTAGTAGACACTGTCTTTATTTGGGTTCCCCTAAAACAAGTCCTGAGACAAGGACTTGTGAACAAGTGATGGCTTTGGAAAATTATTCAAAGGAGCAGAAGTGAAGGAGTGGGAAGAAAGAGGGAAGGTAAGATGAAAAACCAATAAATTTTGTATAATTGATTTGGTCACTGCTCTTAGAGCTCAATCTCAGTAGAAACACCCTGAAGAACCTTGTAGAATGCACCTCAGAATTGTCCTTTTGAAAGGCCAGAGGCTGTGGAACTGTCCCTTTGTGGGATGTTGAACACTGACTATTGTTCCTCATTTGTTGATTACAGCTTCTTGGAAATTTAATAATCATGCACTTCTGTCTCCTGGGTTGTACAAGCTCATGGCTTTGGGAAAAGCTCATCAGAACATCAAAAAATGAGTGAGGAGGAGTGGGAGTTTAGGAGTGAGAAACTGGAAGGGAAGTTGGAGGAGTGCCTACCTATTTTGAAAATACGACTGGGAGATAGGGGAATGTGGTATGGTCACATCTGCTAAAGTATAGATTTGGGAAAAGGTGATGCTGCACAGATCTTATGTAGAAGTTTTCCAAAGGAGGCCTGGTGTTTAGAAAGAGGTAAATATAGCAGTGACTTCTTGGAAGTGGCTATTGACACACTGAAATCAATGGCTTCCCATTGTTGACACTGGAGACAGAACTTAACCAAGACAATTTGCCTGCTTCCCTCCACCAGGGGAAAGTTGTACAGGACAAAGGTTGCTTTGATAGAGATCACCTTGAATCGACTGCATTAACTTTCGGCCATTCAGTGGAAACAGAGCTGCCAAGTTTTGTCTTTAAATGATAAAGAAAGCAACATTCCTTATACTCTGATGGATTGGTAGTCATATCTATTTTATATCATTGGGTCCTTCTGAAATTTTAAACAATCCTCTTACGGCACATAACAGTAAAACTGCCTGTTTAAAAACCCAGTACTGAAATTAAAGACACTTCCCCTTGAAACAAGGGCTATAACCCTGTAAAAAAGGTGCCGCGCAGAGATGAGGTGCACCCTCAGAAGTTATTTATGATTTTAAGAATACAAGTAGACTGTGATAAGGCTCAGTTTGCTGGAGTACAATAGAAAGCCTTAAACTATCATGTAGATTCAGGTGATCTATAAAAGAAAAAAAGAGTCAAATATAACTTTATTTATTGAGGGGGTTAAATCATCTGAGTTCTAGAGAAAGAACCTAAGAGAAAACAGAAAGGAATGATGTAATTTTTAAAATCACTATGTTTCAGACTGAATATTTGAGTTCCCCCCAAATTTATATTTTAAGCCTAATCCCCAATGTGATGGAATTTGAATGTAAAAGCTTTAGGAGGTGATTAGATCATGACAATGGAGCCCTCATAAATAGGATTAGTGCCCTTAAAAAGAGACCTTAAGAGAGCTTCTTCCCCTTCTACCATAGAGGGAGAAGACAGCCCTCTATGAAACAGGAAGCAGGTTCTCAGCAGACAAAAAATTTCCCAGTGCCTTGATCTTGGATTTCCCAGCACCTTGATCTTGGATTTCCCAGCCTCCAGAACTATGAGAAATAAATTTCTGTTGTTTCTAAGCCACCCAGTCTATGGTATTCTGTTACAGCAGACCAAACTGACAGCAGTTGGTACTGAGAAGTGGGGGTACTACTATAACAAATATCTAAAAATGTGGAAGAATTTTGTTTTGAAAGTTTTGAAAGTGGGTAATGGGTAGAGGCTGTAAGAGTTTTGAGGTGCATGCTAGAAAAAGACCACATTGCCATGGATGGGTCTTTAAAGGCAATTCTGGTGAGGACTCAGAAAGTTAAGAGAACTATAGAGAAAGCCTCAATCTTCTTAGACAAAATCTAAGTAATCATGAACAGAATGTTAGTAAAAATATGGATTGTAAAGCCATTCCAATGAGGTCTCACATGGAAATAAGGGGCATGTTATTGAAAATTGGAGGAAAGGGGATCCTTGTTATAAATTGCCATAGAGCTTGGCTGATTTTTGTGTTCCAGTGTTTTGTGGAAAGTACAGGCTGTGAACTATGGAACTGGATATTTAGCTGAAGAGATATCTAAGCAACATATTGAAGGTGTGGCTTGGCTCCTCCTGACTGCTTATAGTGAGCTGGGAGAAAAGAAAAACTTACTTCAGGGTAGAATTATTAAACAAAAAGGAAGCACAGCTTAAAGGTTTAGAAAATTATCAGCTTACTCACATTGCAAAAAATGGGAACACTAAGGATGTGGCCAAGTGATCATTTGATAAGGATATTAGTATGGAATTAACTATCTCAACAGAAGCCAGGGACTGGAGGAATGTTGCTGAAGAGGTCATCAGGGCTGCCACTCCCTACACAGGTCCAGAGTGCATGGACCCTGGGAATATGGCTGCTTCCATCTAGATTTCAAAGAACAGGGATGCTTGGCAGAGTTGTGAGCTTGGGATCCCAGTCCAGAGAGCCCCAGGACCCCAGTGGAGAACCATGGCATGGGTGGAGCCACCATAGAGAGCCCATTGAGAGGCCATCTCACTGAGCCATTGGGGTAACATTGCCACTCCATTGGGCCTGGGAAGCAGAGCCTTGAGCCAAGAGGATTATTCTCAAGATTTAAGATTTAGTGGGATTTTTCCTGTTAGGCTTTAGACTTAATTAGGACCTGTCATTCCTTTCTTCTTTCCTATTTCTCCATTTTGAAATAGGAATATCTGCCCTATGTCTGTCCCACCAGTGTATTTTGAAAGCATATAACATATTTGGTTTCACAGGTTCCAGCTGGAGAGGAATTTGCCTCAGAATGAATTATATCTTGAGTCTCACTCATATCTGATTTAGGTGATATTAAGATGTGATTTTGAACTTAGAAGTTGGTGCTGGAACAAGTTAAGACTTTTGGGGTTTTGGTATGGAATTAATGTATTTCACATGTAAGAAGGACATAAATTTGGGGGGATCAGGGCAAAATGCTATGGACTGAATTTTTGTATCTCTCTAAAATTCATATGTGAAAGCTAAAACCAATGTGATGATACTTGGAGGTGGGGCCTTTGAAAGGAGACTAGGTCATGAAGGCAAAGCCCTTATAAATAGGATTATTGCTCTTATAAAAAAGACCCCAGCCAGAGAGCTCCATTATCCCTTTTGCCATGTGAGTATACAGTGAGAAGACAACAGTCTGTGACCAAAGACGCGGGCAGGCCCTCATCCAATACTGGATCTGCTGACGCCTTGATCTTAGACTTTCTAGCCTCCAGAACTGAGAGAAATAAATTTCTGTTGTTTAAAATTCACTCAATCTATGGTATTCTATTATAGCAGCCTGAATGGAAAAAGGCACTACACAGAAAACTGAATTTTTATAAGAACCTAGACTTTTACTGCTAGTTAATGCTCTCAGATCCAGCTCAAATCATCAAGGCAGAGCAACCCATACGTTGCCAAGCTGTGACATTTTCTTGGTGTGTCTCTCTTAGTTTGCTGTTTAAATACATTGGCGTAGGAGATTTGTCAAGTATCAGGTTTTGGAGGAAAAGACTAGTGAAAGATGTTGTTGCCCCATCCAGATATCCTACCTTAGCCTTAGCACCATGTCCCAGCTGATGTGGTGCTACTCTCTTCTCTGGAGAATTAGCATTGATCAGGTACATGAAGCTGGAAAAGTCCTGCCCTTTTTCCTCAAGTTTTGACTAACTCTGAAGAAATTTGTTGTCTAGAGTTTTCCTTGTGACATTAGACAAAACAGTATTCAGCTGAGAATACATTATTGCCTAGATTTTCCTCCTACTCTATATTGTTTTCTTCAAACACCCTTTCTTGAGGATACTCCTCTAAATCATTTGAATATTATTCCTAATCTCAGGCTTTGCTTTTAAGAAACCCAACCTAGAGAGACACCAAGGCTGACTGCATAGGTATGTAGTGTGTACATTCTGATATAGTCCTGTGCTTGCCTAATGTTCTGATATTGTCACGAAATTCTAATTTCTGAACAAGGAGTCCCTAATTTCCATTTTCACTCCCTTCTGTTGACACCAAAATTTAAGGTCTTAAAAAATACTATACAGTCCTACACATGGAACAAATCAAGATATCAGCTAAGAGTTAGGAACATTTCAAGTTCCTTTTTTACTTAGTTTATGATTAAGAAAGCAAACAGTTTTCAAACAGTTTTCAAGCAGCATCCATAAAGAGAAATTACATATCATAGCACAGAGGTATAAAGTAAGTACTGGGGCACCTCAAGAATCTGAGGAGACACTGTGAGGCCTCAAAGGTTAGGTCTCATCTAGCACCATTTTGCCAGCTCAGTAGAGACACCCAAATTCTGTGGTGTCTGAGGAGAAAGAAGTCATGGTTGAACAGCTTGGTTGGGGTAGCAGTTTGCCTCCCATCAGTAAAGTAAACATAGCTGTATACTCCCTGTTATTTAATGGGGCTGAGCACTCCATATCTCAGCTCAGGGTAGGTTCCAGGAAAGAAAGGTCAAGCTTATTCAAGAGATGTCACCAGAATTGAATTAACATAGACCTTTCTGGAAGAAAAGGTACCAACCTTGAGTAGAAAATGAGAACTTTAGTAAGGGAAATTAAATTGTTCTTTTGTTCTTTCACCTCAAAGAACTTTGGGGAAAGGACAAACTCATAATTAGTACATTGTATTACATTGGGAGGTAGCATTCAAAGTACCCAAATAAAGTCATTAGCCTGGGCTCCCTCTCCCTTTCTTGGAGATGGGTATATACAGAATAGAAGTATAGTTACTTGATAGAGAAACACAGATTCACAGGTTTATCAGGAAGGCAGCAGGGAGAAATGTATGAAGATGCTATTTTCCTGTGTGAACTCACCACCCCATTGGCATTTGTTGTATCTCTGATCTTTTCTGTCATCCAAGGAGCTAGAAAGTACTGTAACTTCATTGTTCCTGGGAAGGGGAAAGATGCAGAGATTTAAATAGTCACGTTTTCTTTAAAAAATGACTGCAAAAAATTTTATTAAATACAGTTTGTTAATTTTATTCTGTAACAGAAAGTATAGTTCATATTATCAAATGCTGCAGGAAATTTGAGTAAGATAAAGGCTAAAAAGAAGTTATAGAATCTCCATTTAATTCAGGGAGAACATCTAAGTCCTGGAATCTCACCAGTGAGCTGAACCTTGAACTGCTTGTTGTCCAGTTTCCCTCCAAAGCCTCACTGAGGTCATTGACATTTGAATATGGCAATCTAAGAAACATTCAGGTCACTCATTTTATAAAGCTAATCCATGTATCAAGTTTAAGATTGCCTGGTTTAATGGAAAGGGTGTGATGGTTCCATCACCTACTAACTGTAGTAGAAGGTGATAATAACACCTATTTTACAGGCTGTCAGAAAGATTAGAGAGAATGCATGCAGAACGCTAGCACCATGTCTGATATACATGAGAGCTCAAAAAAAGACACTATGACTTCTATCACTAGAAAATTATATCCTAGTCCTCAGTAGTTTAGTTTCCAGAGAATGCTTTCATTAAGCAATGTTTTATCAAGGATTTCATCTAGCACATGAGAGACATGATATTTTCCCCTATAGAGAGTATCATCAATGTAGAGGAAAAGATATAAATAAAAGTGCAATTGCAAGTGTATGAAACAGGAAGTGCTGAGAACTACAAGTGCTTATAAAGATAAGCACTAGCATTCAGCATAATCTCTTGCAAACTCTGGGTACACATTATGGTCTGTGGAGTGAATAAATAATAAATTGTGATCATAGACAATTTATTCACCATTATCATTAATAACAGAGAAGAGGGCTTCCCTGGTGACACAGTGGTTGAGAATCCGCCTGCCAATGCAGGGGACATGAGTTTGAGCCCTGGTCCGGGAAGATTCCACATGCTGCGGAGCAACTAAGCCTGTGTGTCACAACTACTGAGTCTGCACGCCACAACTGCTGAGGCTGTGCACCACAGCTACCGAAGCCCGCGCGCCTAGAGCCCGTGCTCCGCAACAAGAGAAGCCACCACAATGAGAAGCCCGTGCACCACAATGAAGAGTAGTCCCTGCTCGTCGCAACGAGAGAAAGCCCACTCACAGCAACGAAGATCCAATGCAGCCAAAAATAAATAAATAAACTTATAAATAAATAATAAATTGAAAAATTGAAAAAAAACCCAGAATAACCATTGCTGCTATCAAGACAAGCAACTACTAATAGTCAAAAGGAAAAATGTAGGTTCACCTGAAGCAGCTACACATTTGTCAGTAGGTCTTTCCCTGGGGTTTTATCTACATTATTTTTTCGTACTTAGATGATGATACTTAGGTATCTTAAGACTGTATTCAAAAAATGAAATATCTTAAACATATCAAAGTAGGTTAAGGCAGAGTATTCAGGGAACAAATTAAAGAAATAAATTAATCATAAATATTCACTGCAGTATGATTAGATGGTCAGGAAGACTAAATGAACTAAGAAAAAAATGCTTTTCCGAGGGTGCATTTCAAAGCCCACTTTAAATGATATATATGAAGTACACTTGCATAAAAAATAGTCTGTAGGGTTCTGAAAATTAAATTTAGTTAATCTGCTCAACAGCTTTAAAATGAAGTTTGTATTACATTTGCATTATTCTTAAATGGACAAAGCAAATTTTATCTCTTCTAAAAATCTGCCACTGCTCTTTCTCCCAATCCCTTTCTTCCTCTTTAAAAACAAAACAAAACAAAAACAGGAATTACTTCAGAAAATAAATAATCATCACAACAGAAGAAAACCTAAGGTGTTAGGATATTTAATTTATCTATTCAGTATATTTTTTCTCTACCAGAAATAAATTGTTCAGGTGAATTAAGAGCTGGTCTTCAAAAGGAAATCTTTAATACAACTTTTACTTTTCCCTAGAGACACTCTAGTCAATCTAGATTAAAAACAAACAAAAAAAAACAAGGAGATTTTTTTTAAAGTCATTTTTATAATTTGCAGAGACCAGTGTACCAAACAATCAAACTAAATATCTAGCAAATGTGAGGCAGAAAAAGGTCCACCACTGAAAATTCTACTCTTATTTACTATAGAAAAAATAAATACTCTTTCTTATTCAAGGCAATAGATATGGATCTGTTAGTGGCAGATTCTAGTGTATTTTCTTTCTATATGAACTACCACTATCTTCGATAGAAGTACTCTCTTAAGTACTTCTTTTCCTCCTCGGAAAAAAAATTGATAGGCAGAGCAAAGAAAACTTTCAAAGGACCAAAAATCTTTAAAATTTAGTTTTTAAACAAAAAACATGTATTTTATATTTTGCAGCCTCAACAATAGTTATTCCAGAATAATAAAATTTCCTATCATCATCAGCACTTTCCCTTTTGACACCTGGTATTTCTTGGAAATTTTATTTTTTGTGGGTTTCTATTATTCTTTTAGCATCCTTTCCTTTGTTTTCTTTGAGAGACTTTTATGTGTTTTCTCTTATATATATATATGCAGTGCTAATCTAAGAAAATAACTTAAATATAATTTATTTTACATTTAATTTATATTACATGTAATTTATATTACAGTCTTCGAAGAAAATTGAAATGGTAAATTACATATATATGCATAATTAATATAAAATACTAAGATAAATGTATTCAATAAAAATGCCACTCTAATTTTTCTTCTTATATTTCATCTTACTAAAATGCTACTTTTGCCTTAATTAAAGCAGAATGTGAAAATGAACAGACATTTTCCAATATTTTGTTTGTGACAGTTTCTAGGGTTGACAACTCATGTTAAGAGAGCCTCTTCGTAATTAGTATTCAGTCCAGGTTATCTATATAACTTTATGGAACAGTTAAATAAAACCATACATTAGGTTAAGGATTAGAGGTCTAATTTTAAAAGGAAATTTTAAATAAAATTATTTGGCAATTTTGCAGTTTGTAATTTTACAAGAGAATTATGTATATTCTCAGTTTTTGATCTGCATTATAATAAGCCATCATTTTAATAAACATTAATATTATCAGTGCTTACTTAACTATTATGGTAGATGTTTCATTACGTTTGGTTGCAGCTCCATAAAATCATCTCTACTAATGTATCACAATAATAATTTTATAATCTTGGCTTATTTTCTTAATACAGAGTATAATTGGTAAGAGAAAATGTCTAATAATATTTCAGGAAAAGTAAGAGAAATGAAAAATATGTTGGAAATATTTTTGGGATGGCAATCCAAATATGTAGTTGATGTTTAATTATGAAGAATAGGGGGGACCTTGAAGATGGCGGAAGAGTAAGACGCGGAGATCACCTTCCTCCCCACAGATACACCAGAAATACATCTACACGTGGAACAACTCCTACAGAACACCTACTGAAGGCTGGCAGAAGACCTCAGACCTCCCAAAAGGCAAGAAACTCCCCCACGTACCTGGGTAGGGCAAAAGAAAAAAAGAAAAAAACAGAGACAAAAGAATAGGGACGGCACCTGCACCAGTGGGAGGGAGCTGTGAAGGAGGAAAAGTTTCCACACACTAGGAAGCCCCTTCGCGGGCGGAGACTGCGGGAGGCGGCGGGGGGAGCTTCGGAGCCGCGGAGGAGTGCACAGCAACAGGGGTGCGGAGGGCAAAGCGGGGAGATTCACGCACAGAGGATCGGTACCGACCGGCACTCACCAGCCCGAGGGGCTTGT